>NW_027457650.1:1121666-1446388 GCF_050624435.1 Tenrec ecaudatus | reverse complement strand
AGCCTAGGGGTGCCTTAGCCTAAGACTAGGGGGGCCCTAGCCTTAGGCTAGGGGGCCCTAGCCTTAGCCTAAGCCTAGGGGGTGCCCTAGCCTAAGCCTAGTGGTGTCCTAGCCTAAGCCGAGGGGTGCCCTAGCCTAAGCCTAGGGGTGCCCTAGCCTTAGACTAGGGGAGCCCTGGCCTTAGCCTAAGCCTAGGGGTGCCTTAGATGAAGCTTAGGGGTGCCCTAGCATAAGCCTAGGGTTGCCCTAGCCTAAGCCTAGGAGTGCACTAGACGAAGGCTAGGGGTGCCCTAGCCTTAGTCTAGTGGAGCCCTAGCCTTAGCCTAAGCCTAGGGGTGCCCTATACTAAGTCATGGGGTGCCCTAGCCTAAGCCTTGGGGTGCCCTAGCCTTAGGCTAGGGGAGCCCTAGCCTTAGCCTAAGCCTAGGGGTGCCCTATCCTAGGACTAGGGGTGCCCTAGCCTAAGCCTACGGGTGTCCTAGCCTAATCCTAGGAGTGCCCTAGCCTAAGCCTAGGGGTGCCCTAACCTTAGGCTAGGGGAGCCCTAGCCTTAGCCTAAGCCTTGGGGCGCCCTAGCCTAAACCTAGGGGTTACCTAGCCTAAGCCTAGGGGTGACTTAGCCTTAAGCTAGGGGAGCCCTAGCCTTAGTCTAAGCCTAGGGGTGCCTTAGCCGAAGCCTAGGGGTGCCGTAACCCAAGCCTAGGGATTCCCTAGTGTTAGGCTAGAGGAGCCCTATCCTTAGCCTAAGCCTAGGGGTGCCCTAGCCTAAGCCAAGGGGTGCCCTAGCCTAAGTCTCAGGGTGCCCTAGCCTAAGCCTAGGGGTGCCCTAGCCTTATCCTAAGCCTAGGGGTGCCCTAGCCTAAGCCTATGGGTCCCCTAGCCTTAGCCTAGGGGTGCCCTAGCCTAAGCCTAGGGGTGCCTAGGCCTTAGGATAGAGGAGCCCTAGCCTTAGGCTAAGCCTAGGATTGCCCTGGCCTAAGCCTAGGGGTGCCATAGCCTGAGTCTAGTGGTGCACTAGCCTGTGGCTAGGGGAGCCGTAGCCTTAGCCTAAGCCTAGGGGTGCCCTAGCCTAAGCCTAGGGGTTCCCTAGCCTAAGCCTAGGCGTGCCCTATCCTAAGCATACGGGTGCCCTCGCCTTAGGCTAGGGGAACCCTAGCCTTAGCCTATGCCTAGGGGTGCCATAGGCTAAGCCTAGGGATGCCCTAGCCTGAGCCTTGTGGTGCCCTAGCCTTAGGCTAGGGGAGCCCTAGCCTTAGCCTAAGCCTAGCGGTGCCCTAGCCTAAGCCTAGGGGTGCCCAAGCCTAAGGCTAAGGGTGCCCTTGCCTAAGCTTAGGGGTGCCCTAGCCTAAGCCTAGGGGTCCCCTAGCCTAAGCCTAGGGATGCCCTAGGGTTAGGCTAGGGGAGCCCTAGCCTTAGCATAAGCCTAGGGGTACCCTAGCCTAAGCCTAGGGGTGCCCTAACCTAAGCCTAGGGGAGTCCTAGCCTGAGCCTAGGGGTGCCCTAGCCTAAGCTTAGGGGTGCCATAACCTAAGCCTAGGGCTGCCCTAGCCTAAGCCTAGGGGTACCCTAGCCTAAACCTAGGGGTGCCCTAGCCTTAGGCTAGTGGAGCACTAGCCTTAGCCTAAGCCTAAGGGTGCCCTAGCCTAAGCCTAGGGGTGCCCTAGCCTAAGCCTAGGGGAGCCCTAGCCTAAGCCTAGGGGTGCCCTAGTCTCAGCCTAGGGTGCCCTAGCCTAAGCCTAAGGGTGCCCTAGCCTAAGCCTAGTGGTGCCCTAGCCTTAGGCTAGGGGAGCCCTAGCCTTAGCCTAAGCCTAGGGGTGCCCTAGCCTAAGACTAGGGGTGCCCTAGCCTAAGCCTAGGGGTGCCCTAGCCTAAGCCTAGGGGTGCCCAGGCCTTAGGATAGAGGAGCCCTAGCCTTAGCCTAAGCCTATGGCTGCCCTAGCCTAAGCCTAGGGGTGCCCTAGCCTAAGCCTAGGGGTTCCCTAGCCTAAGTCTAGGGGTGTCATAGCCTTAGGCTAGAGGAGCCCTAGCCTTAGCCTAAGACTAGGGGTGCCCTAGCCTAAGACTAGGGGTGCCCTAGCCTAAGCTTAGGGGTGCCCTAGCCTAAGCCTTGGGGTGCCCTAGCCTAAGCCTAGGGGTGCCCTAGGGTTAGGTTAGGGGAGCCCTAGCCTTAGCCTAAGACTAGGGGTGCCCTCGCCTAAGACTAGGGGTGCCCTAGCCTAAGCCTAGGGGTGCCCTATCCTAAGCCTAGGTGTGCCCTAGCCTTAGGCTAGGGGAGCCCTAGCCTTAGCCTAAGCCTAGGGGTGCCCTAGCCTAAGCCTAGTGGTGCCCTATCCTAAGCCTAGGGGTGCCCTAGCCTAAGCCGAGGGGTGCCCTAGCCTTAGGCTAGTGGAGCCCTAACCTTTGCCTAAGCCTAGGGGTGCCCTAGCCCAAGCTGAGGGGTGCCCTAGCCTAAGCCTAGGGGTGCCCAAGCCTAAGGGTATGGGGTGCCCTAACCTTATTCTAGTGGAGCCCTAGCCTTAGCTAAGCCTAGGGGTGCCCTAGCCTAAGCCTAGATGTGCCCTAGCCTAAGCCTAGGGGTGCCCTAGCCTAAGCCTAGGGGTGCCCTAGCCTTAGGCTAGCTGAGCCCTAGCCTTAGCCTAAGCCTAGGGGTGCCCTAGCCTAAGCTTAGGGGTGCCCTAGCCTAAGCCTAGGGGTGCCCTAGCCCAAGCCTAGGGGTGCCCTAGCCTAAGCCTAGGGGTGCCATAGCCTTAGCCTAAGCCTAGGGGTGCCCCAGCCTAAGCCTAGGGGTGCCCTAGCCTAAGTCTAGGGGTGCCTAGCCTAAGCATAGGGATGCCCTAACCTAAGCCTAGGGGTTCCCTACCTAAGCCTAGGGGTGCCCTAGCCTAAGCCTAGGGGTGCCCTAGTCTTAGGCTAGGGGAGCCCTAGCCTTAGCCTACGCCTAGGGGTGCCCTAGCGTAAGCTTAGGGGTGCCCTAGCCTAAGCCTATGGGAGCCCTAGTCTAAGCCTAAGGGTGCCCTAGCCTTAGACTAAGGGAGCCCTAGCCTTAGCCTAAGCCTAGGGGTGCCCTAGCCTAAGCCTAGGTTCGCCCTAGCCTAAGTCTAGCGGTGCCCTAGCCTTAGGCTAGGGGAGCCCTAGCCTTAGCCTAAACAAGGGGTGTCCTAGCCTAAGCCTACGGGTGCCCTAGCCTAAGCCTAGGGGTGCGCTAGCCTAAGTGTAGGGGTGCCCTAGCATGAGCCTTGGGGTGCCCTAGCCTAAGCCTAGGGGTGCCCTAGCCTAAGCCTAGGCGTGCCCTAGCCTTAGGCTAGGGGAGCCCTAGCCTTAGCCTACGCCTAGGGGTGCCCTAGCGTAAGCCTAGGGGTGCCCCAGCCTAAGCCTATGGGAGCCCTAGTCTAAGCCTAAGGGTGCCCTAGCCTTAGACTAAGGGAGCCCTAGCCTTAGCCTAAGCCTAGGGGTGCCCTAGCCTAAGCCTAGGTTCGCCCTAGCCTAAGTCTAGCGGTGCCCTAGCCTTAGGCTAGGGGAGCGCTAGCCTTAGCCTAAACAAGGGGTGTCCTAGCCTAAGCCTACGGGTGCCCTAGCCTAAGCCTAGGGGTGCTCTAGCCTAAGTGTAGGGGTGCCCTAGCATGAGCCTTGGGGTGCCCTAGCCTAAGCCTAGGGGTGCCCTAGCCTAAGCCTAGGGGTGCCCTAGCCTTAGGCTAGGGGAGCCCTAGCCTTAGCCTAAACCAAGGGGTGCCCTAGCCTAAGCCTCGGGGTGCTCTAGCCTAAGCCTAGGGGTATCCTAGCCTAAGCCTCGGGGTGCCTTAGCCTAAGCCTAGGGGTCCCCTAGCATTAGCCTAAGCCTAGGGGTGCCCTAGCCTAAGACTAGTGGTACCCTAGCCTTAGGCTAGGCGAGACCTAGCCTTAGCCTAAGCCTAGGGGTGCCCCAGCATAAGCCTAGGGGTTCCCTGCCTAAGTCTAGGGGTGCCTAGCCTAAGCATAGGGGTGCCCTAACCTAAGCCTAGGGGTTCCCTACCTAAGGTTAGGGGTGCCCTAGCCTAAGCTTACGGGTGCCGTAGCCTAAGGCTAGGGAAGCCATACCCTTAGCCTAAGCTTAGGGGTGCCCTAGCCTAAGCCTAGGGGTGCCCTAGTCTAAGCCTAAGGGTTCCTTGCCTTAGACTCGGGGAGCCCTAGCCTTAGCCTAAGCCTAGGGGTGCCCTAGCCTTTAGCTAGGGGTGCCCTAGCCTAAGCCTAGGGGTGCCCGAGCCTTAGGCTAGGGGAGCCCTAGCTTTAGCCTAAGCCTAGGGGTGCCCTCGCCTAAGCCTAGCGGTGCCCTAGCCTAAGCCTAGGGGTGCCCTAGCCTAAGGTTAGGGGTGCCCTAGCTTAAGCCTAGTGGTGCCCTAGCCTAAGCTTAGGGGTGCCCTAGCCTAAGCTTAGGGGTGCCCTAGCGTAAGCTTTGGGGTGCCCTAGCCTAAGCCTAGGGGTGCCCTAGCCTAAGCCTAGGGGTGCCTTAGCCTTAGGCTCAGGGGCACTAGCCTTAGCCTAAGACTAGGGGGTGCCCTAGCCTAAGCCTAGTGGTGTCCTAGCCTATTCCTAGGGGTGCCCTAGCATAAGCCTAGGGTTGCCCTAGCCTAACCCCAGAGGTGCCCTAGACTAAGGCTAAGGGTGCCCTAGCCTCAGTCTAGTGGAGCCCTAGCTTTAGCCTAAGCCTAGGGGTGTCCTATCCTAAGCCAATAGATGCCCTATCCTAAGCCTAGGGGTGCCCTACCTAAGCCTAGGGGTGCCCAAGCCTTAGGCTAAGGGTGCCCTAGCCTTAGTCTAGTGGAGCCCTAGCCTTAGCCTAAGCCTAGGGGTGCCCTATCCTAAGACTAGGCATGCCCTACCCTAAGCCTACGGGTGTCCTAGCCTAAGCCTAGGGGTGCCCTAGCCTAAGCCTTGGGGTGCCCTAGCCTAAGCCTACGGGTGCCCTAGCCTAAGACTAGGGTTGCCCTAGCCTAAGATTAGGTGTGCCCTAGCCTAAGCTTAGTGGTCCCCTAGCCTTAGGCTAGGGGAGTCCTCGCCTTAGCCTAAGCCTAGGGGTGCCCTAGCCTTAGCCTAGGGGTGCCCTAGCCTAAGCCTAGGGGTGCCCTAGCCTTAGGCTAGGGGAGCCCTAGCTTTAGCCTAAGCCTAGGGGTGCCCTCGCCTAAGCCTAGGGGTGCCCTAGCCTAAGCCTAGGAGTACCCTAGCCTACGCCTAGGGGTGCCCTAGTCTAAGCCTAGTGGTGCCTTAGCCTTAGGCTAGGGCAGCCCTATCCTTAGCCTAAGCCTAGGGGTGCCCTAGCCTAAGCCTACGGGTGCCCTAGCCTAAGCCTAGGGTTGCCCTAGCCTAAGGTTAGGTGTGCCCTAGCCTAAGACTAGGGGAGCCCTGGCCTTAGCCTAAGCCTAGGGGTGCCTTAGCCTAAGCCTAGGGGTGCCCTAGCATAAGCCTAGGGTTGCCCTAGCCTAAGCCTAGGGGTGCACTAGACTAAGGCTAGGGGTGCCCTAGCCTTAGTCTAGTGGAGCCCTAGCCTTAGCCTAAGCCTAGGGGTGCCCTATCCTAAGTCATGGGGGGCCCTAGCCTAAGCCTAGGGGTGCCCTAGCCTAAGCCTAAGCCTAGGGGTGCCCTATTCTAGGACTAGGGGTGCCCTAGCCTAAGCCTACGGGTGTCCTAGCCTAATCCTAGGAGTGCCCTAGCCTAAGCCTAGGGGTGCCCTAACCTTAGGCTAGGGGAGCCCTAGCCTTAGCCTAAGCCTTGGGGCGCCCTAGCCTAAACCTAGGGGTTACCTAGCCTAAGCCTAGGGGTGACCTAGCCTTATGCTAGGAGAGCCCTAGCCTTAGTCTAAGCCTAGGGGTGCCCTAGCCGAAGCCTAGGGGTGCCGTAGGCCAAGCCTAGGGATGCCCTAGCGTTAGGCTAGGGAAGCCCTACCCTTAGCCAAAGCCTAGGTGTGCCCTAGCCTAAGCCTAGGGGTGCCCTAACCTAAGCCTAGGGGTGCCCTAGCCTAAGCCTAGGGGTGCCCTAACCTAAGCCTAGGGGTCCCCTAGTCTAAGCTAGGGGAGCCCTAGCCTTAACCTAAGCCTACGGGTGCCCTAGCCTAAGCCTAGGGGTGCCCTAGCCTAAGCCTAGGGGTGCCCTAGCCTAAGCCAAGGGGTGCCCTAGTCCAAGCCTAAGCGTGCCCTAGCCTTAGACTCGGGGAGCCCTAGACTTAGCCTAAACCTAGGGGTGCCCTAGCCTAAGCCTTGGGGTGCCCTAGCCTAAGCCTATGCGTGCCCTAGCCTTAGGCTTGGGGAGCCCTAGCTTTAGCCTAAGCCTAGGGGTGCCCTAGCCTAAGCCTAGGGGTCACCTAGCCTACTCCTAGGGGTGCCTTAGCCTTAGGCTAGGGGATCCCTAGCCTTAGCCTTAGCCTAGGGGTTCCCTAGCCTAAGTGTAGGGGTTCTCTAGCCTGAGCCTAGGGATGCCCTAGCCTTAGCCTAAGGGTGCCCTAGCCTAAGCCTAGGGGTGCCTTAGCCTAAGCCTAGGGGTGCCCTAGCCTAAGCCTAGGGGTGCCTTAGCCTAAGCCTAGGGGTGCCCTAGCCTAAGCCTAGTGGTGCCCTCGCCTAAGCCTAGGTGTGCCCTAGCCTATGCCTAGGGGTGCCCTACCCTAAGCCTAGGGGTGCCTTAGCCTAAGACTAGGGGGGCCCTAGCCTTAGGCTAGGGGGCCCTAGCCTTAGCCTAAGCCTAGGGGGTGCCCTAGCCTAAGCCTAGTGGTGTCCTAGCCTAAGCCGAGGGGTGCCCTAGCCTAAGCCTAGGGGTGCCCTAGCCTTAGACTAGGGGAGCCCTGGCCTTAGCCTAAGCCTAGGGGTGCCTTAGACGAAGCTTAGGGGTGCCCTAGCATAAGCCTAGGGTTGCCCTAGCCTAAGCCTAGGAGTGCACTAGACGAAGGCTAGGGGTGCCCTAGCCTTAGTCTAGTGGAGCCCTAGCCTTAGCCTAAGCCTAGGGGTGCCCTATACTAAGTCATGGGGTGCCCTAGCCTAAGCCTTGGGGTGCCCTAGCCTTAGGCTAGGGGAGCCCTAGCCTTAGCCTAAGCCTAGGGGTGCCCTATCCTAGGACTAGGGGTGCCCTAGCCTAAGCCTACGGGTGTCCTAGCCTAATCCTAGGAGTGCCCTAGCCTAAGCCTAGGGGTGCCCTAACCTTAGGCTAGGGGAGCCCTAGCCTTAGCCTAAGCCTTGGGGCGCCCTAGCCTAAACCTAGGGGTTACCTAGCCTAAGCCTAGGGGTGACTTAGCCTTATGCTAGGGGAGCCCTAGCCTTAGTCTAAGCCTAGGGGTGCCTTAGCCGAAGCCTAGGGGTGCCGTAACCCAAGCCTAGGGATTCCCTAGTGTTAGGCTAGAGGAGCCCTATCCTTAGCCTAAGCCTAGGGGTGCCCTAGCCTAAGCCAAGGGGTGCCCTAGCCTAAGTCTCAGGGTGCCCTAGCCTAAGCCTAGGGGTACCCTAGCCTTAGGCTAGGGTAGCCCTAGCCTTAGCCTAAGCCTAGGTGTGCCCCAGCTTAAGCCTAGGGGTGCCCTAACCTAAGCCTAGGGGTGCCCTAGTCTTAAGCTATGGGAGCTTTAGCCTTAACCTAAACCTAGGGGTGCCCTAGCCTAAGCCTAGGGGTGCCCTAGCCTAAGCCTAGGGGTGCCCTAGCCTAAGCCTAGGGGTGCCCTAGCCTAAGCCTAGGGGTGCCCTAATCTAAGCCTAAGGGTGACCTAGCCTTAGACTAGGGGAGCCCTAGCCTTAGCCTAAGCTTAGGGGTGCCCTAGCCTAAGCCTAGGTGTGCCCTAGCCTAAGCCTAGGGGTCACCTAGCCTACGCCTAGGGGTGCCTTAGCCTTAGGCTCGGGGTGCCCTTGCCTATGCCTAGGGGTGCCTTAGCCTAAGAGTAGGGGTCCCCTAGCCTTAGTCTGAGCCTAGGGTTGCCCTACCCTAAGCTTAGGGGTGCCTTAGCCTTAGGCTAGCTGAGCCCTAGCCTTCGCCTAAGCCTAGTGGTGCCCTAGCATAAGCCTAGGGGTGCCCTAACCTAAGCCTAGGGGTGCCCTAGCCTAAGCATAGGGGTGCCCTACCTCAGCCTAGGGGTGCCCTAGGGTTAGGCAAGGGGAGCCCTAGCCTTAGCCTAAGCCTAGGGGTGCCTTAGCCTAAGTTTAGGGGTGCCCTAGCCTAAGCCTAGGGATGCCCTAGCCTAAGCTTAGGGGTGCCCTAGCCTAAGACTTGGGGTGCCCTAGCCTAAGCCTAGGGGTGCCCTAGCCTAAGCCTAGGGGTGCCCTAGCCTAAGCACAGGGGTGCCCTAGCCTTTAGCTAGGGGAGCCCTAGCCTTAGCCTAAGCCTAGGGGTGCCCTAGCCTAAGCCTAGGGGTGCCCTAGCCTAAGCCTAGGGTGCCCTAGAATAAGCTTAGGGGTGCCCAATCTAAGCCTAAGGGTGCCCTAGCCTTAGACTAGGGGAGCCCTAGCCTTAGCCTAAGCCTAGGGGTGCCCTAGCCTAAGCCTAGGGGTGCCCTAGCCTAAGCCTAGGAGTACCCTAGCCTACGCCTAGGGGTGCCCTAGCCTAAGCCTAGTGGTGCCTTAGCCTTAGGCTAGGGGAGCCCTAGCCTTAGCCTAAGCCTAGGGGTGCCCTAGCCTAAGACTAGGGGTGCCCTAGCCTAAGCTTAGGGGTGACCTAGCCTAAGCCTAGGGGTGCCCTAGCCTAAGCTTAGGGGTGCCCTAGCCTAAGCTTAGTGGTGCCCTAGCCTAAGCCTAGGGGTGCCCTAGCCTTAGGCTCGGGGGCTCTAGCCTTAGCCTAAGCCTAGGGGGTGCCCTAGCCTAAGCCTAGTGGTGTCCTAGCCTAATCCTAGGGGTGCCCTAGCCCAAGCTAGGGATGCCCTAGCGTTAGGCTGGAGGAGCCCTAGCCTTAGCCTAAGCCTAGGGGTGCCCAAGAATAAGCCAAAGGGTGCCCTAGCCTAAGTCTAGGGGTGCCCTGGCCTAAGCCTAGGGGTACCCTAGCCTTAGGCTAGGGGAGCCCTAGCCTAAGCCTAAGCCTAGGGGTGCCCCAGCATAAGCCTAGGGGTGCCCTGCCTAAGTCTAGGGGTGCCTAGCCTAAGCATTGGGGTGCCCTAACCTAAGCCTAGGGATTCCCTACCTAAGCCTAGGGGTGCCCTAGCCTAAGCTTACGGGTGCGGTAGCCTAAGCCTAGGGGTGCCCTAGCCTTAGGCTAGGGAAGCCCTACCCTTAGCCAAAGCCTAGGAGTTCCCTAGCCTAAGCCTAGGGGTGCCCTAACCTAAACCTAGGGGTGCCCTAGCCTAAGGCTAGGGGTGCCCTAACATAACCCTAGGGGTCCCCTAGTCTTAAGCTAGGGGAGCCCTAGCCTTAACCTAAGCCTAGGGGTGCCCTAGCCTAAGCCTAGGGGTGCCCTAGCCTAAGACTAGGGGTGCCCTAGCCTAAGCCAAGGGGTGCCCTAGTCTAAGCCTAAGTGTGCCCTAGCCTTAGACTCGGGGAGCCCTAGCCTTAGCCTAAGCCTAGGGGTGCCCTAGCCTAAGCCTAGGGGTGCCCTAGCCTAAGCCTAGAGGTGCCCTAGCCTTAGGCTTGGGGAGCCCTAGCTTTAGCCTAAGCCTAGGGGTGGCCTAGCCTAAGCCTAGGGGTCACGTAGCCTACGCCTAGGGGTGCCTTAGCCTTAGGCTAGGGGATCCCTAGCCTTAGCCTAAGCTTAGGGGTTCCCTAGCCTAAGTGTAGGGGTTCCCTAGCCTGGGCCTAGGGGTGCCCTAGCCTTAGCCTAGGGGTGCCCTAGCCTTAGCCTAGGGGTGCCCTAGCCTAAGCCTTGGGGTGCCTTAGCCTAAGCCTAGGGGGCCCCTAGCCTTAGTCTAATCCTAGGGTTGCCCTAGCCTAAGCTTAGGGGTGCCCTAGCCTTAGGCTAACTGAGCCCTAGACATAGCCTAAGCCTAGGGGTGCCCTAGCCTAAGCCTAGGGGTCCCTCGCCTAAGCCTAGGGGTGCCCTAGCCTATGCCTAGGGGTGCCCTAGCCTAAGCCTAGGGGTGCCCTAGCATAAGCCTAGGGAGTGCCCTAGCCTAAGCCTAGTGGTATCCTAGCCTAAGCCGAGGGGTGCCCTAGCCTAAGCCTAGGGGTGCCCTAGCCTTAGACAAGGGGAGCCCTGGCCTTAGTCTAAGCCTAGGGGTGCCCTAGCCTAAGCCTAGGGGTGCCCTATCATAAGCCTAGGGTTGCCCTAGCCTAAGCCTAGGGGTGCACTAGACTAAGGCTAGGGGTGTCCTAGCCTTAGTCTAGTGGAGCCCTAGCCTTAGCCTAAGCCTCGGGGTGCCCTAGCCTAAGCCGAGGGGTGACCTAGCCTAAGCCTTGGGGTGCCCTACCTAAGCCTAGGGGTGCCCTAGCCTAAGTCTAGGGGTGCCCTAAACTAAGCATAGGAGTTCCCTACCAAAGCCTAGGGGTGCCCTAGCCTAAGCCTAGCGGTGCCCTAACCTAAGCCTAGGGGTGCCCTAGCCTAAGACTAGGGGTGCCCTAACCTATGCCTAGGAGTGCCCTAGCCTAAGCCTAGGGGTGCCGTAGCCTAAGACAAGGGTTTCCCTAGCCTAAGCCTAGGGGTGCCCTAGCCTTAGGCTAGGGGAACCCTAGCCTTAGCCTAGCCTAGGGGTGCCCTAGCCGAAGCCTAGGGGTGCCCCAGCCTAAGCCTAGGGGTGCCCTAGCATTAGGCTAGGGGAGCCCTAGCCTTAGCCAAAACCTAGGGGTACCCTAGCCTAAGCCGAGGGGTGCCCTAGCCTAAGCCTATGGGTGCCCTAGCCTTAGGCTAGGGTAGCCCTAACCTTAGCCTAATCCTAGGGGTGCCCTAGCCTAAGTCTAGGGGTTCCCTAGCCTAAGCCTTTGGGTGCCCTAACCTAAGCCTTGGGGTGCCCTAGGCTAAGCCTAGGGGTGCCCTGGCTTTAGGCTAGGGGAGCCCTAACCTTAGCCTAAGCCTAGGGGTGCCCTAGCCAAGCTTATGGGTGCCCTAGCCTAAGCCTAGGGGTGCCCTAGCCTAAGCTTACGGGTTCCCTAGCCTTAGGCTAGGGGAGCGATAGCCTTAGCCTAAGCCTAGGCGTTCCCTAGCCTACGCGTAGTGTTGCCCTAGCCTAAGCCTAGGGGTGCCCTAGCCTAAGCCTAGCGGTGCCCTAACCTAAGCCTAGGGGTGCCCTAGCCTAAGAGTCGGGGTGCCCTAGGCTAAACCTAAGGGTGCTCCAGCCTTAGACTAGGGGAGCCCTAGCCTTAGCCTAAGCCTAGGAGTGCCCTAGCCTAAGCCTAGGGGTGCCCCAGCCTAAGCCTAGGGGTGCCCTAGCATTAGGCTAGGGGAGCCCTAACCTTAGCCAAAACCTAGGGGTGCCCTAGCCTAAGCCTAGGGGTGCCCTAGCCTAAGCCTATGGGTGCCCTAGCCTTAGGCTAGGGAAGCCCTAGACTTAGCCTAATCCTAGGGGTGCCCTAGCCTAAGTCTAGGGGTTCCCTAGCCTAAGCCTTTGGGTGCCCTAGCCTAAGCCTAGGGGTGCCATAGGCTAAGCCTAGGGGTGCCCAGGCTTTAGGCTAGGGGAGCCCTAGCCTTAGCCTAAGCCTAGGGGTGCCCTAGCCTAAGCCTAGGGGTACCCTACCCTAAGCCAAGGGGTGCCCTAGTCCAAGCCTAAGCGTGCCCTAGCCTTAGACTCGGGGAGCCCTAGCCTTAGCCTAAACCTAGGGGTGCCCTAGCCTAAGCCTTGGGGTGCCCTAGCCTAAGCCTATGGGTGCCCTAGCCTTAGGCTTGGGGAGCCCTAGCTTTAGCCTAAGCCTAGGGGTGCCCTAGCCTAAGCCTAGGGGTCACCTAGCCTACGCCTAGGGGTGCCTTAGCCTTAGGCTAGGGGATCCCTAGCCTTAGCCTTAGCCTAGGGGTTCCCTAGCCTAAGTGTAGGGGTTCTCTAGCCTGAGCCTAGGGATGCCCTAGCCTTAGGCTAGGGGTGCCCTAGCCTAAGCCTAGGGGGGCCTTAGCCTAAGCCTAGGGGTGCCCTAGCCTAAGCCTAGGGGTGCCTTAGCCTAAGCCTAGGGGTGCCCTAGCCTAAGCCTAGTGGTGCCCTCGCCTAAGCCTAGGTGTGCCCTAGCCTATGCCTAGGGGTGCCTTACCCTAAGCCTAGGGGTACCTTATCCTAAGACTAGGGGGGCCCTAGCCTTAGGCTAGGGGGCCCTAGCCTTAGCCTAAGCCTAGGGGGTGCCCTAGCCTAAGCCTAGTGGTGTCCTAGCCTAAGCCTAGGGGTGCCCTAGCCTAAGCCTAGGGGTGCCCTAGCCTTAGACTAGGGGAGCCCTGGCCTTAGCCTAAGCCTATAGGTGCCTTAGACTAAGCTTAGGGGTGCCCTAGCATAAGCCTAGGGTTGCCCTAGCCTAAGCCTAGGAGTGCACTAGACTAAGGCTAGGGGTGCCCTAGCCTTAGTCTAGTGGAGCCCTAGCCTTAGCCTAAGCCTAGGGGTGCCCTATCCTAAGTCATGGGGTGCCCTAGCCTAAGCCTAGGGGTGCCCTAGCCTTAGGCTAGGGGAGCCCTAGCCTTAGCCTAAGCCTAGGGGTGCCCTATCCTAGGACTAGGGGTGCCCGAGCCTAAGCCTACGGGTGTCCTAGCCTAATCCTAGGAGTGCCCTAGCCTAAGCCTAGGGGTGCCCTAACCTTAGGCTAGGGGAGCCCTAGCCTTAGCCTAAACCTAGGGGTGCCCTAGCCTAAGCCTTGGGGTGCCCTAGCCTAAGCCTATGGGTGCCCTAGCCTTAGGCTTGGGGAGCCCTAGCTTTAGCCTAAGCCTAGGGGTGCCCTAGCCTAAGCCTAGGGGTCACCTAGCCTACGCCTGGGGGTGCCTTAGCCTTAGGCTAGGGGATCCCTAGCCTTAGCCTTAGCCTAGGGGTTCCCTAGCCTAAGTGTAGGGGTTCTCTAGCCTGAGCCTAGGGATGCCCTAGCCTTAGGCTAGGGGTGCCCTAGCCTAAGCCTAGGGGGGCCTTAGCCTAAGCCTAGGGGTGCCCTAGCCTAAGCCTAGGGGTGCCTTAGCCTAAGCCTAGGGGTGCCCTAGCCTAAGCCTAGTGGTGCCCTCGCCTAAGCCTAGGTGTGCCCTAGCCTATGCCTAGGGGTGCCCTACCCTAAGCCTAGGGGTACCTTAGCCTAAGACTAGGGGGGCCCTAGCCTTAGGCTAGGGGGCCCTAGCCTTAGCCTAAGCCTAGGGGGTGCCCTAGCCTAAGCCTAGTGGTGTCCTAGCCTAAGCCTAGGGGTGCCCTAGCCTAAGCCTAGGGGTGCCCTAGCCTTAGACTAGGGGAGCCCTGGCCTTAGCCTAAGCCTATAGGTGCCTTAGACTAAGCTTAGGGGTGCCCTAGCATAAGCCTAGGGTTGCCCTAGCCTAAGCCTAGGAGTGCACTAGACTAAGGCTAGGGGTGCCCTAGCCTTAGTCTAGTGGAGCCCTAGCCTTAGCCTAAGCCTAGGGGTGCCCTATCCTAAGTCATGGGGTGCCCTAGCCTAAGCCTAGGGGTGCCCTAGCCTTAGGCTAGGGGAGCCCTAGCCTTAGCCTAAGCCTAGGGGTGCCCTATCCTAGGACTAGGGGTGCCCTAGCCTAAGCCTACGGGTGTCCTAGCCTAATCCTAGGAGTGCCCTAGCCTAAGCCTAGGGGTGCCCTAACCTTAGGCTAGGGGAGCCCTAGCCTTAGCCTAAACCTTGGGGCGCCCTAGCCTAAACCTAGGGGTTACCTAGCCTAAGCCTAGGGGTGACCTAGCCTTATGCTAGGGGAGCCCTAGCCTTAGTCTAAGCCTAGGGGTGCCCTAGCCGAAGCCTAGGGGTGCCGTAGCCCAAGCCTAGGGATTCCCTAGTGTTAGGCTAGATGAGCCCTATCCTTAGCCTAAGCCTAGGGGTGCCCTAGCCTAAGCCAAGGGGCGCCCTAGCCTAAGTCTCAGGGTGCCCTAGCCTAAGCCTAGGGGTACCCTAGCCTTAGGCTAGGGGAGCCCTAGCCTTAGCCTAAGCCTAGGGGTGCCCCAGCTTAAGCCTAGGGGTGCCCTAACCTAAGCCTAGGGGTGCCCTAGTCTTAAGTTATGGGAGCTTTAGCCTTAACCTAAACCTAGGGGTGCCCTAGCCTAAGCCTAGGGGTGCCCTAGCCTAAGCCTAGGGGTGCCCTAGCCTAAGCCTAGGGGTGCCCTAGCCTAAGCCTAGGGGTGCCCTAGCCTAAGCCTAGGGGTGCCCTAGTCTAAGCCTAAGGGTGACCTAGCCTTAGACTAGGGGAGCCCTAGCCTTAGCCTAAGCTTAGGGGTGCCCTAGCCTAAGCCTAGGTGTGCCCTAGCCTAAGGCTAGAGGTCACGTAGCCTACGCCTAGGGGTGCCTTAGCCTTAGGCTAGGGGATCCCTAGCCTTAGCCTAAGCCTAGGGGTGCCCCAGCTTAAGCCTAGGGGTGCCCTAACCTAAGCCTAGGGGTGCCCTAGTCTTAAGTTATGGGAGCTTTAGCCTTAACCTAAACCTAGGGGTGCCCTAGCCTAAGCCTAGGGGTGCCCTAGCCTAAGCCTAGGGGTGCCCTAGCCTAAGCCTAGGGGTGCCCTAGCCTAAGCCTAGGGGTGCCCTAGTCTAAGCCTAAGGGTGACCTAGCCTTAGACTAGGGGAGCCCTAGCCTTAGCCTAAGCTTAGGGGTGCCCTAGCCTAAGCCTAGGTGTGCCCTAGCCTAAGGCTAGAGGTCACGTAGCCTACGCCTAGGGGTGCCTTAGCCTTAGGCTAGGGGATCCCTAGCCTTAGCCTAAGCCTAGGGGTTCCCTAGCCTAAGTGTAGGGGTTCCCTAGCCTCAGCCTAGGGGTGCCCTAGCCTTAGCCTAGGGGTGCCCTTGCCTATGCCTATGGGTGCCTTAGCCTAAGAGTAGGGGTCCCCTAGCCTTAGTCTAAGCCTAGGGTTGCCCTACCCTAAGTTTAGGGGTGCCTTAGCCTTAGCCTAGCTGAGCCCTAGCCTTCGCCTAAGCCTAGTGGTGCCCTAGCATAAGCCTAGGGGTGCCCTAGCCTAAGCCTAGTGGTGCCCTAGCCTAAGCATAGGGGTGCCCTAGCCTCAGCCTAGGGGTGCCCTAGGGTTAGGCAAGGGGAGCCCTAGCCTTAGCCTAAGCCTAGGGGTGCCTTAGCCTAAGTTTAGCGGTGCCCTAGCCTAAGCCTAGGGATGCCCTAGCCTAAGCTTAGGGGTGCCCTAGCCTAAGACTTGGGGTGCCCTAGCCTAAGCCTAGGGGTGCCCTAGCCTAAGCCTAGGGGTGCCCTAGCCTAAGCCTAGGGGTGCCCTAGATTTAGCTAGGGGAGCCCTAGCCTTAGCCTAAGCCTAGGGGTGCCCTAGCCTAAGCCTAGGGGTGCCCTAGCCTAAGCCTAGGGGTGCCCTAGTCTAAGCCTAAGGGTGACCTAGCCTTAGACTAGGGGAGCCCTAGCCTTAGCCTAAGCTTAGGGGTGCCCTAGCCTAAGCCTAGGTGTGCCCTAGCCTAAGGCTAGAGGTCACGTAGCCTACGCCTAGGGGTGCCTTAGCCTTAGGCTAGGGGATCCCTAGCCTTAGCCTAAGCCTAGGGGTGCCCCAGCTTAAGCCTAGGGGTGCCCTAACCTAAGCCTAGGGGTGCCCTAGTCTTAAGTTATGGGAGCTTTAGCCTTAACCTAAACCTAGGGGTGCCCTAGCCTAAGCCTAGGGGTGCCCTAGCCTAAGCCTAGGGGTGCCCTAGCCTAAGCCTAGGGGTGCCCTAGCCTAAGCCTAGGGGTGCCCTAGCCTAAGCCTAGGGGTGCCCTAGTCTAAGCCTAAGGGTGACCTAGCCTTAGACTAGGGGAGCCCTAGCCTTAGCCTAAGCTTAGGGGTGCCCTAGCCTAAGCCTAGGTATGCCCTAGCCTAAGGCTAGAGGTCACGTAGCCTACGCCTAGGGGTGCCTTAGCCTTAGGATAGGGGATCCCTAGCCTTAGCCTAAGCCTAGGGGTTCCCTAGCCTAAGTGTAGGGGTTCCCTAGCCTCAGCCTAGGGGTGCCCTAGCCTTAGCCTAGGGGTGCCCTTGCCTATGCCTAGGGGTGCCTTAGCCTAAGAGTAGGGGTCCCCTAGCCTTAGTCTAAGCCTAGGGTTGCCCTACCCTAAGTTTAGGGGTGCCTTAGCCTTAGCCTAGCTGAGCCCTAGCCTTCGCCTAAGCCTAGTGGTGCCCTAGCATAAGCCTAGGGGTGCCCTAGCCTAAGCCTAGGGGTGCCCTAGCCTAAGCATAGGGGTGCCCTAGCCTCAGCCTAGGGGTGCCCTAGGGTTAGGCAAGGGGAGCCCTAGCCTTAGCCTAAGCCTAGGGGTGCCTTAGCCTAAGTTTAGCGGTGCCCTAGCCTAAGCCTAGGGATGCCCTAGCCTAAGCTTAGGGGTGCCCTAGCCTAAGACTTGGGGTGCCCTAGCCTAAGCCTAGGGGTGCCCTAGCCTAAGCCTAGGGGTGCCCTAGCCTAAGCCTAGGGGTGCCCTAGATTTAGCTAGGGGAGCCCTAGCCTTAGCCTAAGCCTAGGGGTGCCCTAGCCTAAGCCTAGGGGTGCCCTAGCCTAAGCCTAGGGGTGCCCTAGCCTAAGCCTAGGGGTGCCCTAGTCTAAGCCTAAGGGTGACCTAGCCTTAGACTAGGGGAGCCCTAGCCTTAGCCTAAGCTTAGGGGTGCCCTAGCCTAAGCCTAGGTGTGCCCTAGCCTAAGGCTAGAGGTCACGTAGCCTACGCCTAGGGGTGCCTTAGCCTTAGGCTAGGGGATCCCTAGCCTTAGCCTAAGCCTAGGGGTGCCCCAGCTTAAGCCTAGGGGTGCCCTAACCTAAGCCTAGGGGTGCCCTAGTCTTAAGTTATGGGAGCTTTAGCCTTAACCTAAACCTAGGGGTGCCCTAGCCTAAGCCTAGGGGTGCCCTAGCCTAAGCCTAGGGGTGCCCTAGCCTAAGCCTAGGGGTGCCCTAGCCTAAGCCTAGGGGTGCCCTAGCCTAAGCCTAGGGGTGCCCTAGTCTAAGCCTAAGGGTGACCTAGCCTTAGACTAGGGGAGCCCTAGCCTTAGCCTAAGCTTAGGGGTGCCCTAGCCTAAGCCTAGGTGTGCCCTAGCCTAAGGCTAGAGGTCACGTAGCCTACGCCTAGGGGTGCCTTAGCCTTAGGCTAGGGGATCCCTAGCCTTAGCCTAAGCCTAGGGGTTCCCTAGCCTAAGTGTAGGGGTTCCCTAGCCTCAGCCTAGGGGTGCCCTAGCCTTAGCCTAGGGGTGCCCTTGCCTATGCCTAGGGGTGCCTTAGCCTAAGAGTAGGGGTCCCCTAGCCTTAGTCTAAGCCTAGGGTTGCCCTACCCTAAGTTTAGGGGTGCCTTAGCCTTAGCCTAGCTGAGCCCTAGCCTTCGCCTAAGCCTAGTGGTACCCTAGCATAAGCCTAGGGGTGCCCTAGCCTAAGCCTAGGGGTGCCCTAGCCTAAGCATAGGGGTGCCCTAGCCTCAGCCTAGGGGTGCCCTAGGGTTAGGCAAGGGGAGCCCTAGCCTTAGCCTAAGCCTAGGGGTGCCTTACCCTAAGTTTAGCGGTGCCCTAGCCTAAGCCTAGGGATGCCCTAGCCTAAGCTTAGGGGTGCCCTAGCCTAAGACTTGGGGTGCCCTAGCCTAAGCCTAGGGGTGCCCTAGCCTAAGCCTAGGGGTGCCCTAGCCTAAGCCTAGGGGTGCCCTAGATTTAGCTAGGGGAGCCCTAGCCTTAGCCTAAGCCTAGGGGTGCCCTAGCCTAAGCCTAGGGGTGCCCTAGCCTAAGCCTAGGGTGCCCTAGAATAAGCTTAGGGGTGCCCAAGTCTAAGCCTAAGGGTGCCCTAGCCTTAGACTAGGGGAGCCCTAGCCTTAGCCTAAGCCTAGGGGTGCCCTAGCCTAAGCCTAGGGGTGCCCTAGCCTTAACCTAGCGGTGCCCTAGCCTAAGCCTAGGGGTGCCCTAGCCTAAACCTATGGGTGCCCTAGCCTTAGGGTAGGGGAGCCCTAGCTTTAGCCTAAGCCTAGGGGTGCCCTCGCCTAAGCCTTGGGGTGCCCTAGCCTAAGCCTAGGAGTACCCTAGCCTACGCCTAGGGGTGCCCTAGCCTAAGCCTAGTGGTGCCTTAGCCTTAGGCTAGGGGAGCCCTAGCCTTAGCCTAAGCCTAGGGGTGCCCTAGCCTAAGACTAGGGGTGCCCTAGCCTAAGCTTAGGGGTGACCTAGCCTAAGCCTAGGGGTGCCCTAGCCTAAGCTTAGGGGTGCCCTAGCCTAAGCTTAGTGGTGCCCTAGCCTAAGCCTAGGGGTGCCCTAGCCTTAGGCTCGGGGGCTCTAGCCTTAGCCTAAGCCTAGGGGGTGCCCTAGCCTAAGCCTAGTGGTGTCCTAGCCTAATCCTAGGGGTGCCCTAGTCCAGGCTAGGGATGCCCTAGCGTTAGGCTAGAGGAGCCCTAGCCTTAGCCTAAGCCTAGGGGTGCCCAAGAATAAGCCAAAGGGTGCCCTAGCCTAAGTCTAGGGGTGCCCTAGCCTAAGCCTAGGGGTACCCTAGCCTTAGGCTAGGGGAGCCCTAGCCTAAGCCTAAGCCTAGGGGTGCCCCAGCATAAGCCTAGGGGTCACCTGCCTAAGTCTAGGGGTGCCTAGCCTAAGCATAGGGGTGCCCTAACCTAAGCCTAGGGATTCCCTACCTAAGCCTAGGGGTGCCCTAGCCTAATCCTACGGGTGCGGTAGCCTAAGCCTAGGGGTGCCCTAGCCTTAGGCTAGGGAAGCCCTACCCTTAGCCAAAGCCTAGGAGTTCCCTAGCCTAAGCCTAGGGGTGCCCTAACCTAAGCCTAGGGGTGCCCTAGCCTAAGGCTAGGGGTGCCCTAACCTAACCCTAGGGGTCCCCTAGTCTTAAGCTAGGGGAGCCCTAGCCTTAACCTAAGCCTAGGGGTGCCCTAGCCTAAGCCTAGGGGTGCCCTAGCCTAAGACTAGGGGTGCCCTAGCCTAAGCCAAGGGGTGCCCTAGTCTAAGCCTAAGTGTGCCCTAGCCTTAGACTCGGGGAGCCCTAGCCTTAGCCTAAGCCTAGGGGTGCCCTAGCCTAAGCCTAGGGGTGCCCTAACCTAAGCCTAGGGGTGCCCTAGCCTTAGGCTTGGGGAGCCCTAGCTTTAGCCTAAGCCTAGGGGTGGCCTAGCCTAAGCCTAGGGGTCACGTAGCCTACGCCTAGGGGTGCCTTAGCCTTAGGCTAGGGGATCCCTAGCCTTAGCCTAAGCCTAGGGGTTCCCTAGCCTAAGTGTAGGGGTTCCCTAGCCTGAGCCTAGGGGTGCCCTAGCCTTAGCCTAGGGGTGCCCTAGCCTTAGCCTAGGGGTGCCCTAGCCTAAGCCTTGGGGTGCCTTAGCCTAAGCCTAGGGGGCCCCTAGCCTTAGTCTAATCCTAGGGTTGCCCTAGCCTAAGCTTAGGGGTGCCCTAGCCTTAGGCTAACTGAGCCCTAGACATAGCCTAAGCCTAGGGGTGCCCTAGCCTAAGCCTAGGGGTGCCCTCGCCTAAGCCTAGGGGTGCCCTAGCCTATGCCTAGGGGTGCCCTAGCCTAAGCCTAGGGGTGCCCTAGCCTAAGCCTAGGGGTGCCCTAGCCTAAGCCTAGGGAGTGCCCTAGCCTAAGCCTAGTGGTGTCCTAGCCTAAGCCGAGGGGTGCCCTAGCCTAAGCCTAGGGGTGCCCTAGCCTTAGACAAGGGGAGCCCTGGCCTTAGCCTTGGGGTTGCCCTAGCCTAAGCCTAGGGGTGCACTAGACTAAGGCTAGGGGTGTCCTAGCCTTAGTCTAGTGGAGCCCTAGCCTTAGCCTAAGCCTAGGGGTGCCCTATCCTAAGTCATGGGGTGCCCTAGCCTAAGCCTAGGGGTGCCCTAGCCTTAGGCTAGAGGAGCCCTAGCCTTAGCCTAAGCCTAGGAGTGCCCTATCCTACGACTAGGGCTGCGCTAACCTAAGCCTAAGCCTAGGGCTGCCCTAACCTAAGCCTACGTGTACCCTAGCTTAAGCTTAGGGGTGCCCTAGCCTTAGGCTAGGGGTGCACTAGCCTTAGCCTGAGCCTAGGGGTGCCCTAGCCTAAGCTTAGGGGTGCCCTAGCCTATGCCTAGGTGTGCCCTAGCCTTAGGCTAGGTGAGCCCTAGCCTTAGCCTAAGCCTAAGTTTGCCCTAGCATACGCCTGGGGGTGCCTTAGCCTAAGACTAGGGTGCCCTAGCCTAAGCTTAGGGGTGGACTAGCCTAAGCCTAGGGGTGCCCTAGCCTAAGCCTAGGGGTGCTCTAGCCTAAGCCAAGGGGTGCCCTAGCCTAAGCCTATGTGTTCCCTAGTCTTAGGCTAGGGGAGCCATAGCCTCAGCCTAAGCCTAGGGGTTCCCTAGCCTAAGCCTAGTGGTGCCCTAGCCTAAGCCTAGGGGTGTCCTAGCCTAAGCCTAGGGGTGCCCTAGCCTTAGGCTAGGCTAGCCCTAACCTTAGCCTAAGCCTAGGGCTGCCTTAACCTAAGCCTAGGGGTGCCCTAGCCTTAGGCTAGGGGATCCCTGGCGTTAGCCTAAGCCTAGGGGTGCCCTAGCCTAAGCCTAGGGGTGCCGTAGCCTTAGGCTAGGGGAGCCCTAGCCTTAGTCTAAGCCTAGGGCCGCCCTAGCCTAAATTTAGGGGTGCCCTAGCCTAAGCTTAGGGGTGCCCTAGCCTTAGGCTAGGGGAGCCCTAGCTTTAGTCTAAGCCTGGGGTTGCCCTATCCAAAGCCTATGGGTGCCCTATTCTTAGGCTAGGGGAGTCCTCGCCTTAGCCAAAGCGTAAGGGTGCCCTAGCCTAAGCCTAGGAGTGCCCTAGCCTAAGCCTAGGGGAGCCCTAGCCCAAGCCTTGGGGTGCCCTAGCGTTAGGGAAGTGGAGCCCTAGCCTTAGCCTAAGCCTCAGGGTGCCCTAGCCTAAGCCGAGGGGTGACCTAGCCTAAGCCTAGGGGTGCCCTACCTAAGCCTAGGGGTGCCCTAGCCTAAGTCTAGGGGTGCCCTAAACTAAGCATAGGAGTTCCCTACCAAAGCCTAGGGGTGCCCTAGCCTAAGCCTAGCGGTGCCCTAACCTAAGCCTAGGGGTGCCCTAGCCTAAGACTAGGGGTGCCCTAACCTATGCCTAGGAGTGCCCTAGCCTAAGCCTAGGGGTGCCTTAGCCTAAGACAAGGGTTTCCCTAGCCTAAGCCTAGGGGTGCCCTAGCCTTAGGCTAGGGGAGCCCTAGCCTTAGCCTAAGCCTAGGGGTGCCCTAGCCGAAGCCTAGGGGTGCCCCAGCCTAAGCCTAGGGGTGCCCTAGCATTAGGCTAGGGGAGCCCTAGCCTTAGCCAAAACCTAGGGGTACCCTAGCCTAAGCCGAGGGGTGCCCTAGCCTAAGCCTATGGGTGCCCTAGCCTTAGGCTAGGGTAGCCCTAACCTTAGCCTAATCCTAGGGGTGCCCTAGCCTAAGCCTAGGGGTGCCCTAGCCGAAGCCTAGGGGTGCCCCAGCCTAAGCCAAGGGGTGCCCTAGCATTAGGCTAGGGGAGCCCTAGCCTTAGCCAAAACCTAGGGGTACCCTAGCCTAAGCCGAGGGGTGCCCTAGCCTAAGCCTAGGGGTGCCCTAGCCTTTGGCTAGGGGAGCCCTAGCCTTAGCCTAAGCCTTTGGGTGCCCTAACCTAAGCCTTGGGGTGCCCTAGGCTAAGCCTAGGGGTGCCCTGGCTTTAGGCTAGGGGAGCCCTAACCTTAGCCTAAGCCTAGGGGTGCCCTAGCCAAGCATATGGGTGTCCTAGCCTAAGCCTAGGGGTGCCCTAGCCTAAGCTTAGGGGTTCCCTAGCCTTAGGCTAGGGGAGCGATAGCCTTAGCCTAAGCCTAGGCGTTCCCTAGCCTACGCGTAGTGTTGCCCTAGCCTAAGCCTAGGGGTGCCCTAGCCTAAGCCTAGCGGTGCCCTAACCTAAGCCTAGGGGTGCCCTAGCCTAAGAGTCGGGGTGCCCTAGGCTAAGCCTAAGAGTGCTCCAGCCTTAGACTAGGGGAGCCCTAGCCTTAGCCTAAGCCTAGGAGTGCCCTAGCCTAAGCCTAGGGGTGCCCTAGCCTTAGGCTAGGTGAGCCCTAGCCTTAGCCTAAGCCTAAGTTTGCCCTAGCATACGCCTGGGGGTGCCTTAGCCTAAGACTAGGGTGCCCTAGCCTAAGCTTAGGGGTGGACTAGCCTAAGCCTAGGGGTGCCCTAGCCTAAGCCTAGGGGTGCTCTAGCCTAAGCCAAGGGGTGCCCTAGCCTAAGCCTATGTGTTCCCTAGTCTTAGGCTAGGGGAGCCATAGCCTCAGCCTAAGCCTAGGGGTTCCCTAGCCTAAGCCTAGTGGTGCCCTAGCCTAAGCCTAGGGGTGTCCTAGCCTAAGCCTAGGGGTGCCCTAGCCTTAGGCTAGGCTAGCCCTAACCTTAGCCTAAGCCTAGGGCTGCCTTAACCTAAGCCTAGGGGTGCCCTAGCCTTAGGCTAGGGGATCCCTGGCGTTAGCCTAAGCCTAGGGGTGCCCTAGCCTAAGCCTAGGGGTGCCGTAGCCTTAGGCTAGGGGAGCCCTAGCCTTAGTCTAAGCCTAGGGCCGCCCTAGCCTAAATTTAGGGGTGCCCTAGCCTAAGCTTAGGGGTGCCCTAGCCTTAGGCTAGGGGAGCCCTAGCTTTAGTCTAAGCCTGGGGTTGCCCTATCCAAAGCCTATGGGTGCCCTATTCTTAGGCTAGGGGAGTCCTCGCCTTAGCCAAAGCGTAAGGGTGCCCTAGCCTAAGCCTAGGAGTGCCCTAGCCTAAGCCTAGGGGAGCCCTAGCCCAAGCCTTGGGGTGCCCTAGCGTTAGGGAAGTGGAGCCCTAGCCTTAGCCTAAGCCTCAGGGTGCCCTAGCCTAAGCCGAGGGGTGACCTAGCCTAAGCCTAGGGGTGCCCTACCTAAGCCTAGGGGTGCCCTAGCCTAAGTCTAGGGGTGCCCTAAACTAAGCATAGGAGTTCCCTACCAAAGCCTAGGGGTGCCCTAGCCTAAGCCTAGCGGTGCCCTAACCTAAGCCTAGGGGTGCCCTAGCCTAAGACTAGGGGTGCCCTAACCTATGCCTAGGAGTGCCCTAGCCTAAGCCTAGGGGTGCCTTAGCCTAAGACAAGGGTTTCCCTAGCCTAAGCCTAGGGGTGCCCTAGCCTTAGGCTAGGGGAGCCCTAGCCTTAGCCTAAGCCTAGGGGTGCCCTAGCCGAAGCCTAGGGGTGCCCCAGCCTAAGCCTAGGGGTGCCCTAGCATTAGGCTAGGGGAGCCCTAGCCTTAGCCAAAACCTAGGGGTACCCTAGCCTAAGCCGAGGGGTGCCCTAGCCTAAGCCTATGGGTGCCCTAGCCTTAGGCTAGGGTAGCCCTAACCTTAGCCTAATCCTAGGGGTGCCCTAGCCTAAGCCTAGGGGTGCCCTAGCCGAAGCCTAGGGGTGCCCCAGCCTAAGCCAAGGGGTGCCCTAGCATTAGGCTAGGGGAGCCCTAGCCTTAGCCAAAACCTAGGGGTACCCTAGCCTAAGCCGAGGGGTGCCCTAGCCTAAGCCTAGGGGTGCCCTAGCCTTTGGCTAGGGGAGCCCTAGCCTTAGCCTAAGCCTTTGGGTGCCCTAACCTAAGCCTTGGGGTGCCCTAGGCTAAGCCTAGGGGTGCCCTGGCTTTAGGCTAGGGGAGCCCTAACCTTAGCCTAAGCCTAGGGGTGCCCTAGCCAAGCATATGGGTGTCCTAGCCTAAGCCTAGGGGTGCCCTAGCCTAAGCTTAGGGGTTCCCTAGCCTTAGGCTAGGGGAGCGATAGCCTTAGCCTAAGCCTAGGCGTTCCCTAGCCTACGCGTAGTGTTGCCCTAGCCTAAGCCTAGGGGTGCCCTAGCCTAAGCCTAGCGGTGCCCTAACCTAAGCCTAGGGGTGCCCTAGCCTAAGAGTCGGGGTGCCCTAGGCTAAGCCTAAGAGTGCTCCAGCCTTAGACTAGGGGAGCCCTAGCCTTAGCCTAAGCCTAGGAGTGCCCTAGCCTAAGCCTAGGGGTGCCCCAGCCTAAGCCTATGGGTGCCCTAGCCTTAGGCTAGGGAAGCCCTAGCCTTAGCCTAATCCTAGGGGTGACCTAGTCTAAGCCTAGGGGTGCCCTAGCCTTAGCCTGGGAGCCCTAGCCTTAGCCAAAACCTAGGGGTGCCCTAGCCTAAGCCTAGGGGTGCCCTAGCCTAAGCCTATGGGTGCCCTAGCCTTAGGCTAGGGAAGCCCTAGCCTTAGCCTAATCCTAGGGGTGCCCTAGCCTAAGTCTAGGGGTTCCCTAGCCTAAGCCTTTGGGTGCCCTAGCCTAAGCCTAGGGGTGCCATAGGCTAAGCCTAGGGGTGCCCAGGCTTTAGGCTAGGGGAGCCCTAGCCTTAGCCTAAGCCTAGGGGTGCCCTAGCCTAAGTTTAGGGGTTCCCTAGCCTTAGGCTAGGGAGCCCTAGCCTTAACCTAAGCTAGGGGTTCCCTAGCATAAGCCTAGCGTTGCCCTAGCCTAAGCCGAGGGGTGCCCTAGCCTTAGCTTAAGCCTACGGGTGACCTAGTCTAAGCCTAGGGGTGCCCTAGCCTAAGCCTAGGGGTGTCCTAGCCTTAGGCTAGGGTAGCCCTAGCCTTAGCCTAATCCTAGGGGTGCCCTAGCCTAACTCTTGGGGTTCCCTAGCCTAAGACTTTGGGTGCCCTAGCCTTAGGCTAGGGGAGCCTTAGCTTTAGCCTAAGCCTAGGGGTGCCCTAGCCCAAGCCTAGGAGTGCCCTAGCCTAAGCCTAGGGGTTCCCTAGCCTAAGCCTATGGGTGTCCTAGCCTTAGGCTAGGATAGCCCTAGCCTTAGCCTAATCCTAGGGGTGCCCTAGCCTAACTCTTGGGGTTCCCTAGCCTAAGTCTTTGGGTGACCTAGCCTAAGCCTAGGGGTGCCTTGGCTTTAGGCTAGGGGAGCCCTAGCCTTAGCCTAAGCCTAGGGGTGCCCTAGCCAAGCCTATGGGTGCCCTAGCCTAAGCCTAGGGGTGCCCTAGCCTAAGCTTAGGGGTTCCCTAGCATAAGGCTAGGGTTGCCCTAGCCTAAGCCTAGGGGTACCCTAGCCTTAGGCTAGGGGAGCCTTAGCTTTAGCCTAAGCCTAGGGGTGCCCTAGCCTAAGCCTAGGAGTGCCCTAACCTTATCCTAGGGGTGCCCTAGCCTAAGTGTAGGGGTGCCCTATCCTGAGCCTATGGGTGCCCTAGCCTTAGCCTAAACATAGGGGTGACCTAGCCTAAGCCTAGCGGTGCCCTAGCCTAAGCCTAGAGGAGCCCTAGCCTTAGGCTGGGAGCCCTAGCCTTAGCCTAAGCCTAGGGGTGCCGTAGACTAAGCCTAGGGTTACCCTAGCCTTAGGTTAGGGGAGCCCTAGCCAAAGCCTAGGGCTGCCCTAGCCTAAGCCTAGGGGTGCCCTAGCCAAATCCTTGGGGTGCCCTAGCCTAAGCCTAGAGGTGCCCTTGCCTTAGGCTAGGGCAGCCCTAACAATAGCGTAAGCCTAGAGGTGCCTTAGCCTAAGCCTTGGTGTGACCTAGCCTAAGCCCAGGGGTTCCCTAGCCTAAGCCTAGGGGTGCCCTAGTCTTAGGCTAGGGGTGCCCTAGCCTTAGCCTAAGCCTAGGGGTGATCTAGCCTAAGCCTATGGGTGCCCTAGCCTTAGGCTAGGGGAGCCCTAGACTTAGCCTAAGAATAGGGGTGACCTAGCCTAATCCTAGGCTTGCCCTAGCCTAAGCCTAGGGCTGCCCTAGCCTAAGCTTAGGGGTGCCCAAACCATAGGCTAGGGGAGCCCTAGCCTTAGCCTAAGCCTAGGGGTGCCCTAGCCTAAGCCTAGGAGTGCCCTAGCCTAAGCCTAGGTTTGCCCTAGCCTAAGCCTAGGGGTGCCCTAGCCTATGCATAGGGGTGCCCAAATCTTAGGCTAGGGGAGCCCTAGCCTTAGCCTAAGCCTAGAGGTGCCCTAGCCTAAGCCTAGGGCTGCCCTAGCCTAAGCCTACGGTTGCCCTAGCCTAAGCCTAGGGGTGCCCTAGCCTTAGACTAGGTGAGCCCTAGCCTTAGCCTAAGCCTAGGGGTGCCCTAGCCAAAGCCTAAGGGTGCCCTAGCCTATGCCTAGAGGTGCCCTCGCCTTAGGCTAGGGGATCCCTAACAATAGCGTAAGCCTAGAGGTGCCTTAGCCTAAGCCTTTGTGTGCCCTAGCCTAAGCCCATGGGTGCCCTAGCCTAAGCCCATGGGTGCCCTAGCCTTAGGCTAGGGTAGCCATAGCCTTAGCCAAAGCCTAGTGGTGCCCTAGCCTAAGCCTAGGGAAGCCCTAGCCTAAGACTAGGGGTGCCCTGGCCTTAGGCTAGGGGAGCCCTAGACTTAGCCTAAGCCTATGGGTGCCCTAGTCAAGCCTAGGGGTGCCCTAGCCTAAGCCTAGGGGTGCATTATCCTAAGCTTAGGGGTTCCCTAGCCTTAGGCTAGGGGAGCCCTAGCTTTAGCCTAAGCCTAGGGGTGCCCTAGCCTAAGCCTAGGAGTGCCCTGCCTAAGCCTAGGGGTGCCCTAGCCTTACGCTAGGGGATCCCTAGCCTTAGCCGAAGACTAGGGGTGCCCTAGCATAAGTGTAGGGGTTCCCTAGCCTGAGCCAATGGGTGCCCTAGCCTTATCCTAAGCCTAGGGGTGCCCTAGCCTAACCCTAGGGGTGCCCTAGCCTAAGCCTAGGGGTGCCCTAGCCTTAGGCTGGGAGCCCTAGCCTTAGCCTAAGCCTAGGGGTGCCCTAGTCAAGCCTAGGGGTGCCCTAGCCTAAGCCTAGGGGTGCCCTAGCCAAAACCTAGGGGTTCCCTATCCTAAGCCTATGGTTGCCTTAGCCAAAGCCTAGGGGTGCCCTAGCCTTAGGCTAGGGGAGCCCTAGCCTTAGCCTATGCCTACGGGTGCCCTAGCTTAAGTCTAGGGGTGCCCAAGCCTAAGCCTAGGGTTGCCCTAGCCTTAGGCTAGGGTAGCCCTAGCCTTAGCCTAAGCCTAGGGATGCCCTAGCCTCAGCTTAGGGATGCCCTAGCCTCAGCCTAGTGGTGCCCTAGCCTAATGCTTGGGTTGCCCTAGCCTAAGCCTAGGGGTTCCCTAACCTAAGCCTAGTGGTGCCTTAGTCTAAGCCTAGGGGTGACCTAGCCTTAGCCTAAGCCTAGGGATGCCCTAGCCTAAGCCTAGGGGTGCCCTAGCCTAAGCTTAGGGGTACCCTAGTCTAAGACTAGGGGTGTCCTAGCCTAAGCCTACGGGTGCCTTAGCCTAAGCCTAGGGGTTCCCTAGCCTTAGCCTAAGCCTAGGGGTGCCCTAGCCTAAGCCTGTGGGTGCCCAAGCCTAAGCCTCAGGGTGCCCTAGCCTAAGCCTAGCGGTGCCCTAGCCTAAGCCTAGGGGTGCCCTAGCCTTAGGCTAGGGGAGCCTTAGCCTTAGCCTACGCCTAGGGGTCCCATAGCCTAAGCCTAGGGGTGCCCTAGCCTAAGCGTAGGGGTTTCCAAGCCTAAGCCTAGGAGTGCCCTAGCCTAAGCCTAGGGGTGCCCAGCCTTAGCCTCAGCCTAGGGGTTCCCTAGCCTAAGCCTAGGGGTGCCCTAGCCTTAAGCAAGGGGAGCCCTATCCTTAGTCTAAGCCTAGGGGTACCCTAGCCTAAGCCTAGGGGTGCCCTAGCCTTAGGATAGGGGAGCCCTAGCCTTAGCCTACGCCTAGGGGTCCCCTAGCCTAAGCCTAGGGGTGCCCTAGCCTAAGCCTAGGGGTGCCCTAGCCTGAGCGTAGGGGTTCCCCAGCCTGACGCTTGGGGAGCCCTAGCCTTAGCCTAAGCCTAGGAGTGCCCTAGTCAAAGCCTAGTGGTGCCTTAGCCTAAGCCTAGGGGTGCCCTTGCCTGAGCCTAGGGGTGCCCTCCCAGAGGCTAGGAGGGCTCTAGCCTGAGCCTCAGCCTAGGGGTGCCCTAGCCTGAGGCTAGGGGAGCCCTAGGCTGAGGCTAGGGGAACCCTAGCCTTAGCCTACGCCTTGTGGTGCCCTAGCCTAAGCCTAGGGGTGCCCTAGCCTAAGCCTAGGGGTGCCCTAGCCTTAGGCTACGCCTAGGGGTGCCCTAGCCTAAGCCTAGGGGTGCCCTAGCCTAAGCCTAGGGGTGCCCTAGCCTAAGCGTAGGGGTTCCCTAGCCTAAGCGTAGGGGTGCCCTAGCCTTAGGCTAGGGGAGCCCTAACCTTAGCCTAAGCCTAGGGGTGCCCTAGTCTAAGCCTAGTGGTGCCTTAGCCTAAGCCTAGGGGTGCCCTTGCCTGAGCCTAG
This sequence comes from Tenrec ecaudatus, assembly GCF_050624435.1. Taxonomy (NCBI): domain Eukaryota; kingdom Metazoa; phylum Chordata; class Mammalia; order Afrosoricida; family Tenrecidae; genus Tenrec; species Tenrec ecaudatus. Next base: position 1,418,281 of record NW_027457650.1, on the reverse strand, counting down.
GGGTGCCCTAGCCAGAGGCTAGGAGAGCTCTAGCCTGAGCCTCAGTCTAGGGGTGCCCTAGCCTGAGCCTAGGGGTGCCCTATCCTGAGGCTAGGGTAGCACTAGCCTGAGGCTAGGGGAACCCTAGCCTTAGCCTACGCCTTGTGGTGCCCTAGCCTAAGCCTAGGGGTGCCCTAGCCTAAGCCTAGGGGTGCCATAGCCTTAGGCTGGGAGCCCTAGCCTTAGCCTAAGCCTAGGGGTGCCCTAGACTAAGCTTAAGGTTACCCTAGCCTTAGGTTAGGGGAGCCCTAGCCAAAGCCTAGGGGTGCCCTAGCCTAAGCCTAGGGGTACCCTAGCCAAATCATTGTGGTGCCCTAGCCTAAGCCTAGAGGTGCCCTCGCCTTAGGCTAGGGGAGCCCTAACAATAGCGTAAGCCTAGAGGTGCCTTAGCCTAAGCCATGGTGTGACCTAGCCTAAGCCCAGGGGTGCCCTAGCCTAAAACTAGGGGTGCCCTAATCTTAGGCTAGGGGTTCCCTAGCCTTAGCCTAAGCCTAGGGGTGCCCTAGCCTAAGCCTAGGGGTGCCCTAGCCTTAGGCTAGGGGTGCCCTAGCCTTAGCCTAATATTAGGGGTGCCCTAGCCTAAGCCTATGGGTGCCCTAGCCTTAGGCTACGGGAGCCCTAGACTTAGCCTAAGAATAGGGGTTACCTAGCCTAAGCCTAGGCTTGCCCTAGCCTAAGCCTAGGGTTGCCCTAGCCTAAGCATAGGGGTGCCAAAACCTTAGGCTAGGGGATCCCTAGCCTTAGCCTAAGCCTAGGGGTGCCCTAGCCTAAGCCTAGGGGTGCCCTAGCCTAAGCCTAGGTTTGCCCTGGCCTAAGCCTAGGGGTGCCCTAGCCTAAGCATAGGGGTGCCCAAACCTTAGGCTAGGGGGGCCCTAGCCTTAGCCTAAGCCTAGGGGTGCCCTAGCCTAAGACTTGGGTTCCCTAGCCTAAGCTTAGGGGTGCCCTAGCCTAAGCCTAGGGGTGCCCTAGACTAAGCCAAGGGGTGCCCTAACCTAAGCCTATGTGTTCCCTAGTCTTAGGCTAGGGGAGCCATAGCCTTAGCCTACGCCTAGGGGTCCCCTAGCCTAAGCCTAGGGCTGCCTTAACCTAAGCCTAGGGGTGCCCTAGCCTTAGGCTAGGGGATCCCTGGCTTTAGCCTAAGCCTAGGGGTTCCCTAACCTAAGCCTAGGGGTGCCCTAGCTTAAGCCTAGGGGTGCCCTATCCTAAACCTAGGGGTGCCCAAGCCTAAGCCTAGGTGTGCCCTAGCTTAAGCCTAGGGGTGCCCTATCCTAAACCTAGGGGTGCCCAAGCCTAAGCCTAGGGATGCCCTAGCCTTAGCCTAAGCCTAGGGGTGCCCTAGCCTTAGCCTAAGCCTAGGGGTGTCCTAGCCTAAGCCTAGGGGTTCCGTAACCTTAGGCTAGGGGAGCCCTAGCCTTAGCCTAAGCCTAGGGCCGCCCTAGCCTAAACTTAGGGGTGCCCTAGCCTAAGCTTAGGGGTGCCCTAGCCTTAGGCTAGGGTAGCCCTAGCTTTAGTCTAAGCCTGGGGTTGCCCTATCCAAAGCCTAGGGGTGCCCTATCCTTAGGCTAGGGGAGTCCTCGCCTTAGCCAAAACCAAGGGGTGCCCTAGCCTAAGCCGAGGGGTGGCCTAGCTTAAGCCTATGGGTGCCCTAGCCTTAGGCTAGGGTAGCCCTAGCCTTTGCCTAATCCTAGGGGTGCCCTAGCCTAAGTCTAGGGGTTCCCTAGCCTAAGCCTTTGGGTGCCCTAGCCTAAGCCTAGGGGTGCCCTAGGCTAAGCCTAAGCGTGCCCTAGCCTTAGACTAGGGGAGCCCTAGCCTTAGCCTAAACCTAGGGGTGCCCTAGCCTAAGCCTAGGGGTGCCCTAGCCTGAGCGTAGGGGTTCCCCAGCCTGACGCTAGGGGAGCCCTAGCCTGAGCCTAAGCCTAGAAGTGCCCTAGTCAAAGCCTAGTGGTGCCTTAGCCTAAGCCTAGGGGTGCCCTTGCCTGAGCCTAGGGGTGCCTCCCAGAGGCTAGGATAGCTGTTGCCTGAGCCTCAGCTTAGGGGTGCCCTAGCCTGAGACTAGGGGTGCCCTAGCCTGAGGCTAGGGGAACCCTAGCCTTAGCCCACGCCTTGTGGTGCCCTAGCCTAATCCTAGGGGTGCCCTAGCCTAAACCGAGGGGTGCCCTAGCCTAATCCTAGGGGTGCCCTAGCCTAAGCGTAGGGGTTCCCTAGCCTAAGCGTAGGGGTGCCCTAGCCTTAGGCTAGGGGAGCCCTAGCCTTAGCCTAAGCCTAGGGGTGCCCTAGCCCAAGCCTTGGGGTGCCCAAGCCTGACGCTAGGGGAGCCCTAGCCTTAGCCTAAGCCTAGGGGTGCCCTTGTCTAAGCCTAGTGGTGCCTTAGCCTAAGCCTAGGGGTGCCCTTGCCTGAGCCTAGGGGTGCCCTATCCTGAGGCTAGGGTAGCACTAGCCTGAGGCTAGGGGAACCCTAGCCTTAGCCTACGCCTTGTGGTGCCCTAGCCTAAGCCTAGGGGTGCCCTAGCCTAAGCCTAGGGGTGCCATAGCCTTAGGCTGGGAGCCCTAGCCTTAGCCTAAGCCTAGGGGTGCCCTAGACTAAGCCTAGGGTTACCCTAGCCTTAGGTTAGGGGAGCCCTAGCCAAAGCCTAGGCGTGCCCTAGCCTAAGCCTAGGGGTGCCCTAGCCAAATCCTTGGGGTGCCCTAGCCTAAGCCTAGAGGTGCCCTCGCCTTAGGCTAGGGGAGCCCTAACAATAGCGTAAGCCTAGAGGTGCCTTAGCCTAAGCCTTGGTGTGACCTAGCCTAAGCCCAGGGGTGCCCTAGCCTAAGCCTAGGGGAGCCCTAGTCTTAGGCTAGGGGTGCCCTAGCCTTAGCCTAATCTTAGGGTTGCCCTAGCCTAAGCCTATTGGTGCCCTAGCCTAAGCCTAGGGGTGCCCAAACCTTAGGCTAGGGGAGCCCGAGCCTTAGCCTAAGCCTAGGGGTGCCCTAGCCTAAGCCTAGGGGTGCCCTAGCCTAAGCCTAGGTTTGCCCTAGCCTAAGCCTAGGAGTGCCCTAGCCTAAGCATAGGGGTGCCCAAACCTTAGGCTAGGGGAGCCCTAGCCTTAGCCTAAGCCTAGGGGTGCCCTAGCCTAAGCCTAGGGCTGCCCTAGCCTAAGCCTAGGGTTGCCCTAGCCTAAGCCTAGGGGTGCCCTAGCCTTAGGCTAGGTGAGCCCTAGCCTTAGCCTAAGCCTAGGGGTGCCCTAGCCAAAGCCTACGGGTGCCCTAGCCTATGCCTAGAGGTGCCCTCGCCTTAGGCTAGGGGAGCCCTAACAATAGCGTAAGCCTAGAGGTGCCTTAGCCTAAGCCTTGGTGTGCCCTAGCCTAAGCCCATGGGTGCCCTAGCCTTAGGCTAGGGTAGCCATAGCCTTAGCCTAAGCCTAGTGGTGCCCTAGCCTAAGCCTAGGGATGCCCAAGCCTAAGACTAGGGGTGCCCTGGCCTTAGGCTAGGGGAGCCCTAGCCTTAGCCTAAGCCTAGGGGTGCCCTAGTCAAGCCTAGGGGTGCCCTAGCCTAAGCCTAGGGGTGCATTATCCTAAGCTTAGGGGTTCCCTAGACTTAGGCTAGGCGAGCTCTAGCCAAAGCCTAAGCCTAGGAGTGACCTAGCCTAAGCCTGGGGTTGCCCTAGCCTAAGCCTAGGGGTGCTATAGTCTTAGGCTAGGGGAGCCCTAGCTTTAGCCTAAGCCTACGGGTGCCCTAGCCTAAGCCTAGGAGTGCCCTGCCTAAGCCTAGGGGTGCCCTAGCCTTACGCTAGGGGATCCCTAGCCTTAGCCGAAGCCTAGGGGTGCCCTAGCATAAGTGTAGGGGTTCCCTAGCCTGAGCCTATGGTGCCTTAGCCTTAGCCTAAGCCTAGGGGTGCCCTAGCCTAACCCTAGGAGTGCCCTAGCCTAAGCCTAGGAGTGCCCTAGCCTTAGGCTGGGAGCCCTAGCCTTAGCCTAAGCCTAGGGGTACCCTAGTCAAGCCTAGGGGTGCCCTAGCCTAAGCCTAGGGGTGCCCTATCCTAAGCTTAGGGGTTCCCAACCTTAGGCTAGGGGTGCCCTAGCCTTAGGCTAGGGGTGCCCTATCAAAATCCTTGGGGTGCCCTAGCCTAAGCCTAGGGGTGCCCTAGCCAAAGCCTAGGGGTGCCCTAGCCTAAGCCTAGGGGTGCCCTAGCCTTAGGCTAGGTGAGCCCTAACCTTAGCCTAAGCCTAGGGGTGCCCTAGCCTAAGCCTTGGTGTGCCCTACCCTAAGCCTAGGGGTGCCCAAGCCTAAGCCTAGGGGTGCCCTAGCCTTAGGGTAGGGGAGCCCTAGCCTTAGCCTAATTCTAGGGGTGCCCTAGCCTAAGTTAGGGGTGCCCTAGCCTAAGCCTACGGGTGCCCTAGCCTAAGCCTAGGAGAGCACTATCCTTAGGCTAGGGGATCCCTAGCCTAAGCCTAATCCTAGGGGTGCCCTAGCATAAACCTAGGGGTGCCCGAGCATAAGCCTAGGGGTGCCCTAGCCTAAGCTTAGGGGAGCCCTAGCCTTAGGCTAGGGGAGCCCTAGCCTTTGCCTAAGCCTAGGGATGCCCTAACCTAAGCCTAGGGCTGCCCTAGCCAAAACCTAGGGGTTCCCTATCCTAAGCCTACGGTTGCCTTAGCCAAAGCCTAGGGGTGCCCTAGCCTTAGGCTAGGGGAGCCCTAGCCTTAGCCTATGCCTACGGGTGCCCTAGCTTAACTCTAGGGGTGCCCAAGCCTAAGCCTAGGGTTGCCCTAGCCTAAGCCTAGGGGTGCCCTAGCCTTAGACTAGGTGAGCCCTAGCCTTAGCCTAAGCCTAGGGGTGCCCTAGCCAAAGCCTAAGGGTGCCCTAGCCTAAGCCTAGAGGTGCCCTCGCCTTAGGCTAGGGGATCCCTAACAATAGCGTAAGCCTAGAGGTGCCTTAGCCTAAGCCTTTGTGTGCCCTAGCCTAAGCCCATGGGTGCCCTAGCCTAAGCCCATGGGTGCCCTAGCCTTAGGCTAGGGTAGCCATAGCCTTAGCCAAAGCCTAGTGGTGCCCTAGCCTAAGCCTAGGGAAGCCCTAGCCTAAGACTAGGGGTGCCCTGGCCTTAGGCTAGGGGAGCCCTAGACTTAGCCTAAGCCTATGGGTGCCCTAGTCAAGCCTAGGGGTGCCCTAGCCTAAGCCTAGGGGTGCATTATCCTAAGCTTAGGGGTTCCCTAGCCTTAGGCTAGGGGAGCCCTAGCTTTAGCCTAAGCCTAGGGGTGCCCTAGCCTAAGCCTAGGAGTGCCCTGCCTAAGCCTAGGGGTGCCCTAGCCTTACGCTAGGGGATCCCTAGCCTTAGCCGAAGACTAGGGGTGCCCTAGCATAAGTGTAGGGGTTCCCTAGCCTGAGCCAATGGGTGCCCTAGCCTTATCCTAAGCCTAGGGGTGCCCTAGCCTAACCCTAGGGGTGCCCTAGCCTAAGCCTAGGGGTGCCCTAGCCTTAGGCTGGGAGCCCTAGCCTTAGCCTAAGCCTAGGGGTGCCCTAGTCAAGCCTAGGGGTGCCCTAGCCTAAGCCTAGGGGTGCCCTAGCCAAAACCTAGGGGTTCCCTATCCTAAGCCTATGGTTGCCTTAGCCAAAGCCTAGGGGTGCCCTAGCCTTAGGCTAGGGGAGCCCTAGCCTTAGCCTATGCCTACGGGTGCCCTAGCTTAAGTCTAGGGGTGCCCAAGCCTAAGCCTAGGGTTGCCCTAGCCTTAGGCTAGGGTAGCCCTAGCCTTAGCCTAAGCCTAGGGATGCCCTAGCCTCAGCTTAGGGATGCCCTAGCCTCAGCCTAGTGGTGCCCTAGCCTAATGCTTGGGTTGCCCTAGCCTAAGCCTAGGGGTTCCCTAACCTAAGCCTAGTGGTGCCTTAGTCTAAGCCTAGGGGTGACCTAGCCTTAGCCTAAGCCTAGGGATGCCCTAGCCTAAGCCTAGGGGTGCCCTAGCCTAAGCTTAGGGGTACCCTAGTCTAAGACTAGGGGTGTCCTAGCCTAAGCCTACGGGTGCCTTAGCCTAAGCCTAGGGGTTCCCTAGCCTTAGCCTAAGCCTAGGGGTGCCCTAGCCTAAGCCTGTGGGTGCCCAAGCCTAAGCCTCAGGGTGCCCTAGCCTAAGCCTAGCGGTGCCCTAGCCTAAGCCTAGGGGTGCCCTAGCCTTAGGCTAGGGGAGCCTTAGCCTTAGCCTACGCCTAGGGGTCCCATAGCCTAAGCCTAGGGGTGCCCTAGCCTAAGCGTAGGGGTTTCCAAGCCTAAGCCTAGGAGTGCCCTAGCCTAAGCCTAGGGGTGCCCAGCCTTAGCCTCAGCCTAGGGGTTCCCTAGCCTAAGCCTAGGGGTGCCCTAGCCTTAAGCAAGGGGAGCCCTATCCTTAGTCTAAGCCTAGGGGTACCCTAGCCTAAGCCTAGGGGTGCCCTAGCCTTAGGATAGGGGAGCCCTAGCCTTAGCCTACGCCTAGGGGTCCCCTAGCCTAAGCCTAGGGGTGCCCTAGCCTAAGCCTAGGGGTGCCCTAGCCTGAGCGTAGGGGTTCCCCAGCCTGACGCTTGGGGAGCCCTAGCCTTAGCCTAAGCCTAGGAGTGCCCTAGTCAAAGCCTAGTGGTGCCTTAGCCTAAGCCTAGGGGTGCCCTTGCCTGAGCCTAGGGGTGCCCTCCCAGAGGCTAGGAGGGCTCTAGCCTGAGCCTCAGCCTAGGGGTGCCCTAGCCTGAGGCTAGGGGAGCCCTAGGCTGAGGCTAGGGGAACCCTAGCCTTAGCCTACGCCTTGTGGTGCCCTAGCCTAAGCCTAGGGGTGCCCTAGCCTAAGCCTAGGGGTGCCCTAGCCTTAGGCTACGCCTAGGGGTGCCCTAGCCTAAGCCTAGGGGTGCCCTAGCCTAAGCCTAGGGGTGCCCTAGCCTAAGCGTAGGGGTTCCCTAGCCTAAGCGTAGGGGTGCCCTAGCCTTAGGCTAGGGGAGCCCTAACCTTAGCCTAAGCCTAGGGGTGCCCTAGTCTAAGCCTAGTGGTGCCTTAGCCTAAGCCTAGGGGTGCCCTTGCCTGAGCCTAGGGGTGCCCTAGCCAGAGGCTAGGAGAGCTCTAGCCTGAGCCTCAGTCTAGGGGTGCCCTAGCCTGAGCCTAGGGGTGCCCTATCCTGAGGCTAGGGTAGCACTAGCCTGAGGCTAGGGGAACCCTAGCCTTAGCCTACGCCTTGTGGTGCCCTAGCCTAAGCCTAGGGGTGCCCTAGCCTAAGCCTAGGGGTGCCATAGCCTTAGGCTGGGAGCCCTAGCCTTAGCCTAAGCCTAGGGGTGCCCTAGACTAAGCTTAAGGTTACCCTAGCCTTAGGTTAGGGGAGCCCTAGCCAAAGCCTAGGGGTGCCCTAGCCTAAGCCTAGGGGTACCCTAGCCAAATCATTGTGGTGCCCTAGCCTAAGCCTAGAGGTGCCCTCGCCTTAGGCTAGGGGAGCCCTAACAATAGCGTAAGCCTAGAGGTGCCTTAGCCTAAGCCATGGTGTGACCTAGCCTAAGCCCAGGGGTGCCCTAGCCTAAAACTAGGGGTGCCCTAATCTTAGGCTAGGGGTTCCCTAGCCTTAGCCTAAGCCTAGGGGTGCCCTAGCCTAAGCCTAGGGGTGCCCTAGCCTTAGGCTAGGGGTGCCCTAGCCTTAGCCTAATATTAGGGGTGCCCTAGCCTAAGCCTATGGGTGCCCTAGCCTTAGGCTACGGGAGCCCTAGACTTAGCCTAAGAATAGGGGTTACCTAGCCTAAGCCTAGGCTTGCCCTAGCCTAAGCCTAGGGTTGCCCTAGCCTAAGCATAGGGGTGCCAAAACCTTAGGCTAGGGGATCCCTAGCCTTAGCCTAAGCCTAGGGGTGCCCTAGCCTAAGCCTAGGGGTGCCCTAGCCTAAGCCTAGGTTTGCCCTGGCCTAAGCCTAGGGGTGCCCTAGCCTAAGCATAGGGGTGCCCAAACCTTAGGCTAGGGGGGCCCTAGCCTTAGCCTAAGCCTAGGGGTGCCCTAGCCTAAGACTTGGGTTCCCTAGCCTAAGCTTAGGGGTGCCCTAGCCTAAGCCTAGGGGTGCCCTAGACTAAGCCAAGGGGTGCCCTAACCTAAGCCTATGTGTTCCCTAGTCTTAGGCTAGGGGAGCCATAGCCTTAGCCTACGCCTAGGGGTCCCCTAGCCTAAGCCTAGGGCTGCCTTAACCTAAGCCTAGGGGTGCCCTAGCCTTAGGCTAGGGGATCCCTGGCTTTAGCCTAAGCCTAGGGGTTCCCTAACCTAAGCCTAGGGGTGCCCTAGCTTAAGCCTAGGGGTGCCCTATCCTAAACCTAGGGGTGCCCAAGCCTAAGCCTAGGTGTGCCCTAGCTTAAGCCTAGGGGTGCCCTATCCTAAACCTAGGGGTGCCCAAGCCTAAGCCTAGGGGTGCCCTAGCCTTAGCCTAAGCCTAGGGGTGCCCTAGCCTTAGCCTAAGCCTAGGGGTGTCCTAGCCTAAGCCTAGGGGTTCCGTAACCTTAGGCTAGGGGAGCCCTAGCCTTAGCCTAAGCCTAGGGCCGCCCTAGCCTAAACTTAGGGGTGCCCTAGCCTAAGCTTAGGGGTGCCCTAGCCTTAGGCTAGGGTAGCCCTAGCTTTAGTCTAAGCCTGGGGTTGCCCTATCCAAAGCCTAGGGGTGCCCTATCCTTAGGCTAGGGGAGTCCTCGCCTTAGCCAAAACCAAGGGGTGCCCTAGCCTAAGCCGAGGGGTGGCCTAGCTTAAGCCTATGGGTGCCCTAGCCTTAGGCTAGGGTAGCCCTAGCCTTTGCCTAATCCTAGGGGTGCCCTAGCCTAAGTCTAGGGGTTCCCTAGCCTAAGCCTTTGGGTGCCCTAGCCTAAGCCTAGGGGTGCCCTAGGCTAAGCCTAAGCGTGCCCTAGCCTTAGACTAGGGGAGCCCTAGCCTTAGCCTAAACCTAGGGGTGCCCTAGCCTAAGCCTAGGGGTGCCCTAGCCTGAGCGTAGGGGTTCCCCAGCCTGACGCTAGGGGAGCCCTAGCCTGAGCCTAAGCCTAGAAGTGCCCTAGTCAAAGCCTAGTGGTGCCTTAGCCTAAGCCTAGGGGTGCCCTTGCCTGAGCCTAGGGGTGCCTCCCAGAGGCTAGGATAGCTGTTGCCTGAGCCTCAGCTTAGGGGTGCCCTAGCCTGAGACTAGGGGTGCCCTAGCCTGAGGCTAGGGGAACCCTAGCCTTAGCCCACGCCTTGTGGTGCCCTAGCCTAATCCTAGGGGTGCCCTAGCCTAAACCGAGGGGTGCCCTAGCCTAATCCTAGGGGTGCCCTAGCCTAAGCGTAGGGGTTCCCTAGCCTAAGCGTAGGGGTGCCCTAGCCTTAGGCTAGGGGAGCCCTAGCCTTAGCCTAAGCCTAGGGGTGCCCTAGCCCAAGCCTTGGGGTGCCCAAGCCTGACGCTAGGGGAGCCCTAGCCTTAGCCTAAGCCTAGGGGTGCCCTTGTCTAAGCCTAGTGGTGCCTTAGCCTAAGCCTAGGGGTGCCCTTGCCTGAGCCTAGGGGTGCCCTATCCTGAGGCTAGGGTAGCACTAGCCTGAGGCTAGGGGAACCCTAGCCTTAGCCTACGCCTTGTGGTGCCCTAGCCTAAGCCTAGGGGTGCCCTAGCCTAAGCCTAGGGGTGCCATAGCCTTAGGCTGGGAGCCCTAGCCTTAGCCTAAGCCTAGGGGTGCCCTAGACTAAGCCTAGGGTTACCCTAGCCTTAGGTTAGGGGAGCCCTAGCCAAAGCCTAGGGGTGCCCTAGCCTAAGCCTAGGGGTGCCCTAGCCAAATCCTTGGGGTGCCCTAGCCTAAGCCTAGAGGTGCCCTCGCCTTAGGCTAGGGGAGCCCTAACAATAGCGTAAGCCTAGAGGTGCCTTAGCCTAAGCCTTGGTGTGACCTAGCCTAAGCCCAGGGGTGCCCTAGCCTAAGCCTAGGGGAGCCCTAGTCTTAGGCTAGGGGTGCCCTAGCCTTAGCCTAATCTTAGGGTTGCCCTAGCCTAAGCCTATTGGTGCCCTAGCCTAAGCCTAGGGGTGCCCTAGCCTTAGGCAAGGGGAGCCCTAGACTTAGCCTAAGAATAGGGGTGACCTAGCCTAAGCCTAGGGGTGCCCTAGCCTAAGCATAGGGGTGCCCAAACCTTAGGCTAGGGGAGCCCGAGCCTTAGCCTAAGCCTAGGGGTGCCCTAGCCTAAGCCTAGGGGTGCCCTAGCCTAAGCCTAGGTTTGCCCTAGCCTAAGCCTAGGAGTGCCCTAGCCTAAGCATAGGGGTGCCCAAACCTTAGGCTAGGGGAGCCCTAGCCTTAGCCTAAGCCTAGGGGTGCCCTAGCCTAAGCCTAGGGCTGCCCTAGCCTAAGCCTAGGGTTGCCCTAGCCTAAGCCTAGGGGTGCCCTAGCCTTAGGCTAGGTGAGCCCTAGCCTTAGCCTAAGCCTAGGGGTGCCCTAGCCAAAGCCTACGGGTGCCCTAGCCTATGCCTAGAGGTGCCCTCGCCTTAGGCTAGGGGAGCCCTAACAATAGCGTAAGCCTAGAGGTGCCTTAGCCTAAGCCTTGGTGTGCCCTAGCCTAAGCCCATGGGTGCCCTAGCCTTAGGCTAGGGTAGCCATAGCCTTAGCCTAAGCCTAGTGGTGCCCTAGCCTAAGCCTAGGGATGCCCAAGCCTAAGACTAGGGGTGCCCTGGCCTTAGGCTAGGGGAGCCCTAGCCTTAGCCTAAGCCTAGGGGTGCCCTAGTCAAGCCTAGGGGTGCCCTAGCCTAAGCCTAGGGGTGCATTATCCTAAGCTTAGGGGTTCCCTAGACTTAGGCTAGGCGAGCTCTAGCCAAAGCCTAAGCCTAGGAGTGACCTAGCCTAAGCCTGGGGTTGCCCTAGCCTAAGCCTAGGGGTGCTATAGTCTTAGGCTAGGGGAGCCCTAGCTTTAGCCTAAGCCTACGGGTGCCCTAGCCTAAGCCTAGGAGTGCCCTGCCTAAGCCTAGGGGTGCCCTAGCCTTACGCTAGGGGATCCCTAGCCTTAGCCGAAGCCTAGGGGTGCCCTAGCATAAGTGTAGGGGTTCCCTAGCCTGAGCCTATGGTGCCTTAGCCTTAGCCTAAGCCTAGGGGTGCCCTAGCCTAACCCTAGGAGTGCCCTAGCCTAAGCCTAGGAGTGCCCTAGCCTTAGGCTGGGAGCCCTAGCCTTAGCCTAAGCCTAGGGGTACCCTAGTCAAGCCTAGGGGTGCCCTAGCCTAAGCCTAGGGGTGCCCTATCCTAAGCTTACGGGTTCCCAACCTTAGGCTAGGGGTGCCCTAGCCTTAGGCTAGGGGTGCCCTATCAAAATCCTTGGGGTGCCCTAGCCTAAGCCTAGGGGTGCCCTAGCCAAAGCCTAGGGGTGCCCTAGCCTAAGCCTAGGGGTGCCCTAGCCTTAGGCTAGGTGAGCCCTAACCTTAGCCTAAGCCTAGGGGTGCCCTAGCCTAAGCCTTGGTGTGCCCTACCCTAAGCCTAGGGGTGCCCAAGCCTAAGCCTAGGGGTGCCCTAGCCTTAGGGTAGGGGAGCCCTAGCCTTAGCCTAATTCTAGGGGTGCCCTAGCCTAAGTTAGGGGTGCCCTAGCCTAAGCCTACGGGTGCCCTAGCCTAAGCCTAGGAGAGCACTATCCTTAGGCTAGGGGATCCCTAGCCTAAGCCTAATCCTAGGGGTGCCCTAGCATAAACCTAGGGGTGCCCGAGCATAAGCCTAGGGGTGCCCTAGCCTAAGCTTAGGGGAGCCCTAGCCTTAGGCTAGGGGAGCCCTAGCCTTTGCCTAAGCCTAGGGATGCCCTAACCTAAGCCTAGGGCTGCCCTAGCCAAAACCTAGGGGTTCCCTATCCTAAGCCTACGGTTGCCTTAGCCAAAGCCTAGGGGTGCCCTAGCCTTAGGCTAGGGGAGCCCTAGCCTTAGCCTATGCCTACGGGTGCCCTAGCTTAACTCTAGGGGTGCCCAAGCCTAAGCCTAGGGTTGCCCTAGCCTTAGGCTAGGGTAGCCCTAGCCTTAGCCTAAGCCTAGGGATGCCCTAGCCTCAGCTTAGGGATGCCCTAGCCTCAGCCTAGTGGTGCCCTAGCGTAATGCTAGGGGTGCCCTAGCCTAAGCCTAGGGGTTCCCTAACCTAAGCCTAGTGGTGCCTTAGCCTAAGCCTAGGGGTGACCTAGCCTTAGCCTAGGGGTGCCCTAGCCTAAGCTTAGGGGTACCCTAGCCTAAGACTAGGGGTGTCCTAGCCTAAGCCTAGGGGTGACCTAGCCTTAGCCTAAGCCTAGGGGTGCCCTAGCCTAAGCCTGGGGGTGCCCAAGCCTAAGCCTCGGGGTGCCCTAGCCTAAGCCTAGTGGTGCCCTAGCCTAAGCCTAGAGGTGACCTAGCCTTAGGCTAGGGGAGCCTTAGCCTTAGCCTAATCCTAGGGGTGCCCTAGCCTAAGCCTAGGGGTGCCCTAGCCTAAGCCTAGGTTTGCCCTGGCCTAAGCCTAGGGGTGCCCTAGCCTAAGCATAGGGGTGCCCAAACCTTAGGCTAGGGGGGCCCTAGCCTTAGCCTAAGCCTAGGGGTGCCCTAGCCTAAGACTTGGGTTCCCTAGCCTAAGCTTAGGGGTGCCCTAGCCTAAGCCTAGGGGTGCCCTAGACTAAGCCAAGGGGTGCCCTAACCTAAGCCTATGTGTTCCCTAGTCTTAGGCTAGGGGAGCCATAGCCTTAGCCTACGCCTAGGGGTCCCCTAGCCTAAGCCTAGGGCTGCCTTAACCTAAGCCTAGGGGTGCCCTAGCCTTAGGCTAGGGGATCCCTGGCTTTAGCCTAAGCCTAGGGGTTCCCTAACCTAAGCCTAGGGGTGCCCTAGCTAAAGCCTAGGGGTGCCCTATCCTAAACCTAGGGGTGCCCAAGCCTAAGCCTAGGTGTGCCCTAGCTTAAGCCTAGGGGTGCCCTATCCTAAACCTAGGGGTGCCCAAGCCTAAGCCTAGGGGTGCCCTAGCCTTAGCCTAAGCCTAGGGGTGCCCTAGCCTTAGCCTAAGCCTAGGGGTGTCCTAGCCTAAGCCTAGGGGTTCCGTAACCTTAGGCTAGGGGAGCCCTAGCCTTAGCCTAAGCCTAGGGCCGCCCTAGCCTAAACTTAGGGGTGCCCTAGCCTAAGCTTAGGGGTGCCCTAGCCTTAGGCTAGGGTAGCCCTAGCTTTAGTCTAAGCCTGGGGTTGCCCTATCCAAAGCCTAGGGGTGCCCTATCCTTAGGCTAGGGGAGTCCTCGCCTTAGCCAAAACCAAGGGGTGCCCTAGCCTAAGCCGAGGGGTGGCCTAGCTTAAGCCTATGGGTGCCCTAGCCTTAGGCTAGGGTAGCCCTAGCCTTAGCCTAATCCTAGGGGTGCCCTAGCCTAAGTCTAGGGGTTCCCTAGCCTAAGCCTTTGGGTGCCCTAGCCTAAGCCTAGGGGTGCCCTAGGCTAAGCCTAAGCGTGCCCTAGCCTTAGACTAGGGGAGCCCTAGCCTTAGCCTAAACCTAGGGGTGCCCTAGCCTAAGCCTAGGGGTGCCCTAGCCTGAGCGTAGGGGTTCCCCAGCCTGACGCTAGGGGAGCCCTAGCCTGAGCCTAAGCCTAGAAGTGCCCTAGTCAAAGCCTAGTGGTGCCTTAGCCTAAGCCTAGGGGTGCCCTTGCCTGAGCCTAGGGGTGCCTCCCAGAGGCTAGGATAGCTGTTGCCTGAGCCTCAGCTTAGGGGTGCCCTAGCCTGAGACTAGGGGTGCCCTAGCCTGAGGCTAGGGGAACCCTAGCCTTAGCCCACGCCTTGTGGTGCCCTAGCCTAATCCTAGGGGTGCCCTAGCCTAAACCGAGGGGTGCCCTAGCCTAATCCTAGGGGTGCCCTAGCCTAAGCGTAGGGGTTCCCTAGCCTAAGCGTAGGGGTGCCCTAGCCTTAGGCTAGGGGAGCCCTAGCCTTAGCCTAAGCCTAGGGGTGCCCTAGCCCAAGCCTTGGGGTGCCCAAGCCTGACGCTAGGGGAGCCCTAGCCTTAGCCTAAGCCTAGGGGTGCCCTTGTCTAAGCCTAGTGGTGCCTTAGCCTAAGCCTAGGGGTGCCCTTGCCTGAGCCTAGGGGTGCCCTATCCTGAGGCTAGGGTAGCACTAGCCTGAGGCTAGGGGAACCCTAGCCTTAGCCTACGCCTTGTGGTGCCCTAGCCTAAGCCTAGGGGTGCCCTAGCCTAAGCCTAGGGGTGCCATAGCCTTAGGCTGGGAGCCCTAGCCTTAGCCTAAGCCTAGGGGTGCCCTAGCCTAAGCCTAGGGGTGCCCTAGCCAAATCCTTGGGGTGCCCTAGCCTAAGCCTAGAGGTGCCCTCGCCTTAGGCTAGGGGAGCCCTAACAATAGCGTAAGCCTAGAGGTGCCTTAGCCTAAGCCTTGGTGTGACCTAGCCTAAGCCCAGGGGTGCCCTAGCCTAAGCCTAGGGGAGCCCTAGTCTTAGGCTAGGGGTGCCCTAGCCTTAGCCTAATCTTAGGGTTGCCCTAGCCTAAGCCTATTGGTGCCCTAGCCTAAGCCTAGGGGTGCCCTAGCCTTAGGCAAGGGGAGCCCTAGACTTAGCCTAAGAATAGGGGTGACCTAGCCTAAGCCTAGGCTTGCCCTAGCCTAAGCCTAGGGGTGCCCTAGCCTAAGCATAGGGGTGCCCAAACCTTAGGCTAGGGGAGCCCGAGCCTTAGCCTAAGCCTAGGGGTGCCCTAGCCTAAGCCTAGGGGTGCCCTAGCCTAAGCCTAGGTTTGCCCTAGCCTAAGCCTAGGAGTGCCCTAGCCTAAGCATAGGGGTGCCCAAACCTTAGGCTAGGGGAGCCCTAGCCTTAGCCTAAGCCTAGGGGTGCCCTAGCCTAAGCCTAGGGCTGCCCTAGCCTAAGCCTAGGGTTGCCCTAGCCTAAGCCTAGGGGTGCCCTAGCCTTAGGCTAGGTGAGCCCTAGCCTTAGCCTAAGCCTAGGGGTGCCCTAGCCAAAGCCTACGGGTGCCCTAGCCTATGCCTAGAGGTGCCCTCGCCTTAGGCTAGGGGAGCCCTAACAATAGCGTAAGCCTAGAGGTGCCTTAACCTAAGCCTTGGTGTGCCCTAGCCTAAGCCCATGGGTGCCCTAGCCTTAGGCTAGTGTAGCCATAGCCTTAGCCTAAGCCTAGTGGTGCCCTAGCCTAAGCCTAGGGATGCCCAAGCCTAAGACTAGGGGTGCCCTGGCCTTAGGCTAGGGGAGCCCTAGCCTTAGCCTAAGCCTAGGGGTGCCCTAGTCAAGCCTAGGGGTGCCCTAGCCTAAGCCTAGGGGTGCATTATCCTAAGCTTAGGGGTTCCCTAGACTTAGGCTAGGCGAGCTCTAGCCAAAGCCTAAGCCTAGGAGTGACCTAGCCTAAGCCTGGGGTTGCCCTAGCCTAAGCCTAGGGGTGCTATAGTCTTAGGCTAGGGGAGCCCTAGCTTTAGCCTAAGCCTACGGGTGCCCTAGCCTAAGCCTAGGAGTGCCCTGCCTAAGCCTAGGGGTGCCCTAGCCTTACGCTTGGGGATCCCTAGCCTTAGCCGAAGCCTAGGGGTGCCCTAGCATAAGTGTAGGGGTTCCCTAGCCTGAGCCTATGGTGCCTTAGCCTTAGCCTAAGCCTAGGGGTGCCCTAGCCTAACCCTAGGAGTGCCCTAGCCTAAGCCTAGGAGTGCCCTAGCCTTAGGCTGGGAGCCCTAGCCTTAGCCTAAGCCTAGGGGTACCCTAGTCAAGCCTAGGGGTGCCCTAGCCTAAGCCTAGGGGTGCCCTATCCTAAGCTTAGGGGTTCCCAACCTTAGGCTAGGGGTGCCCTAGCCTTAGGCTAGGGGTGCCCTATCAAAATCCTTGGGGTGCCCTAGCCTAAGCCTAGGGGTGCCCTAGCCAAAGCCTAGGGGTGCCCTAGCCTAAGCCTAGGGGTGCCCTAGCCTTAGGCTAGGTGAGCCCTAACCTTAGCCTAAGCCTAGGGGTGCCCTAGCCTAAGCCTTGGTGTGCCCTACCCTAAGCCTAGGGGTGCCCAAGCCTAAGCCTAGGGGTGCCCTAGCCTTAGGGTAGGGGAGCCCTAGCCTTAGCCTAATTCTAGGGGTGCCCTAGCCTAAGTTAGGGGTGCCCTAGCCTAAGCCTACGGGTGCCCTAGCCTAAACCTAGGAGAGCACTATCCTTAGGCTAGGGGATCCCTAGCCTAAGCCTATTCCTAGGGGTGCCCTAGCATAAACCTAGGGGTGCCCGAGCCTAAGCCTAGGGGTGCCCTAGCCTAAGCTTAGGGGAGCCCTAGCCTTAGGCTAGGGGAGCCCTAGCCTTTGCCTAAGCCTAGGGATGCCCTAACCTAAGCCTAGGGCTGCCCTAGCCAAAACCTAGGGGTTCCCTATCCTAAGCCTACGGTTGCCTTAGCCAAAGCCTAGGGGTGCCCTAGCCTTAGGCTAGGGGAGCCCTAGCCTTAGCCTATGCCTACGGGTGCCCTAGCTTAACTCTAGGGGTGCCCAAGCCTAAGCCTAGGGTTGCCCTAGCCTTAGGCTAGGGTAGCCCTAGCCTTAGCCTAAGCCTAGGGATGCCCTAGCCTCAGCTTAGGGATGCCCTAGCCTCAGCCTAGTGGTGCCCTAGCGTAATGCTAGGGGTGCCCTAGCCTAAGCCTAGGGGTTCCCTAACCTAAGCCTAGTGGTGCCTTAGCCTAAGCCTAGGGGTGACCTAGCCTTAGCCTAGGGGTGCCCTAGCCTAAGCTTAGGGGTACCCTAGCCTAAGACTAGGGGTGTCCTAGCCTAAGCCTAGGGGTGACCTAGCCTTAGCCTAAGCCTAGGGGTGCCCTAGCCTAAGCCTGGGGGTGCCCAAGCCTAAGCCTCGGGGTGCCCTAGCCTAAGCCTAGTGGTGCCCTAGCCTAAGCCTAGAGGTGACCTAGCCTTAGGCTAGGGGAGCCTTAGCCTTAGCCTACGCCTAGGGGTCCCATAGCCTAAGCCTAGGGGTGCCCTAGCCTAAGCCTAGGGGTGCCCTAGTCTAAGCGTAGGGGTTTCCTAGCCTAAGCCTAGGAGTGCCCTAGCCTAAGCCTAGGGGTGCCCTAGCCTTAGCCTAAGCCTAGGGGTTCCCTAGCGTAAACCTAGGGGTGCCCTAGCCTTAAACAAGGGGAGCCCTAGCCTTAGCCTACACCTAGGGGTCCCCTAGCCTAAAGCTAGGGGTGCCCTAGCCTAAGCCTAGGGGTGCCCTAGCCTGAGCGTAGGGGTTCCCCAGCCTGACGCTAGGGGAGCCCTAGCCTTAGCCTAAGCCTAGGAGTGCCCTAGTCAAAGCCTAGTGGTGCCTTAGCCTAAGCCTAGGGGTGCCCTTGCCTGAGCCTAGGGGTGCCCTCCCAGAGGCTAGGAGAGCTCTAGCCTGAGCCTCAGCCTAGGGGAGCCCTAGCCTGAGGCTAGGGGAACCCTAGCCTTAGCCTACGCCTTGTGGTGCCCTAGCCTAAGCCTAGGGGTGCCCTAGCCTAAGCCTAGGGGTGCCCTAGCCTTGCCTACGCCTAGGGGTCCCCTAGCCTAAGCCTAGGGGTGCCCTAGCCTAAGCCTAGGGGTGCCCTTGCCTAAGCGTAGGGGTTCCCTAGCCTAAGCGTAGGGGTGCCCTAGCCTTAGGCTAGGGGAGTCCTAGCCTTAGCCTAAGCCTAGGGGTGCCCTAGCCTAAGCCTTGGGGTGCCCAAGCCTGACGCTAGGGGAGCCCTAGCCTTAGCCTAAGCCTAGGGTGCCCTAGTCAAAGCCTAGTGGTGCCTTAGCCTAAGCCTAGTGGTGCCTTTGCCTGAGCCTAGGGGTGCCCTAGCCAGAGGCTAGGAGAGCTCTAGCCTGAGCCTCAGTCTAGGGGTGCCCTAGCCTGAGCCTAGGGGTGCCCTATCCTAGGCTAGGGTAGCACTAGCCTGAGGCTAGGGGAACCCTAGCCTTAGCCTACGCCTTGTGGTGCCCTTGCCTGGGCCTAGGGGTGCCCTAGCCTAAGCCTAGGGGTGCCCTAGCCTTAGGCTTGGCGAGCCATAGCCTTAGCCTAAGCCTAGGGGTGCCCTAGCCTAAGCCTAGAGGTGCCCTAGCCTGAGCCTTTTCTGTCTGACTTCCACATTAGGACACATAGACCATCTGAGTAAACCCTTTGATTCTGTGTCCTTCTCCTTCCCCTAGACAAAATTGCAGCCAGCACCAGACGTTAAACCTGCAGACTAAAGGTTTGTCAAAAGTCTAGAAAGAGCAGTCATAGCTTGAAAACCTAGCCTGCAGAAGAGAAGACACAGAATCAAAAGCTACAACTGAAAAAAAAAAAAAAAAAAGCTCCAGGTGGGTGTCATTCAGACAACCGATTCCAATGAGTACACTTGAGCTTCTCACAGTGTAAAATTGCTTTTACTTTCATACTATTGTAATTCAAAGAGTTTCCCATATCTCACCTCCAAAAGTAACTCCAGCAGATTCAAGTATATTAAGGAAGAGGCAATTATTCTGGTGTTTCCCCTGCAACGATTATGGAGTCTCAAATTTTTTACTATTCTCAGCTCATGCCTTAGATTTTCAACTATTTGAATGTGAAGGAAATCTTAACATGCCGCATTTCATAGGCTGTCTGCACTGTTGCCTCACCCAGATTTACGTTTTTCATTTCTAGAGTGCCTCAACATGAGTTTTTTTTGGGGGGGTTGGTTAAGGAGCATTATCATTTTCCATCATCAGTTGTTGATGGGAAATTTTACATCCTGCAGATTCCCATATACAATAATTACATTAAACAATGGAGCTTATTGTATCTTCCTGTTTTTCACAACAGGTTATGCTCACTCATATTGTTAGCTTATCACGCCAAATGTCCAAGATGCACAGGTGTTGTTAATTGAAGAGCGGAATGATTCATGCATTGGTCACTAGCATTGCAAGTTCATGAGCATCTTGATTTTGAAATTCAGTAAAGGGAGATGATGCCTTAGCCAGTTAAATGCTACTCCTTCCAAACCTCACGTACACTCAGACATATCTGAGCAGAAGCCACATTATCTACGTGAAACAGCTTTGGGTGCTCCCCAGTTATATGCAGATGCCCACCAAACATGAGATTATTTTGCTTTCTCTGACTTGGCTCTTACTAGCATTCAGCCTCATTCCATCTCTTCTGTAGATGGTTGTGGATTCTGGGGGGCCTATGGCATAATGGTGGGCTTATGAGGTTAAAAAAATATTGTAGCGAAGTTTTCTTGATGTGCATTTAATATTTATTTACAACTCTCTTTTATATACGTGTGTCTGTGGATTTCAACACTTAAGTGCACAGATTAGCATATTCCCATAGCGGAGTGAACATCCCTTCCGTCATGTCTATAGGTATTTCTCCTTCCTATGGGCAGCTGGACAGTAATTTATCTGGGGAACGTCTGGTAAACCATGACAATGGTGCTTCCCCAGCTTTCTGGGATGAAGGGCCAGGCCATTGGTTACCTTTATAGAAGTCTCCTGACACTTCCTAGGGATGTCTGTTTCTGGGATCATAGTGGCTTCCTCTTCCTCGGTTGGTCTTGTTGGTAGGTGCTGTCCAGTTGGTCTGCTTCAAAGCAACCTCAATGTACAGGACAAGGAAAGGCTTGCCAGTCCTGGGCCACCCTCATTTCTTTCTGATGTTTGAACCCATCGTTGCAGCTCCCTTGGCCATGCATTCTTCAAACGGCCTGGCTCTTTGTCACTGATCCTCCCCTTTAATCTGACCAAAAGTGTTCGTATTTTGGTCCTCTTCCTGAGAAGGTTCTGCCTAGTTTTACTAGTCCTCCACTACCTGACAGTGTATCAATGATTAGCATAAGGTTTTCAGTGGTGTATTTCGTCATCCTCAGTGTGTCCTTTTTGGGGGCTCTTACAACTCTTGTTACAATCCATACACCAATTGTATCTGACATAGTCATACGTATATTGCCATCATTCTTTTCTAGACATTTACTTTCTATTGAGCCCTTGGGATCAGCTCCCCTTTCTTTCCTCCTCCCCCACTCGTGGTTCCTTGATAGATTATAGATTGTTATTATTTTCATATCTCACATCGACCATTGTCTCTTTTATCCTCAGCTTTCTGTTGCTCCTCTCCCTGCGAGGGGTGTGTGGTTATATGTCATTCATTGCTCTCGGTTCCCCTTCCTTCCATCCTCTACCCTCCTTCCCCCTACCCTTTTGGTATCTCTATTCCCATTCCTGTTCCTGGGTTCCATGTGTTGTGAGTTTTATCTCTTGCTAATACCTATGCAGTCTAGTCCAGAGTGGGAAGCGGCACTGGGGTGATGATATTGGGGGGTGAGGAGGCCTCAAGGGGTCAGAGGCAGATTGTGTGATTCATTGGTGTGATCCATGTCTCCTCAGGGGGGCCTCCACCCAGTGGGACACAGCATCTGGGATACTTGTGGCTTTCTCCTGAGACAGCATGGTGGCCAAGGGACCGGGCATTTAGGGTGGGACTCTGGGCCTGGGGTGGCAACACTTGCAGAAGCCACCCCCTGACCCAGGCACCCACCTGGATATGGACGAGCACGTGAGACAGTTGGCTGTGAACTTTGATGGTGGCCTCAGCGTCTCAGAGCAGGTGGGGTCTGGCCTGAGTCAGCTCCCACAGCTCCAGCCTGGAAGCCCTGCCCCAGGCGGGGGTCAGCAGTTATCCCAGCATGCCCTTTCCTCCCCCTCAGCTTCTCTCTGGTCAGCCCTTCAGCTTCCTGGCTGGGTTTAGAACTTGTCCTAAGCTCCCTGAGGGCCACCATCCTGAGATCTTGCTCAGCGCTTCAGGCCGTTCTGCAAACTCTCCTCCCAGGAGCCCATTATGACTAGCATTTTACCCCTTGCTCTAACGATGCTCCAGGAGGCCTGCTTGGGAAGTGTTGGGCTGTTGCCTGGTTCAGTCCCACTAACTGCTCCTCAGGAGATAGAAGAGGTTCCCTGCTCCTGGAAAGATTTACTGGCTTTCAAACCCTCTGGAGGATCCCCATGAGTCAGCAGGTGGGGTCATTCTAAAGCCCGACACTCCACAGGTAGCCACGTTGTGTGCCACCCAGGCATGCTGTGTGTTTGGAGGAGACTGCACACCCTTCAAAGGTAGAAGCTGCACCCCTCCATGGTTCTTGCATGCAGCAAATGCAGGGCCCCTGAGACTCCGGGCCCGCCTCTGGGCTAGGATCATGGGGAAATCGTTATCTCGCCGAAGCTCCATCTGGGCTGGAAACGCAGTAGCTTCTACTGTGACCTAGGTCAGTCTGGGGCTGTGCAGGGCATCCTCAGCCCAGCTCAACTCTTCCCAGAACGCCCCTGCAGCTGCAGGGAGCCCCTGGCTTGGGAAAGTGACCCTGCTAAGTGGGCTTTGTGACCAGGCTCCCTGATCCACCGACCCAGCTTTGCCTCTTCCACAGGCCGCAGACAGCAGGGGCTGCCCTGGGTTCCCTGAACTCGGGCCCTCTCCAGAGACAGTGTGGGCAGGACCTGGAGGGTGTGGAAGTGAGTCGTGCCGGGAAAGTGGATGGAGGAACGGAGGGTAGGGTAGATGCTGGGTGGGCTGAGGGGGTAGGAGATGCCCTGCAGAGTTCTAGAACCAGGGCTGAGGGATGTGGGAGCTGTTGGGGCCAGCTGGCCCTTTCGTGAGTTTTAGGAGCTGCCTGAACCCCATCCACATTGCCCCGCTCCAGCCCCACCTTTGGCAGATGCTGGCAGAGAAGTTCAAGTTCTTCCAGGAGAAAGGGCAGAGTGTGGGGCTGCCAGGGTTCAGGCCCTGAGGGAGCTGGCAGGTGCCCTGGAACTCGCCTCCCCCAGCTCCATGGCCCAGAGTCAAGTCCACAGGAGCTGCGTAGAGGCCGCATGGGTGAGGCTGGACAAGGCAATGAAAGCCCACACAGAGGTGGGTGCCCAGAGGGACAGGCCAGCGACAGCCAAAGGGCTCGGGACACAGGGGCCTACCCCAGATGTGTGTGCGTGTGTGTGTGCGCTCATGTGTAGGGGTGGGCATGTGGGTGTGTGCATGCGTACTTCTGTGTGTATTCTCGTGTGCGCATGTGTGTATGAAGGGGCATGGCTGACTCCAGCTCCCAGCATCAATCAGCCTTCCCCGTCCAACCATGCTCCTTCCTGCCCCCAGTTTGGAGTCCTTCAGCGCAGGTCACTCCTTGTGGCAGGAGCACGAAGTGTGCTCTCCCAATGCTCCCTGAGCACGGTCCACAGTTTCGTTTGGGGCACAGGCCCTGCTGGTCTTCTTGCTGACCGCCACTCTTAGAGCTCCCTGCCTCCCCTCCCCACACCCTCCTTTCTCGGGATCTGGTGTCTCAGTGCACTGAGCACCTGACAGGTCCTGCAACCGAATTCCTGGGGCTGGGTGTCTCCGGGGCCAGCCCTCTCCTCACTGACTGTTGGAGTTGCTACAGGCAGACCCCCTGACAGGCAGCCCACTCACTCCCTGAGCCGCAATCCTCATGTGCTCAGGGCTCCCCATCTTTTTGCCTTCCTCCCAACATGCGTGTCAAGACCCTTTCCTCCCTCGGGCCCTGCCTGTGGGCCCCGGGCCTCATCAGGAACCTGCTGTGATCAGAGGAAACCATCCATCTTCTAACCACCGAAGGGCAAGAAGGCGCGAATGTACAGCGATGATAATAGGTAAAGGTCATGGTAAAGTCATAGAGGACAGGAAAGACAGGGTCGAGAGAATACAATACAGAGTCAGACATGTTTTATTAGGCAGGCTCACTTCAGCTCCTCTTGATGGACCATGTGGAACTGGGAGAAGTGGAACCTTTGCTATCTTAGGACGTGTATAGGGAGCATGGAGACACACTTCTTCAGTAGTGACATGGGTCACAAGGTGGGCGGTATCTATCGTAAGGCCCCTGTACTTGAGCTCACCAAGGTGAGGAAAGCTAATACCTGCATTGGGGGAAGCTACAAGGGGGGCTGGGTGTCACGGTGGGAAGAGAGGGCAAAAGGATCATATCTGCTTCTACACAGAGATACAATCAGTCATGTGCTCACATTAAGGCAGCCTAGCTGTTAACGGAGAATCCATGTGAATGATTTTTAAAGCAGGATAATGTACTTGGACTTTACCTCTAACTTACCAAAGTAGAGGCTTTCCTACCGTGGAATACCAGCTTTCCTGATTCTCCCTGTTATAAGTTAGGGAATAGAGTCTTCGTCCTATTTCCCTCCATCTTAACGCCCCACAAATCCCCAAGCCACAGTCTTTGCTCAAAAGGAGGTGGCCCTGTTCTCAGGGAGAAAGTTGCTGGCCTTCCTTCCCGCTGTGCCCTCGATTTCCACCAGGCAGCGCTAGAGCTGTTGGGCCACATGCAGAAGGTGGTCCTGGTGGAGGGTGCTGTCCTTGGCCACGACCTGGCGTCTGTGTTGGTCCTGTAGAGCCAGCACCGCCTCCTGCAGGGGAGGGCCCCAGTCCCTCCCCACCGCAAGAACCCCTCTTGGTAGGCAATGGATGGATGAGGAGCCCTCACCCCCAGCTGACCCCAGGCAGGACTGCAGCCTGCCCCTGCCCCCTCTGGGATGGGGGGTGACGGGCCTGGGCTTGACCTAGGCTGGGGTACAGCCAGGATGGCCTGCAGAGTCCTGGGTGGAGGAGCATTCAGCCTGCTCTCTGCCAGCTGCAGAGGGAGTTGGTGGCTGTGGACAAGGTGGTGGTTCAGATGGGGATGGAGTCCATCCAGGTACACCCTGCGGTCCAGGAGAGCCTGGCCGGGCAGCTGGCTGAGGTGCAGGAGGCCTGGGCCACCTGGACATGAAGGCCTGGGAGCAGGGCCAGCAGCTGGAGTGGGTAGCCCATGGCCACGCCTTCCTCAGGCACTGCCAGGAACTGCTGTATGTGCCACCCCACCTGGATGGGGGCTCGCTCTGTCCCATGTTGGTGGGGGCACCCAGCTCTTCCCTGCCTCCTCCCTGTTCTGCCCTCTGGCCCTGAGACCTGTTCCGATGCCCTGTTCCCCACCCAGCACTCGGGCTCAAGAGAAGCAGGCGCTAGTCTATATCCTCAGAAAGGCCAGCTGGGGCCAAGGAGACACTGGGGCAGGAGCTCTGCCTGAGAGCCCAGGCAGTGCGGCCGGCGGGGTAGCAGCTGCTGGACACCAGCCACGTCATGGCCCAAGAGATGTGTGCGCTGAGGGCTAGGGCCATGGTGGTGCGTGGCCAGAGCTCCCTTTCCTGCTTCTCCCTGCTCCATGGTAACCCAGCCCTGCCCCAGACAGGCGACTCCCTGAGCCCCTCCCAACAGCCCTCTGCCCCCCAGGTCACAGAGTCTCCGGGAGCTGGACAGGCAGCTGCAGGAGCTCTGGACGGCCTGGGCCCTTCACCAGGAGCTCTGCCAGGTGAGCCAGGACCAGGAGTAGCTGGGGGAATGCTGGGTCAGGCAGAGGTCTGGCTGGCCTCCTGAGAGGACCTCCTGCTAGATTCTGACTGTGGGGTGAGCAGGGATCCGCCCCTTAAAGGGCCACATGCCTGGCACCAGGACTTGGAAAGGCAGCTGGCAGCCCAGGAGGAGAAGCTCACCCAGCTCCAAATGTAGGTGAGGGTGTGGAGGGTGGGACTGAGGAGGGGTCGAGGGGCCTCCACCTGCGGTGGGGTCTCCAGAGCATTGATCTGCCCTGAGGGGCACCCATTCGGGCAAACAGCCGCAGGGTCCTGTCCTCCATGGGCAGTCTGGCTCTGTGGGGTCCATCACAGCTTCTTCTGCCCAACTGCTCCCTCCCCACCTCCTCCTGGTTTCCCCCTCTGGGAGCTGCCCCCAGAGCAAGCCCTTTGGGACACAGAGGGTCACTATGGGTGGAAACCAATCAATAATCTCATGGGTGCAGAGCACACTCTGAGGAACACAGGGGAGGTGACACTAGCTACAGAGAATCTGAGTGGAGCGAGGGTTTGTAATCCTTGTGTAGGTTGGGGGTGGGGTTGATAGCGGGGTGGGGGGGATTGATACCACAGGATCCTGTGGGACTGAAAGTGAGGACCTGAGGGTGGACGGGCAGAGGGAGAGCCCCATCCTCTGAGGTAGGAAGGTGGTCAGCTAGGGTGAGCACGGAGGAAGATGAGCAGGGGCTGCTGCAGTCACGCAAATGTCACGTAAGAATCTCACTTTAGTATAAAATGTTTGTCTCCATTGCAAAGCCACCTCTAGCAACTAGGATCCCCTCTCTCCCCATCTGGCGTTGACGAGTGAAGAAAATCAAAAACTGAAGCAAAGCAGTCCACAGGACTAACGGACCACCAACACCACAGCCCTCCATCCTTGTCCTGGAGACCAGGAGAGTTAGATGGTGCCCAGCCACCTCCTCAAAATGCTCTGGTTGAGCTCAAACTGGCAACTTGTGCACAGCTTGAAAGCCAATGGAAGTTGACTACATGAAGAGAGGGCATTACAAGTTTGACAGGGACTGCTGGAACCCTGAGACCAGGGCCCTTCAAATCCAAAACAGAGCCCAGCTCCGGGAATCACCCCTGCCCAAGCAACAGTCGAGCTGATAAAGTGAACGCATGGCACCTGTGAGGCAAGTGCTTCCCAGAGCAAACGGGAGCATTTGCCCTCAAAAATCAGGAGGGAGAGAGGGGTCAGGGAGGAGGCAAGAAGAGTGCTGTGTTATATTATTGTTAAACTGCTCTGCATGTTTCCACTTAAAACAAAAACCCTCTATATTAAAATTCATATATATATGTGCATTATATGTGTATATATATATATGAGTCAAACCCAAGGTCAGAAAAAGGCATGCCCCGGGCTGCTGCTCGTGGCAAGGTCAGTGATCTGAAACCCATCAAAAAGACGCGGCTCACCTATCTGCTCCCGTAGTGACAGCCTCAGAGAGCCGTAGGGGCCGTCGTGTGCTGTCCTACAGGGCCTCGATGATAGAAATCGACTCGATGGCAATGTTTTGAGTGCTTTGAAGGTCAGAAACTTTAGACAGTGATCTATAAACATCCTTCTCTCCTGTAAGGTGTCTGTAACACAATCAAAGGAAAACAATCGGTCTGCTCTCCAGATCTTCAATGGGACCATTTCCAGGGAGCCTGGCCACACACTGCCAGGCTGTGCCTCCTCAGATCCGCTGGCACTGCTAGGAAGGTTGTGGGCCCTGCAGGGGTGGGGGACTCTCCAGCCTGCTCCCCAGCAATAGAGGCACTAGGCCAAGAGTGGAAGAGCCCCGGCGGGGGGAGACTGGGGAGGTTGAGGCAGTCACTGTGCCCTGCTTCTGACACTCTTCATGTGGCTGCTATGGTCACCCTTGACCTCAGGGAAGGCCAAGGGTCACCAGGGCAGAAAACACTTCCTTTTTATGGTGAGGGCCATATCGGGTCTCAACTCCACTGCTAATTAGCTGTGGTCTCTAGCAAGTAACCCAGCCTCTCGGTGCACCCAGTTTCCCCAGTGCTATCTGGAGTCCCCAGAAGGGCCAGGTACAGCCAGGCTGCTTGCAGCTGGGCCAGAACCAGCAGCTGCCCTCACCGTGCCCTGAAGCCAGAAGCCCAGAACTCAAAGGCTGAGCTTTGCTGAAGGTCGTCCGACCTGGCCTCTCAGCTTAAGTAAGGGGTCCCAAGCTCCAGGCTGCACAAGTTGCTCCCTGGAACACGTGGCCCTGGCCCCCAATGTGGGCACACAGAAAGCCAGTTCACCTCTCAGGGGTTTGGCAAAGCCGCAGCACAGCAAGGGTCTCCCTGGAAGCCCCTCCACCCCATGCCCAGCACCTCCCCCAAACTCATCCCTGCTCCAGGCAGCTGGTACTCACTGTAGGTCCTGTCACCACTGCTGGGCCCTGGGGACAGTGCTGGGCCACCACTCCAGCAGGCTCTCCGCTAGTGGGGCAGGCTGCCCCCTGGTGGCCACCCATCTTCACTTGGTGCAGAAACATTGCAAACTTGGTTAAGAGGAGCTGAGAAGAGAGGAGAGGGGTCACAGGAGGCCCTGGCTGGTGGGCTGTGAGACACCTCAGTGAATGACTGGGCAGGGCAGGACTGGATAGCCACAGAACTTGCCCCTCTACGCAGAGAGGGGAATAGGAAGTCACAGGTGTCCTCAGTCCAGACTGATGTTCCCCATCAGCCCATTGTGCATGCAGCCCCCCCTCCACCACCCGTCTTCATTCGGCTCCAGGGCACCTTCCTTGCCCCTGGCCCCTTCCTCACTAGGGTGTGCTCATAGTCCTCTCTCCTCTGGCCACCTGCTGCTGGCTGCTCAGCCAGCTCTGCAAGTCCTCATCTTCCCTCAGGAAGCCCTGCAGTGCCAGCATCCTCTTCAGATCCTGGCCCCTGTGGTGACAGCCTGAGTCCCCCAACAGTTAGTGTGCATGTGTCCACACTCTGCAGGACAAGGGACCCAATCAAAGGGGCTGCCTGAAGGACAAGGTTCTTCATGGTCTTTGCCCAGGCTGCTCCTCTGGATTCAAGAAGCAAACCCAGGCCAGGGGGAGTTGGGGCTGGCGAGGGTGTGGCTGTGGGGAAGGGCAGGTGACTGGAGCAAGGCAGCTGAGCCCCTGCCCTGCAGGCTCTCCTCAAAGGTTTGTGGGAAGAGCAAACTGTGAAGGACTCATCTATTCCTGAAACATGTCTACAGGCCTCCGTCACGGTTCTCTTCAAGGCAGGGGTTGCATCTAGGGGAATAAGCAACCCCAGCCAGTTTTCTGGTACCCACGGATGCAGTGACCCTCACTGTTGGGCTGCCAACTCCCGCAGTGTCTGCAGCTGCTTCCAGAGCCTCCCCTGCATCACACCCAGCTGCTCTGAGACCTCAGTTACAAGGATCTACATATAACTTCCTCCCTGGGGGATGGACAACAGAAAAGTGGGTGAAGGGAGACAAAATATGTAAGATCTGACAAATTATCAATTGTTCATGAGTGAGGGGGAAACAGGGAGGGCGAAGAGAAAAATGAGGACATGATGCCAGGGCCTTAAATGGAGAGCAAATGTTTTGAGAATGATGAGGGCAATGAATGTACGGATGTGCTTTACACAACTGATGTATGTATGGATTGTGATAAGAGTTGTATGTGCCCCTAATAGAATGATTTAAAAAAAATTAAATCATTTAAATTTCTTAGGACAATGCCATTTGTATTTCAAAGCAACATTCACAAAAGCTATTTTTTCACCTTCACTATCTTCTATTTAGTGTTAGATAGTGCAAAAACAATTCTTATGCCTTTTTATGAGATGTAATGAATGTAGACATAAATTTATGCATAATTAAAAATTTGAATGAACAAAATATTTTGTTAAAGAATTTGAACTTTTGTGAAAATCATAGAAAGCATATAGCATTTTATTGAAGGGTTGGGAATTTTTTCCTCTATTTTATTCTAGTATTTGGTCTGAGGTTCTTACCGCATATTCTGATTGTTGTCATGTAAGAGAATGTACATTCCATTAAGAGAAAACTTTCCTTATAATATTTTCCTATCCATTGCTTCCTGCTGTATCTCTCATTTGTTCTTTTATCATTTTTCCTATAAAAACCCAGGCTGCTTAATTTTATTCTTATTAATCATTTATATAAGTTAGGAAAATATTTATTGTATGTACATTTTTATTAAAAATCTTTTCTTGGAGACTCTTACAACTTTTGTTGCAATCCATATTGCTTGCATCAGGCTTTTTGTACATATGTTGCCTTCATTCATTTATACACATTTCTTTCCTTTTCTTTTTTAAAATCATTTTATTGGCGCTCATACAACTCATCACAATCCATACATACACCAATTGTGTAAAGCACACTTATACATTCGTTGCCTTCATCATTCTCAAAATTTGCTTTCCGCTTGGGTTCCTGGATTCAGCTCATTTCCCCTTTCCCCTCTCCCCCTCTCACCCTGCTCCTCTTCCCTCATGAACCCTTAATAATTTATACATTATTATTTTCTCTTATCTTACACTGTGCGGCGTCTCCCTTCACCCAATTTTCTGTTGCCCATCTCCCAGGGGGGAAGTTATATGTAGATCCTTGTGATCGGTTTCCCATTTCTACACCCACTTCCCTCCCAGTATCGCCACTCTCACCGCTAGTCCTGGGGGGTTCATCTGTCCTGGATTCCCTATGTTTCCAGTTCCCGTCTGTACCGCTGTGTATCTTCTGGTCTAATCAGGTTTGCAAGGTAGAATTGGGATCATGAGAGGTGGGGGGAGGAAGCGTTTAATATCTAGAGGAAGGTTGTGAGTTTCATTATTGCTACACTGAACCCTGAGTGACTCATCTCCTTCCCACTACCCCTCTGTAAGGGATGTCCAGTTGTCTACAGGTGGGCATTGGTCCCCCGTCATACACTCCCCTCATTCACGATGATATAATCCCCCTCCCGCCTTTGTTGCTTGAAAACTGGTCCCCTCAGCCCTTCATGATCACACATGTTGGTGTGATGCTTCCATATGGGCTTTGTTGCTTCTGGGCCAGATTTTTTACTTTCAAGCCTCTAAGACCCGGGATGCTATATCGCTTGATAGCCAGCCACCATCAGCCTTCTTCACCACACTTACTTATGCACACATTCATCTTCAGCGTTTATGTGGGGAAGGTGATCACACAATGATGGTTTTTGTTCTTTGGTGTCTGCTACCTGATCCCTTCAACACCTCGTGTTCACTTAGGCTTGTGTGCTTCTTCTCTGTGGGCTTTGTTGCTTCCGAGCTAGATTTCAGCCTGTTTGCCTTCGAGCCTTTAAGACCCCCAGAGTTTCATTATATTGTGCAGAGAGTGGCTATGAGCCAAACTCACTCGACTGCACCCAACAAGAATAAAAGCAGGACTTGTGCTTCTAACAATATGCTGAAGAAGACCTTAAGAGAATCTCCCCTTCGTTTAGAGCAGCGGCTCTCGACCTGTGGGTCGTGTCTATTTAGGGGGTCAAACAGCCCTTTCATGGGGTGGCCTGAATTATAGCAGTAGCAAAATTATAGCTATGATGTAGCAACAAAAATAATTTTATGGTTGGTTGCTCACGACTACATGAGGAACTGTATGAAAGGGTCGTGAGTAAGAATGTTGAAAACCACTGTCCAAGAGGAAGACTCAATTCTTGATACAGTTGAAGGGCAACAAAATAGACTCAGCCCCAATATAGATGGGATAGCACAGTGGCTGCAACAATAAACACAAGCCAAAGAAACACTGCAAGGATGGCACAAGACGGGACAGTATTTCATTATATTGACATAGAGTTGCTATGAGTCAAAACCCACAAGAAAAAAAAAAACAGGACTTGTTTTTCTAACAATGTACCTAAGTAGACCTTAAGAGAATCTCCTATTAGTTTAGCGCAGCGGGCCTCAAAATGAGGGTCGTGACCCCTTTTGGGGGATGAATGACCCTTTCACGGCAGTGGACCGTTCATTAAAGTGGAAAAATTAGAGTTATGATGTAGCAATGAAAATAATTTCATGATTTGGCAGTCACCACTACATGAGGAATGGTATGAAAGAGTCGTGGCATTAGGAAGGTTGAGAACCACTTCCCTAGAGGAAGACAGAATTCTTGGTAGAGTAGAAGGGCAGCAAAGGAGAGGCAGCCCCTACAAGATTGATTAGCCCAGTGGCTGCAACAATGAGCACAGGCAAATGAACAACTCTGAGCATGGCATTGGACTGGGCAGCATTTCATTGTGGACGCCATTACAAGATGGCGCTGGACCGCGCCCTTATCTTCAGGGTTAGTGATAACAAGTTATGCCACGCATGCGCTCAGTCTGGACTTTGACGCAGGAGAGCTTTGCACCTATCTGAGAGAGCCCCGTCACCCCGAAGCATATATAAGCCAGGGTTTTTAGCCTGCCCGGGGTCTTCCATAGCTGACCTCGGATCTAGAGGCAGCTCTCAATAAACTCCGCTTATCACGCTATCAGAAGGATCCTGGTCAATTTGTCTCGTCGTGTGTCGCGTTCATCCTCTTATCTTCCGCCGTGGGAGGGTCGCGCGTGACAGCTGGTGCCGAAAACCCGGGATTTCGAGTCCTTAACAAGGCGACGAGACGGTTGAGTGGAGACCCCCGAAAGGGAGGATTCAGAACTGATCAGCGCTGCGGAGAGGGTGAGTTCTGCAAGGCCACTGCTGTGTGAATGTTTATCCGTTACGGCTGCGGCGGCCTTGGCTGAGTGTGGGAGAGAGTGCTGCTTCTGCTTTCGGTTTAGACCGAGAAGAAAATCCTGTGCTTAAGTCCCGTGTAGATAAACGGGCAACATGGGAAATGTTCCAATAAAACAGATGGTTAAAACTTTGCAGCAAATCTTGCTAGCTCGTAAACTGAAGATATCAGAAGGCACGCTTAGCAAATTTGTGAGGGAAATAGACCAGATTGCACCATGGTTTCTAACAACGGGCTCTCTGACTGTCCCATGTTGGGACAAGTTGGGAAGAGACATTGATCGAGCAAAAGAAGAGGGACAGATAAGACCGGGCACGAGACCGGTCTGGAAACTAGTTAGAAGTTGCTTAGTGGACGAAGCTTGTGCAGAAGTGATACGTCAGGGGCAGCGTGAGTGGATTGACTTTCAAGACAGCATGTCAGAAGCAGGACAGGAACACACCCGAGGAAACAGGACGTCCGAAAAGGACGATCCGGGAATAGATCGATCTAAAAGGAAAAAACACAGGAGCTCAAAATTGGAGACAAATACGGAGTCAGAGGAAACCTCCGTGACCGGCTCGGAATCAGAGACCGGAGAGGAAACGGAGACAAAACAGCCAAAAACAGGAGGGACCACAAGAGAGAGGGGGGCTGCCGCGCGGGCACGGCAGGAAGCCCCTACTGAGATTAAGCTTAAAGACAAATCCAAAGTGCCAGGAAGTATTTATCCCTGGAAGGAATTAGGGGCTTTAGGCCTCACCGAAAGTGATGAGGAGGAATTGGCGGCGGCTGCATATGACAGAGGGAGGTACGATGAGTTTGCTGCTATTAAGTCTATACCTCCGGCACCTCAGATACCTCCCCCCTATAGCTCAGGGGGACAAAATTATTCTCTTTTGACGCCGAAGAGCCAACGGATGCTTAGTCAGATGTTCCCGGTTTTTGAAAATGCCAACCAACAGCGATATCATGAACCTTTAGATTATAAAATTGTCAAGGAATTGGCCGAGGCAGTAAGATCTTACGGAGTTAATGCTAATTACACACAATCTTTAATAGATCGTGTCTGTGCGCATTGTATGACTCCTACTGACTGGTGTTCAGTCACCAAGGCAGTCCTAACCACAGGACAGTACCTAGAGTGGAAGTCTATGTGGATGGAAAACAGCATGACCCAAGCAAGACAAAATGCAGCCAGGGGCATGCCTCAGCAGGCTTGGACATATGAGATGCTAACAGGAAATGGTCAATGGGTAAACAATCAGACAGGTTACCCTATAGATGTATACCAACAAATTAATTTAGCCGCCGGAAAGGCCTGGAAAGCGCTGCCCAATAGGGGAGAAGTAAGAGGGAACCTTACAAAAATAATACAAGGCCCTACGGAGCCATTTTCAGATTTTGTGGCTAGAATGCTAGAAGCAGCAGGAAAAATTTTTGGGGATCAAGAAGTGGCTCAACCATTGATCGAGCAATTAATCTTTGAACAATGCACTAAGGAGTGTAGAACTATCATCACTCCCTGGAAGACTAAGGGACTCGAGGCCTGGATGAGAGCTTGCAGAGAGGTTGGCGGACCCCTAACTAACTCTGGGTTAGCAGCAGCAGTAATGGCATTAAACAAGAGAACCGTTAGCTGCTACAGATGTGGTAAACAAGGCCATATAAGGAAAGAATGTAAGAGCCAACCAGTGGGCGGACCCCGTGGGTCCGCGGGGCCACCGCCCGGAAATTGCCCAAGATGTCAAAAGGGAAGACATTGGGCCAATGAGTGCCGATCCACCCGTGATGCAATGGGGCGTGACCTTTCTCAAAAATCAAAAAACGGGATGAGGGGCCCTCGCCCACAGGGCCCAAAAATATATGGGGCAGTACAGGAACCAAATTTGAAGAAGTACACTCCCAGCAACCAGTCCCAAAGAGAGCCACCTCAGGATCCGCAGGGGTGGACCTCAGTGCCACCACCAGAGCAGTACTAACTCCACAGCAAGGGTGTCAGCCTATTGCAGTAAATTTCTCGGGCCCATTACCAGAAAACACGGTAGGCCTGATACTAGGCAGATCTAGTTGTACTTTAAAGGGACTAGTTGTACATCCAGGAGTCGTGGATCAAGATTTTACAGGAGGAGTTAGGGTACTTTGCTCCTCCCCTAGGGGCATGTATGCCATTATGCCTGGAGACCGTATTGCACAACTTCTGTTGTTGCCTAGTTTGCATACTAGCTTTCCTAGTACAAATAAGGAAAGGGGGAGTCGAGGATTTGGATCTTCAGGATCAGGAGAAATCTTTCTCTCGGTGGATCTGGATACTCGACCCACCTTGACATTAACTGTGGAAGGAAAAAGATTTCAAGGCATTCTGGATACGGGTGCAGATAAAAGTATCATGGCTTTACAATGGTGGCCCTCTAATTGGCCTCTTAAAACATCCTCTCATTCTCTTCAAGGACTAGGATATGCAGATGCACCAAAAATCAGCTCAAAATTATTGTATTGGTTGACTGATGAAGGAGTAGCCGGAACTTTCCAGCCATACGTGCTACCCCTACCTGTTAACCTGTGGGGCAGAGATTTGCTCAACAAACTGGGCTATGTTTTGACTAATGATAAGATACCAGTGGCCCAAAGAATCATGAACAAATGGGGCTATGAAGAAGGACAAGGGTTAGGTAAATACAAGCAAGGCAGGACAGAGCCTATAGAAACTCAACAAAAGCAAGACAAACAAGGCTTGGGTTTTATATAGCGTCCTCTGGGGAGCCGCTACCCCTTACCTGGGAACATAATAAACCAGTATGGGTACCCCAGTGGCCGCTAACAAGCGAGAAGCTTGCGGCAGCTCATGAGCTTGTAAAACAACAGCTTTTAGCGGGACACGTAGAACCCTCTACCTCTCCATGGAACACACCTATATTCGTGATTAAAAAGGCCTCTGGAAAATGGCGACTTCTACATGACCTCAGAGCCATTAATGCCCAAATGCAGCCCATGGGGATTATACAAAGAGGTATGCCTCTATTATCAGCCTTACCTAAAGACTGGAGAGTCATTATCCTGGACATCAAGGACTGTTTTTTCTCTATTCCATTACATCCGCTTGATGTGCCACGATTCGCATTCACCCTACCTTCCATTAATCAAGAAAAGCCAGATGAAAGATATCAGTGGTTAAACCTCCCTCAAGGAATGCAAAATTCTCCAACTATGTGTCAACTTTATGTTAGTACCGCCATCCAGCCTGCCCGAGAAAAGTTTCCAAAGGCAAAAATTGTACATTATATGGATGACATTCTTTTAGCAGCCCCGACAGAACTTATGGTGGAACAATTGTTTTTGGAAATAACTCGACTTCTTCAAAAAAGGGGGCTAGAGATTGCCCCCGAAAAGATTCAAAAACAGTCTGTAGGAAAATTTTTAGGCGCAAGAATAGAGCATACAGTTGTTAGCCCACAAAAGATATCAATTAGGTGTGACCAATTGACTACTTTGAATGATTTTCAAAAACTATTAGGAGATATTAATTGGATTCGACCTTATTTAAAATTGCCTACTGTTGTTTTAGAACCCCTTTTCAAAATCTTAGAAGGAGATTCTGACTTAAACTCTCCTAGAGAATTATCGGAAGAAGCTAGGAAAAGTTTAATGAAAGTTGAAGAGGCCCTTAGCAAGGCTCAGGTCCTTAGGTTCGATCCTAAAAAGGAATTACAGGTCTGTGTAATCCAGACCCCACATAGCCCCACAGCCGCTTTATGGCAAGAGGGTCCTTTGTTATGGGTTCACATGCCCTCTCACACAGGGAGAACAATTAGCTATTATCCTAACCTGGTAGCTACCATAGCTTTAAACACCATTATTACCTGTATAAAACATTTTGGAACACAGCCTAAAAAGCTAGTTGTACCATACACCAAAGACCAAGTAGATACGTTAAGTGCCTTGTTAGATGATTGGGCTATATTAGTATGCTCCTTTACTGGTATGATAGATAACCACTACCCCAAACACCCTGTGTTAAGTTTTATCCAACAGCATCCTGTTATTTTTCCCAAACTTACTAGAGTTAAACCCATTCTTGGTGCGAAAACTATATATACTGATGGATCTAAATCTGGGATCGGAAGCATGGTCATTGACACAAAAGTTCAGACCTTTCACTTTCAGAAAGGAGTACCTCAAATAGTAGAATGTCAAGTAGTTTTAGAAGTTTTTAAAGCAATAAAAGAACCCTTTAATTTAATTTCCGATTCTCAATATGTAGTTAATGCAGTGCAGCAATTAGAAGTCGCGGGAAAAATAAGCGCCAAGAGTAACGTTTCTAGAATTTTGAGTTGCATTCAGGAGTGTATTCTTAATAGAACCAACCCTTTTTACATAGGGCATATCCGTGCTCACTCGGGCCTCCCGGGACCCATGAGTCAGGGCAATGACCTAGCTGATAAGGCCACAAGAACATTAGCCCTTGTGATACTAACGCCTGTCCAACAGGCCGTGGATTTTCACAAACTTTTTCATGTCCCTTCCCGAACTTTGAGTCATAAATTTAATATATCCCGAGAAGAGGCTCGAAAAATTGTCCGAGCCTGTCCTAGTTGTATCCCATTTATTCATGAACCACATACGGGAGTCAACCCTAGAGGACTACGTCCTTTAGACGTGTGGCAAATGGATGTCACACATGAAAATTCGTTTGGAAAAATGAAATATATTCACGTGTCCGTTGACACCAGCTCTGGCATCCTGGTAGCCACCCCGTTGACGGGAGAAAAGGTGCAACATGTGATCCAGCACTGTTTAGAAGCTTGGAGTGCGTGGGGAAAACCCCAATGCATAAAAACAGACAATGGCCCAGCCTACACAGCTCGGTCCTTTCAACAGTTTTGTGAACGTATGCAAGTTAAACATATTACTGGTCTACCTTACAATCCCCAAGGACAAGGTATTGTAGAACGTGCCAATCAAACGCTTAAACATTATTTACAAAAACAAAAAGGGGGAGATGGTCAGTCTTCAGTCATCTGTTTAGTAACCCCTCGACAAAAACTGGCATTAGCCTTATTTACTATAAATTTTTTAAAATTGGATATCAATAATCAGTCGGCTGCTGAGCGCCATGGACAATGGCCAACACCAACCAAGGAAATGGTTAAATGGAAAAACGTGCTAGATAATAAATGGTATGGTCCGGATCCGGTGTTGATCAGATCCAGGGGAAGTCTTTGTGTTTTTCCGCAGAATGAAAGACAGCCTGTGTGGGTGCCATCGCGATTGACCAGAGAAGTGACGAGGACGTCAGAGACAAAGGAGGAGATAAGAAAAGAAGAGAAACAAACAGAGATTGTTGAAAAGCCTGATGTGGCCCCATAGCCATTGTTTTGGCCTCAATTTTTTGAGCATTATCCCCATTGCTTTATTTTTTGCAATTGCCCTTGTTGCCTCCGCGCCAAACGATTGGTCTCGGCAGGACAGGATTTGGCTAGGACTTTTTTATTGTTTTTGGGTTCTTGTTTTTGCAGGAACACAGTGCTTTTAACATTTGAAGATAGAAAATTACTATGATCATGATACAGGTCATATTTAGTTTGATTATTATAGTAGAAGCAACCCGGGCAGAAAAATTGTGGGGAGTGGTGAGAACCTGGCCTATACCCCATCCAGTAAATAGACAAGCCCCAGTTCTCCCAGTATTTTTTGCTCAAAAATGTGATAGATTGGGAGTCCCTTGTAGTCCTCCTGTGAGTAAAGTATCAAAATTTTATAATGTCACAAATTTTACTTTAGTTAATAGCTTATGTTTCCATATCGTAAAAAATTCTTCCAGTAATCAGTGCATAAATTTGAGAAAGATAAATGTTACAACATGGCTTGATCCTGAAGTTACCCCAGGGTCGACTGTCAAGGTAGAGGTCGATCAAGAAGGCGAGATGATTTTTAGTGGCTCGCCCCCAGCCCCGCAACTAGGCGAATGGTCGACACCAGCAACTCCGCCGGTGACGCGTGTCGAGACATATGTCTGGCAAGAAGAATTGCTAGCACCAGTAGAGACGGGCAAAGAACATGAGGAAAGAACTCGATGCAATGGTACTCTGGAAAGAGTGAGAGTATTCCCTCCCTGTCGTCCTAGAGAAAGATTTCCACCAGAGTTTGAAAACTGTGACCCAGGGGTACAGGATAAATTGTATTTATCTAAACTAAACCTCAATTTTTCCCCAAAATTATATAACAGCACCCAGAATGTGAGCAAGAATACATGGCCGTGGCAACAGTGGATTCTAAATAACAGATTGAATGCTGCCACTATTATGTCCCCTTTTGCTGGCTTGTTGGGAAGCGTCATACGTCTCAAAAGAGCTAATGTAGTTATTGTGGGAAATATGGCAAACGTTAGTGAAGGCTTGAGTTATAGCCATAATTATATTTATGATTATAATCCAGTTTGCGTAAAAAGTCCTTTTTTATTTTTAGTTTTTAATGATACATGTATTATAAATGATGTTGTTAGTTGCAATAGTAGTAAATGTAGATGTAAAATTAGAGAGTGTTGGTCTGGAAACCGAACGCATAATGCTATGGTCATTCGCATTCCCACCTTAGTTCCTATACCTGTGGAAGCGGATCCGAATCAATTCCCCATTACTACTCTATTGAGACATAAAAGAGATTTGGGCATAACAGCTGCAATTGTTACAGCAATAGCGATATCAGCAACAGCGGCCGTAACTGCGGGTATCGCTATGGCCAATCAAGTGCAGACAGCTAAAGTTATAAATGAAGTTGTGGAAAAAACCGCGGATGCACTAATGGAAGCCTGCAATGCCCAAGCTCATTTAGCGGCGGGAATAATTCTGTTGAATCAAAAAACGGATTTATTGCAACAAGAAATTGAGCAACTTACCAGCTTGGTACAACTGAGCTGTGTATTATCAACACCTGCGGTTTGTGTCACCCCTATTGTATATAATGAATCAAGCAGCATTATTAAAAACATTTCAGATTTTTTGACAGGCCAATGGAGTGAAGAGCTGGAAGCCATACAGGACCAGATGTTGTTGAAGATTTTGAAATTGAATGGCACACGTACTAAGCCTATCACGCTTGGAGATTACACCTCTTGGTTGTCCTCTGCTTTTTCCTATTTCAAGGAGTGGGTGGGAACATTTTTATTTTGGGGCTTAATCTGCTTCGGTGGCATAATTCTTCTCTGGATGATTTGCAAGCTCAAGCGCAATCAGGCTAGCGAAAAGCGTGTGATATTACAAGCCCTCATGGCTCTTGAAAAGGGCGAGCAGCCAGAGATTTGGCTTTCCCTCCTCAAGCGCTAGACCATGCGCAAGCTGAGTCCGCAGCCAAAGACGGGAAAGACCAGTGGGACATGGTACCAACCTAAGACAGGAGCCTGCCGCTAGAGGGCAGGAGTTCCGATGACGGGTAAGGACCATGTGGCATGCTAGGTCACCTAAGACAGGCGGGATTCCAAAATCTTATTATATAAAAAGGGAGGAGATGTGGACGCCATTACAAGATGGCGCTGGACCGCACCCTTATCTTCAGGGTTAGTGATAACAAGTTATGCCACGCATGCGCTCAGTCTGGACTTTGACGCAGGAGAGCTTTGCACCTATCTGAGAGAGCCCCGTCACCCCGAAGCATATATAAGCCAGGGTTTTTAGCCTGCCCGGGGTCTTCCATAGCTGACCTCGGATCTAGAGGCAGCTCTCAATAAACTCCGCTTATCACGCTATCAGAAGGATCCTGGTCAATTTGTCTCGTCGTGTGTCGCATTCATCCTCTTATCTTCCGCCGTGGGAGGGTCGCGCGTGACATTTCATTATATTGTGCATAGAGTTGCTGTGACCAGAAACCCACTCGACAGCACTCAACAAAAATAACTACAGGAGTTGTGCTTCTAAAATATGGTGAAGTAGGACTTCAGAGAAAGTCCTTTAACTTTAGAGCAGCAGTTCTCAACCTGTGGGTCTCGCCCCTTGGGAGGGTAGAATGACCCTTTCACGGGGGTGGTCGGATTCATAACGGTAGTTCAATTAGGGTGACAAAGTACCAATGAAAATAATTTTATGGTTGCTGGTCCCCACTAAATGAGAATCGATATGAAAGGGTAGTGGCATTAGGAAGGTTAAGAACCACTTCTCTAGGGAAAGACACAAATTTGGTACAGAGGGGAAGGAAGAGAGCGGCAGTCTCCAACAAGTTGGATTAGCACAGTGGCTGCAACACTGAGGCCAAGCACACAAGCACGGTGAGGGTGGCACAGGGCAGGGCAGCGTTTCATTATATTGTGCATAGAGTTGCTAAGAGTCAAAACCCACTCAACGGAACTTAACGACAATAACTACAGGACGTGTACTTCTAACAATATGCTGAACTAGATCTTAAGAGAAACTCCTCTAAATTTAGAGGAGTGGTCCTTAACTTGTGGGTCGTGACCCCTATGGGGTTTCAGACGAGCCTCTCACAGGTGTTGCCCAATTCATAACAGTAGTGAAATCACAGTAATGGAGTAACAATGAAAAAAATTTACTGTTGGAGGATCACTACAACATTAAGAATTGTATAAAGGAGCCATGCCATTAAGAAGGTTCAGAAACACTGCCTGAGAGGAATACACAAAACGTGGTACTGCAGAAGGGCAGCAAGTGAGAGGCAGACCCTACGAGATGGAATAGCTCAGTGGCTGCAACAATGAATGCCATCAACGAACCACTGTGAGGACGGCACAGGACGGGGCAGCGTTTCATTATATTTTGCGTAGAGTTGCTGAGAGTCAAAACCCACTCGAAGGCAACTAACAGCAACACAAAAAGAACTTGAGCTTCTAACAATATGCTGACGTAGATCTTAGGAGAAACGCCTCTTAGTTTAGTGCAGGCTTCTCAGCTTATGAATCACGAACCCTTTTGGGGAGTGAGTGGGTTGAATGACCCTTTCACAAGGGTTGCCTGATTCATAAGATTAGCAAAATTACAGTTATGAAATATCAGCGAAAATTTTGTATGACTGGGGGTCCACCACTATTTTGGGAACTGCATGAAAGGGTCGTGGATTTAGGAAGATTGAGAACCACTGTCCGAGAGGAAGACACAAACGTTGGTAGCGTAGAAGGGCAGCAAAGGAGAGGCAGTCCCTCCAAGTTGGAATAGCTCAGTGGCTGCAACAACCAGCACAAGCAAAGAACCACTGTGAGGAATGCACAGGATGGGGGAGCGTTTCGTTATATTTTGCATGGAGTTGCTATGAGCCAAAACCCACTTGAAGGCACCTAAATACAATAACAACAGGACTTTTGCTTCTAACAATGTGCTGAAATATATCTTAAGAGACATTCTTCATAGTTTGGAGCAGAAATTCTCAACCTGTGGGTCATGACTCCATTAGGGTGATGAACTACCCTTGCACAGGGGTGGCCCAATTCATAGCAGTAGCTACATTACAGTTATGAAATAGCAATGACGATAAATTTATGACTGGGATTGTACCCACTACATGAGGAGTGGTATAAAAGGCCTGTGGCATTAGAGGAAGGTTGAGAGCCACTGTCTTCGAGCAAGACAGAAATCTTGGCAGAGCAGAAAGGCAGCAAATGAGAGGCAGACCCCCAGATGATAGATTAGCGCAGTGGCTGCAACAATGAGTGCAGACAAGAAACCACTGTGAGGATGGCACAGGACGGGGCAGCGTTTCATTATCTTGTGTGTGGAGTTGCTGAGAATCGAAACCCACAGGACAACACCTAACAACAATCACTGTAGGACTCATGCTTTTCACAATACGGTGCTGTAGATCCTAAGAGAAAATCCTCTTAGTTTAGAGCAGTGGTTCTCAACCTGTGGGTCGCGAGCCCTTTGGGAGGGTCAAATGACCCTTTCACAGTGAAGGCCTGATTCATGACTGTAGCAAAATTAAAGTTACGAAGTAGCAATGAAAATAATTTTATGATTGGGGGTTCTTCACTACATGAGGAAATGAATGAAAGGGCAGTAGAGGGGCAGCAAAAGAGAGGCAGCCCCCCAAAAGTTGGATTAGCCCATGGTTGCAACAATGACAACAAGCAAAATAACCACTGTGAAGGTGGCACAAGATGGGGTCACGTTTCATTATATTGTGTATAGATTTGCTATGAGCCAGCACACACTCAAAGGCACCAAACAATAACACCAGGACTGTGTGTCTATGAATATGCTGAAGTAAACCTTAAGAGAAACTCCCCTTAGTTTAGACCAGTGGTTCTCAAACTGTGTCACAGTGCCTTTAGAAGACTAATGAACCTTTCACATGGGTGGCCTGATCCATAACAGAAGCGGAATTACAGTTATGATGTAGCAATGAAAATATTTTATGGTTGGGGAGTCACCACTACATGAGGACTGGTATGAAATAGTAGTGGCATTCAGAAAGTTGAGAACAACTATTCTTGAGGAAGACACAAATCTTGGTACGGAAGGGCAGGAAAAGAGAGGTAGTCCCTAACAAGGTGGATTACCACAGTGGCCGCAACAATGAGCGCAAACAGAAGAACCACCGTGAGGATGCACAGGGCAGGACAACGTTTCATTACATTGTGCATAGGGTTGGTATGAGCCAAAACCCATTTGAAGGCAGCCAAAAACAAGAACAGGATTTGTGCTTCTAACAATATGCTGAAACATCCCTTAAAAAGAAACTCCTCTTAGTGTAGAATAGCAGTTCTCAAACTGTGGGTCGTGATGCCTTTTGGGGGTGGGGTGGAGAAGGACTATATCACATGGTGGCCTGATTCATAACAGTAGCATAATTTTAGTTATAAAGTAACAAGGAAAGTAATTTTATGATTTGGGGGGGGATGGTCACCAATACATGAGGAATGGTGTGAAAGAGTCGTGCATTAGGAAGTTTGAGAACCACTGCCCTAGAGGAAGACACAAATCTGGGTTCAGTAGAGTGTCAGCAAATGAGAGTCAGTCCCCCAAAAGATGGATTAGCACAGAGACTGCAACAATGAGTGAAAACAAAAGAAAAGTGTGAGGGTGTTAGAGGATGGAACAGTGTTTCATGATACTGTGCATAGACTTGTTATGAGCCAACTTTGAGCCAAAACCACTCGACAGCCCCTAACAACAATAAGAACAGGACTCGTGCGTGTAATAATATACTGAGCTATACCACAGGAGAAACTCCTCTTAATTTAGAACAGCGGTTCTCAACCTGTGATTTGTGACC
This sequence comes from Tenrec ecaudatus, assembly GCF_050624435.1. Classification (NCBI taxonomy): domain Eukaryota; kingdom Metazoa; phylum Chordata; class Mammalia; order Afrosoricida; family Tenrecidae; genus Tenrec; species Tenrec ecaudatus. The sequence continues at coordinate 1,376,137 of NW_027457650.1, read as the reverse complement.
ACTTTGGTTGGTTGAACAACCCTTTCACGGGGTGACTAGATTCATAAGACTTGCAAAATTACAGTTATGGAATAACAGGAGAAAAAAACCTTTATGCTTTGGGGACCACCACTACACATTGGGAAGTGTATGGAAAGGTCGTAGAAATAGGAAGGGTGAGAAACACTGTCCTAGAGGAAGACGCAAGTACAGTAGAAGGGCAGCAGAAGAGAGGAAGTCCCTACAAGACAGATTTGCACGGTGGCTGCAACAATGAGTGCAAGCAAAGAACCACCGTGAGGATGATGCAAGACTGGGCAGGCCTTTATTATATTGTGCACAGGGTTGCTATGAGCCCAAACCCTCTCCACGGCCCGAACAACAATAACAGGAGATATCATACATCTAAGAGTATGCTTAACTAAACCTTGAGAGAAACTGCTCTTAGTTTAGAGCAGCCGTTCTCAACTTGTGAGTGGTAAATCCTTTGGGGGTGTTCGAAAGGCCCTCCCATAGGCGTGGCCAGATACGTAACAGTAGCAAAATTACAGTTATGAAGTAGCAACAGTATAATTTTTTGGTTGGGGGGTCATTACTAGACGAGGCACTGTATGAAAGGGTCGTGGCATTAGGATTGCTGAAAACCACAGTCCTACAGGAAGACACAAGTCTTGATACAGTTGAAGGGCCGCAATATAGAGTCAGCCCCCAAATAGATGGAATAGCATAGTGGCTGCAGCAATGAACTCAAGCTAAGGGAACACTGTGAGGATGGCACAAGATGGGGCAGCGTTACATTATATGGAGCATAGAGTTGCTATGAGTCAAAACCCACTCGACTGCACCTGACAACAAAACAACAGGACTTGTGTTTCTTATAATGTGCTGAAGTAGACCTTAAGAGAAACTCCTATTAGTTTTGTGCAGCGGTTCTCAACTTTTGGATCACGAGCCCTGTTGGGGGATGGATGAACCTTTCATAGTGATCGCCCAGTCATAACAGTAGAAAAATTAGAGTTACAAAGTTGCAATGAAAATAATTTTATGATTTGGCAGTCAGCACTATATGAGGAACGGTATGAAAATGTTGTGGCATTAGGAAGGTTGAGAACCACTGCCCTAAAGGAAGACACAAATCTTGGTAGAGTAGAAGGGCAACAAAAAATAGCCAGCCCCCCCAAATATGGCTCCAAAAATGAGCACTAGCAAACAACCACTGGCAGGATGGCACAGGTGTGGGAAGCATTTCATGATATTGTGCATAGAGATGCGATGAGCCAAAACCCCCTCCGCGGAACTTAACAACAATAACAATAGGGCTTGTGTGTTTAACAATATGCTGAAGTAAATCTTAAGAGCAACTCTTCTTAGTTTACAGCAGGGTTCTCAACATTGGGTCGTGAACACTTTCAGGTGGGGGGTGTTTCGAATCACCCCTTCACAGTGATGGCCTGATTCATAACAGTAGCAAAAGTACAGTTATGAAATATCAATGAATATAATTTTATGATCCATAACAGAGGCAAAATTACAATTATGATGTAGCAATGCAAATATTTTATGGTTGGATGTCACCACTAAACGAGGAATGGTGTGAAGTGGTTGTGGCATTTGGAAAGTTGAGAACCACTGCTCTAGAAGAAGACACATATCTTGGTACAGAAGGGCAGGAAATGAGAGGCAGTGCCCAACAAGATGGATTAGCACAGTGGCTGCAAAAATGAGTGTGAGCAAAAGAACCACTGTATGGAAGGCACAGGACGGGAAAGCATTTCATTACATGGTGCATAGAGTTGGTATGAGCCTAAACCCATTCGAAGGCACCAAACAACAGGATTTGTGCCTCTAACAATATGCTGAAGAAGACTTTAAAAGAAACTCTTAGTGTAGAGTAACAGTTCTCTAACTGTGGGTCACGACGTCTTAGGAGGGAACAATGAGCATTTCACATGGGTGACCTGATTCATAACAATTGCAAATTTATAGTTATGGAGTAACAAGGAAAATAATTTTATGACTGGGGGGGTCACTAGTACATGAGGAATGGTGTGAAAGAGTCATGACATTAGGAAGGTTGAGAACCACTGCCCTAGAGGGAGACATAGATCTGGGTACAGTAGAAGGGCAGCAAAAAGAGGCAGCACACAGCACGATGGAATACAACAGTGACTGCAACAATCCGCGCAAGCAAAAGAACCACTGGGAGGATGGCGTAGGACAGGACACTTTCCATCATATTGTGCTTAGAGTTGCTAGGCGTCGAAAGCTACACAACAGAATCTAACAAAAACTATAGGATTTGTGCTTCTGACAATAGGATGAAGTAGATATTAAGAGAAACTCCTCTAACTTTAGACCAGCGGTTTTTAACCTGTGGTTCGTGACCACTTTTCGCGATCGAATGACCCTTTCACAGGTGTGAAATGATTCATAACTCTAGGAAAATTACAGTTATGAAGTAACAATAATGTTATGATGGGGGTCACCACTACATGAGGAACTGTATGAAAGGGTCATGGCATTAGGTAATTTGACAACCAGTGCCCTAGAGGAAGACACAAGTCTTGGTACAGTAGAAAGGCCACAAAAAAGAGGCAGCTAACCAAAAGTTGGATTAGCACAGTGGCTGCAACAATGCGCACAAGCAAAAGAACCACTGTGAGGATGGCATAGGATGGGAAAGCGTTTCATTATATTGTACATAGAGTTACTATGAGCCAAAACACACTCGATGGTGCCTAACACCAATAACAACAGAACTTGTGCATCTACCAGTATGCTGAATTCTATCTTAAGAGAATCTCCTCTTAGTTTAGAGCTGGGGATCTTCACCTGTGTGTCGCAACCCCTTTGTGGATATGGAATGAAAATTTCACAGGGTTGTCGTGACTCATAACAGTAACAAAATTACAGTTATGAAGCTGCAGTGAAATCATTTTATGGTTGGGGGGGTCACCACTAAATGAGAATCGGTATGAAAATATCATGGCATTAGGAAAGTTGAGAACCACTGCTCTAGAGGAAGTCCCAAATCTTGGTATGAAAGGGCAGGAAAAGAGAGGCGGTCCCCAACAAGATGCATTAGCACAGTGGCTGCAACAATGAGCGCAAGCAGAGAACCACTGTGAGGATGTCACAGGACAGGGCGGCGTTTCATTATATTGTGCGTAGAGTTGCTATGAGACATACCCACTCGACGGCACCTAACAACAACAACCAATGGACTTGAGCTTCTAACAGTATGGTGAAATAGACCTGAAGAGAAACTCCTCTCAATTTAGAGCAGCGGTTCTCACCATGTGTGTCGTGACCCCTTTGGGGCTTAGACGAACCCTTTACAGGGTTGCACTATTCATAACTTGTAACAAAACGAGAGTTACGAAGTAGCAAAGAATATAATTTTATGATTGGGGGTCTACCACTACAAAGGAAACTGTATGAAAGTGCCGTGGATTTAGGAAGGTTGAGAAGCACTGTCCTAGAGGAAGACACAGATATTGGTAGAGTAGAAGGGCAGCAAGGAGAGGCAGCCCCTACAATTTGGAATAGCTCAGTGGCTGCAACAATGAGCGCAAGCAAAGAACCACTGTGAGGAATGCACAGGACGGGGCAGCGTTTCAGTACATTGTACATAGAGTTGCTGTGAGCCAAAATCCACTCGACGGCACCTAACAACAACAACAACAACAGGACTTGTGCGTCTAAAAATATACTGAACTACATCTTAAAGAAACACCTCTTAGTTTAGAGCAGCAGTTCTCAACCTGTGGATCGGGCCCTCTTTGGGGGTTGAGATACCCATTCAGAGGGGTCGGTCTCTTCTTCATAGTAGCAAAATTACAGTTATGAAGTAGCAACGAAAATATTTTTACGAATGGATGTTCACCACAACATCAGGAACTTCATTATAGTGCTAAGGCATTAGGAAGGTTGAGAACCAATGGTTTAGAGCATAGGAAATCTGATGCAATACTGCATATTTTAACACACATGAAGTTGGAAAATAAAGGAAATTGGGAGAGGACAGTAGTATCAAATTCCTATGAGTCAGAATTGCTCTATATCATAGAGTAGCTAAGACAATGAGAAGAAATGACAAAGTCAAAGAGCTGAAGAGAAAATTCCATTGGACACGTGGCAACAGCTTTATGCTCTTGTTAGACCCTCGAGGCCTCCTTATCTTTTGTTGGCTTTCTTAAGCCCATCCCCACCACTGTGAATAGTCTTCATTAAACTCTCTTTAATTAAGCCTTCTGCATGGTTTGTTTTCTGCTGGAACCCTCAGAGATATTTAATTTTCTGGACTGCAATTCATCTCTAGCATACAGAAAACTCTCAAGAGTTTGTTTTATGTTTTGTTTTCATCCATAATAGCATTTCCTTCCAGATTTGTTTGTCCTTGAAACATGATCAATAGTTCTTTCCTCTCCAATGAAACCCATGTGATACGCTGCCTGACTGCCTAGGAAGTTCATGTGTAGCTTACATGGAGATCCCAACCATTCCCTAGACAAGTGTTTCTCAAACTTCCGAATGCCATGATTCTTTCATACAGTTCCTCAGGTTGTGTTTACCCCGATCATAAAAATTATTTCATTGCTCATTCATCACTGTAATTTTGCTACTGCGATGAACCAGGCAACCCCTGTGAAAGTGTCATTGGACCCCCAAAGGTGTTGTGACCCACTGGTTGGGATCCACTACCTTAGACCAACGTATGGCCCGAGGGCTGTATAGGGCCCCCCAAATAATCAATTGCTGCCAGCATCACACATCTCACCAATGAGAAGCATTTGTAGCCATCACCTTAGGAGTGAGTTCATTAAATATTTGACCTCTATGGCCCCATGAATGATGTTATAAATCACCACATGGTCCTTGTCAGAAAAACAGGTTTCCAGCTCCTGCTACAGACCAAAGGTTCCCAAATGTATTCTGCCTACTGCCCTCTTTTCAGAAAAAGAAATTACTCAGGACCTCCCAGCAATGAAAGAATTTTGTACTATAGCCCACCATCCAGGATAAAATGTAGATATCTGATTTGTAGATCTCTGGATTTTTCTGTGCCCAGTAGGTGGGTGGTGTTGTCCACTTTGGGAAATGAGACTCTAGGAAAATCAGGTGTGTTTTCACTCTCTCTGCAAAAATTTCAGTTGAGGAGCAAGATCTGTCTTGAAAGAAGTGTATCCAGATTGCTCCTTAGAGGCAAGGATGGCTAGACTTCATCTCACATCCTTGGGCATCAGGAGCTATGAGGAGCAACATCATGGAAAAGGGCATCATGCTTGGTAAAGGGGCGCCCAAAAGGGGAGGACCCTCACCAAGATGGATGGACACAGTTTCTACAACAACACACTAAAACATAACAATTGTGAGGCTGGCACAGGAGCAGGCAGTGTTTCTTTCGGTTGTATGTAGAGTCGCCACGAGTTGAAACCAACTTGACAGCATCCAACAAAACCAGATGTGGAGAAAGCAAGTCCTGGTCTGTGTACAGTGGCCCCACCGAGGTTCCTCATCAGTTGTGTTTGAATGGGCCAGGTGCTCTCACAAACCTCCTCTTCAATAGACAACTTAGAATATTTGCTTTGTGCCCAGGAACCATCCTGAAATTTAAACTGACCATTTGGCACTGAGTTGATTGCGATTCATGGTGAGTCATAGGACTTTCAATGGGCATAACCTTTCAGAAACAGATGGCCAGGCTTTTCTTCCAAGGTATTTCTGGGTGCGCTTGAACCTCCTCAGTTTCTGTTAATGGCCAAGTGTTTTAACCATTTGTACTCTCCAGGGATGACTCACAGCTCTATATATCCTTAAAACTGACATCTCTCCTCTCTTTGGAAAGCCATGGCAATTGTTCTCTTTCAGTAGATTTACCTTCTTTAAATATAGGAATGACATATACTTCTACCACCTCACAGAAAATGTCAGAAACTCGTAGCTCTTATTTAATAATGGCGTGGGTGATTACATATTGGGCTGCTAAGCCCAAAGCCAACAGTTCAAAACCACCAGCCACTCTCAGGGAAAAACATGAAACTTTCCAATCCTATAAAGTTACAATCTCAAATACCCACAGGAACAGTTGGACCCTGTCCTATAGGGTAGAACTCAGGTCATGGGGAGTCAGAGTGGATTCGATGGCAGTGAGTTTGCTTTGGTTTTTGGACTCCCCTCCTACCACAATAGCTCAAAATTACTAAGTGCATGTTATGTACTAGTGTTCTAAGCATTGCATGTACATTCACTCATTTCATCCCACGGGTGGTGGTGTGGATGAAGCATTAGAACTGCTAACCAGAAGGTTGGTGGTTCAAACCCACCAGCTGTTCTTCGGAATCAAGTTGGGGCTGTCTGAGCTCATAAAGATTTTCAGGGTTGGACGTCTGCAGGGACAGTTATTACTTTATCCTGCTGAGTTGCTATGAGTCTGAATGAACTCTAGAGAAGTGGGGTTTTGGTGACTTTTGCAACCCCTTTAAGAGGAGCGCTGGCGGGGCAATAGAGAAGCCCTTGACTATTTACCACTAGCATAGCGAAACCCTCAGCAGCTTCCCATGAGAATGATGCGTCAATTTGCTCCAGTATCAGTCACAGCCTATGGGAACGCCTATAGAATGGTTCCACTCTGTCCTCCAGGCTCACTATGAGTTGGAATCGACTGACCCATTGGTAGTGCATCAGCTTCTGTCTATAGGTGAGAACACGAATGCACAGAGAGGTGAAGCCATCTGGCCCAGGGGTAACCAGGTTATCCAAGGGAGAGTTGGAATTTAAATCCCAGCAGACCAGCCTCAGAGACTACAGGCTTAGCTCTACCGTCTGCTGATATCTGGACTAAGAGTGGTTGGATTTTGCCTCCTTTGCCCTACACATCATCTCCACTGTCCCCTATCAAGCAAAATTAGCTTGAGTATTGAACAGGCACCCTCCAGCCCTGCCCGATTGCACACGCGCAGGGGAGAAAAGGATGGGGAGATCACTGGGCTGTTTTAGCTGCCACCTCTACTCGCACTGCGCCAACACACCCACAACGAAGTCAGAGAAAGTATTCTTGGCCTTGTAACCACTCCTCAGCCCTGACACCTTGCAGAGAGCCAAAGCCACTCTCTTGGACACCCACTCGACTGCTACCTGGGAACTTCCCATGGAGCATTTGGGGACAAAGGAGAGGGAGCACGCCTGCAATGTAATTAACATCATGACAACTTGTCCCCCCCTTGGAGAATGACACCATTAGCTGCTTCAATTGTGCATGAAATGTAAATTACACGATTCAGGGGTATCATGTCTGAGCAGCCATGATGCTAAGTGACAAGGCTCTCCATCGAGCAGCCCCTCCCCAAGCAGGAGGAACTAAGAAACCCAAGCCCGAGGCCGACAGCTGAGACCGAGGTCATTTGGTCTTTGAGTGTGCCTGCTTCACAGAGCCCACAAGGGAGGATCTTTCCGTGTGGCCCTGAATGCCAGGCTGGGATGTTCCAGCCACCTGCTGTCATCACCCTGGCCCTCCCATTTTCTTTAAAGGGAGTCGAACACTGGACAGCACTCTTTCCTCTCTATCTCTCAGAAAATTAGGAAAAAGGGGTGGTGTCAGTGGTTGTGGTAATACCCTTCTTGCTAAGGAGTTTTGGTGATGCTGTGGGTTAAGCATCCTGCTAGCCATTCTGCCTCCCATTCATTACTCTGTCTGGCTCAAATTACTTCGTGTTCACTCCCTGGCCAGCCCCCCACAGTTGCCTACCCCCTTTCACCACGAACTCTCTGGACACTACTCAAAATCAGCTTGAGACACTGGATCAGCCACACTTCTTTGTGGCCCATGAAGGAACTTTCCAAAACCTCATGTCACAAGCAGGTCCACTTGCTTTTAGAGAAGAGGCATAGGCGACATTGTATGTTTCCACCATGAGAGGGGCAAGCACCACCATGTACAATTAGTAGGTGACCACCAGTGTGTCACTTTTGTTGTCACCACACATCTCCTTTGGGGACCCATTTGCCCCTCTCCTAGCACCCTGATCCCTGGTGCCATGGCTAGACTGGGATGGGAAATCCATGTGCTCAACCAGGAACTTCCAGGTGGAATCAGAGCCACTGTCCCCTCTGCAGAGCCTCTGTGCGGACAGGGAGTTTGGAAACACAGCCTAAAGCTGCAGTAGGATAAATTTAAGAAATGATCACGCATTTACCCTAATGTCAACTGTACAAATCCCACAACCACCCTTCAAATGCCCTGCCACTGAGCAGAGCCAAAAGCAGGAAGAGCCAACACCTACATATGGGTACAGGAAGACCTCTGGAAGGTGTCCCTGTGGGGTGTCAGGGAAGGGGGAGAGTGGAGTTGAGGAGGCTCAGGGGCTCAGGCTCAGGCTGGGAAAGAGCCAGAGTTCCTAGTTCGACTCTCTCTTGGTCTCTCTGCCTAACCACCCACCTCCCACCCAGTCCAGGAGATTCTTTGAACAGGGCCCACAGGGTCAGAGGTGAGAGCTGTCAGCTCCTGTTACTACCCTGACTTGGGAAACCTCTCTCATTCTGGAAATTCATATATTTTCTTGGGCTTTGATCAAGATCCAGGTCAAGTTTCCCTTCCCCCTTTTCTCAGAGAGGCACTTGGTCAGAATGGCAAATAGCCCTCAACCGTGCCATGCACTCCACCTCTTCATTCCCTGTTCCCTTCGAACCATCTGCTGCAAAAAAAAAATCACAAAACAGCCCGATGGAGGGCAGGTCAGTGCTTCTTTTTCAGACTTCCCTCTCATTCTTTCTCTGGTCGCATCATCATTCCAGGTACAGCAAACCCATTACTGTCCAGTCAATTCCAACTCATGGAGACCCTATGTAAGTTTTCCAACGTTGTCCAACATTACTGGAACAGACAGCCTCATCATTTTCCTTGAAGTAGCTGGTGGTTTGAACAGTCAACCTTTGAGCTAGCAGTTCAACATTTACGTGACATCCCTTCAGAGTGGTGAATCATAGTCTGCAGACACCGTGGGCGAGAATCATTGTTCTGGCTTATTTTCATAAGATGGGATTCTAGGTAGGCAGGTGTGACGCAGGTGTAACTGGAAGTCAACTTGATGGCAACAAACAACAACAATGATATCATTGTTTTGGGACTTGGGAACTGAGACCTCTGAGGCATGGAGCTAAGTAACAGCTACTTCAGGTTTGTTAGGTACTTCATTGCTGAGCTCTGCTCTAGATACTGGGAATAAAGCTAGAAGGAAGGTGGCATCTCTGTTCCTGGGGTTGAGACATGAGAGGGGTTGGGAAACTTCCTGTCCTGTTAGTAGTGGGTGTGGACATAGTTTCTGCTGTTAGATGCCATTGAGTCAGTTCCAACCCCTAGCCACCCTATGGATAATAGAATGAAACACAACCCAGTCCTGCCCCATCCTCTCAATTGTTATGTTTGAGCCCCTTGTTGCAGCCACTGTGTCAATCCATTGGCCGAAGTTCTTCCTCATTTTCACTGCCTCTCTGCTTCACCTAGCAGGACGTACTTCCTCCTCCAGGGACTGGTCTCTCCCTAACAGTATGTACAAAGTACGTGAGGGGAAGCCTCACCATCCTGGCTTCTAAGGAGTATTCTGGCTGTACTTCTAACCCACATTTGTTTGTTCTTTGGCAGTTCATAGTACTTTCAATATTCTTCACCAGCCTCCCAATTCAAATGCATTGATTCTTCTCTGATCTTCCTTTTCAATGTCCAACTTTCACGTGCATAGAAGGCCATCGAAAATATGACTAAGATGGCTTTAGTCCTTAATGTAACATTCTTGCTCTTAAACACTTTGAAGAACACTTTTGAAAGAGGACTCTGGCGGCAGCACGCGGCCCGTTTAAGGGTGAGGAGGAGGGGCACACAGGTGGAAGCCCATGGCCCCTTTAAGGCTTGGCCTACTTGGCAGCAGCTGGAGCCTATTGAGAACAATACAGGAGGCCAGCCAGCACTTCCTATAGAGGTAAAGGGCTCATTCTGAAGGCTGTGAGCCAGCCTCGGAGCCGCACTGCCTCCATGGGCCATAATGACCTAATGCGCAAGGCCTAGGACTTCAAAGACCAGGTGTGGCCTGTGCAGCCTTTCCGCCCCTTCCCAGACTCCTGCCCACAAGGGAGGGCCTTGCCACCATGACCCCTGATGTGGGTCTGCAGCCCACCAGGCACCTGGCCAGCCACCAGGATCCTCGCCCTGCCCAGCTGACCCACCCAGGACCACACTCCAGACCCCCTGCCCCCACCCTGGGCCTGCTCACCACCAAGACTCTGCCCTGGGCCCGCTGCCCACCCAGGAACTTGCATAAGGGCCCTTGCCAACCCTGGGTCCAGTCCAGGCCGGGCACACACCTGGGATCCCTGTTCCAGGTCCCTGCCCACCTGGGTCTGGGCCTGCCACAAAGACCCTGCCCGAGGCCCTCTGCCTACCCAGGAAACACCCCCTGCCCAGCTAGCCCCTGGCTTATCTGGGCACAGCCCCAGGCCCCCTGCCTGCCCAAGATCTTGTGTTAGCCTGACTAGCCATGGAGGATGGAGAGGAAGAGGGACCCTGCCCAGGCCCCTGCACCCAATCCCACTTGGGAAGCCCTGGGTTGGTCCAGCCCCAAAGGTGGCTCCCCTCCTCCAGGCCAACATACCCAGAACTCCATTGGGCCCACTGCTTACCTGAGGCCTCCCCATCAAGGGCTTGGGATATGTAACCCCAGCCTGGGATGTGCTCCTAGCTTGCTAGAGCCCCATGCCACTCTCCTTAAGCCCCAACTATTTAAGATCCCTAGAAAGTGCCTGTGGGCGCCCTTGTTGCGTATCACTCTGGCTGTAAGGGGCTAGGCTGTAGCTCTTGAAACTTGTCTTCTCCATTCTGAACCTTTAGGACATTGGTCCTTCCACAGGGCAGTTCTACAGAAGTGGCAGGGAACTCTATTCCCGAGTGGAGTTGGCCAGGTTTGAGTGGGGTGTGCCCTGGCAGGGACCCCAACTTGGGAGAACAGCCCATCTCCCCTTTCTCTTTCCCAGCTGCAAAAAAAGAAAAAAAGAAAGAGATCTCAAACCGCAGATTTACCCAATACAATACATCCCTTGAGTTCTTGACCGGGGCTCGCATGATCATTTATTGTGGACTCCAGAAAGAAGATAGCTCTGATCACTTCAGCCTTTTCTCCATTTATCATGATCATGTTGTAGATGACAGGGTCATAATTACATATAAATATGTCCCTGGGACCCAGCTCCTTGGGAGTCCCAAACAACTTGATGTAAAGAAAATAAGAGAGAGAAAACAAGCACTCTGAGCTCTTGGTTGGAAGGACAGTCCTTTGTGAATAGAGAGCTGCAAGGATATTGGAGTTCCTGAAGGGGGGCAAACAGTTCCACACACAACTATTTAACAAATCATTTGCCGTTGGAACCCACCCAGGGACACCATGGAGGAAAGGCCTGGCAACCTGCTTAAAGCCAATAGTCTTGAAAGTCCTATGCAATGCACACATGGGGGCACCATGAGTCAGAATCAAGTCTCTCATGCCTGTTTTGGTTTGGGGCGAGGAGCTATTAGAAGCAGTGGGGTATAATGTTGAATCCCATAAAAGGAAGGATTTGGTCACCATTAAAGTGACTTCTGACCAAATTACTAACAATCATAGGGACTTTTGTGGGAGAAAGATGAGGAGTGCTACTGCTGTAAATATTTCGTGTCAAAAACCCACAGACAGTTCTACCCTGTCGTATACAGTCGCTAACTTGCTGTCAACTGGATGGCACTAAGATAGCACCTATCTGCTGAAAGGTTGCCATGCGGCAGGACTTGTGCCAAGTCCACTATGGTTATGCCTATGATCTTTGTGGGATACAAAGCCCTGCTTATGTTTAATGTCTCTGTTGTCAGATCGCTCCATTGTCCAGTCCTGGCTCTATGTCCTTCTAGCTCCATGACCTGGGACAAATCATTGAACCCCCTTTGCGCTGCTGTGTGTAGAAGGGAAGTGAAAAATAGTGCTTAGGTTGTATGTTCGAGGTTGAGTTTGAATGCATCAATTGATAGAAAGACCTTGTTGTTGTTGTTAGTCTCCAGTAAGTCAAATTTGACTCCTTTTGACCGTAGGTCTGATAGGACAAATCACTGCCCAATCCTATGCCATCTTCCTGCCCATTGGCAGGTTTGAGGTCTTTGTTGCGATTATGGTGCCAGTCCGTGTCATGAAGAGTTTCCCCAGATCCACATGATGTCCTCTTCTCGCAACTGGTCTTTCCTAACGACATGACAACATTTTGCCATTCTCTCTTCTAAGAACATTCTGTGAAGAGTGTCCTGGCTCAATTTCCTCCAGGACTGATTTTCTCGTTCTCCTGGCCACACACAGTATACTCCACACACGGTCTTTGCCATCACTGTCATTCAAATGCCTCAATCCTTCTGAGAATCCTGGTTCTCACTGTTGTCCCCATGAGAAACTCCATTTCTCGCAGCTTGCTTCAGATCTGCTGAAGTGGAATCTGAGTTTCTGTTAGGCCCCAAGGGCATTGTATTTGTGTGCCTGCTAGAAGCACGGCTGGGGAACAATGTCTGGCCCATAGTAAGTGCTGTATAATTATTGGTTGTGATCAGTGTCATTATTTATTACTCCATCTAATCTTTCCAGCACACTCACAGGTCAGGAAACCAAGATTCTGAGCCTGCCCGTGCCTTTGCTGAGGCTACCCCTCAGGAGAGGGCAGGGGCTCCATGCAAATCGAATATAGGATCAGGCCAACATTTGGATCACTCTGAATGGAGACACAGTCAATGCTCATTAACCAGTCACTCCCCATTGCTTTCGTCACCCAGTCCTTATCAACTGTGAGTCTGCTTGCTGTCTATGGATTTCCCTATGGATTCTGCATATTTTATATCAATCTCATTATGGTCTGACTTGTTTCACTCAGCAGAAGGTGTTCAAGGTCCCTGCATGGTGTAACATGTTCCAAAACATCATTCCTTTTTAAAGGCTGAATAATATTCCATTGTATGACTTAGATATTGTTTGGTTTATCCATTCTTCGGGCCCCGGGCACTTTGGTAATAGTCACCTTTCAGCTATTGTGGGTAGTGCTGCAGTGAAATTGTATACCACATCTCTTTGAGTCTCTGTTTGTTATTCTTTGAGGTATATGCTTAGATGTACAATTGTGAGGTGGTCATGGATTTCCTCTTCCTTGGATCCATGATCAACGCTCATGCAAGCAGCAGTCAACAGCTTAAAAAATGCATTGCATTGTATTGGCTAAATATTCACAAGACCTCTTTAGAGTATTGAAAAGCAGGGATGTTATTTTGAGAACTAAGGTGCATCTGACACAAGCCATAGTATGTTCAACACTTCCTATGCATGTAAAATTTGGAGATTAAATAAGGCAGGCCAAAGAAGAATCGATGCATTTGAATTATGGTGCTAGGAAAAAAGAACCATAGAAAGTACTATGGACTACCAGAAGCACCAATAAACTTGTCTTGGAAGAAGCATAGGCCAAATGCTCCTTAGAAGTAAGGATGGCCAGATTTTGTCACCCTTTGGATATGTATTTTCAACATGTTGTCAGGAGAGACCAGGCCCAGGAATAGGACATCATGCTTGGTAAAGTGGAAGGGCAATGGAAAAGAGGAAGGCTCTCATGGGATGGATGGACATGGGGGCTGCAGTAATGGGCTCAAACATAAGAACAATTGTGATGATGGTACTGTGTGGCGTTGTGTTCTGTTTGACATAGGGTTGTTATGAGTGGGAACCAACAGGACCGACCCTAACAACAATAGTAAATCTCTGACTTGTTAAGAAGAAACAAGCATTTTTCATTTCCTCTATGAGCCAGGCACTGAGAAGACCCTGAAGGTCCAGATAGAAACAGCACTTGACCTCTACCCATGATGGGTTCCCAGTCTAGGGGTGAGGCAGCAGATCTCCACTTTTGGATGAGACCTATGCAACCCTCTTGGGGTTCTAGTGTGTGCTGGAGAGACTCCAGTTAACTTTGCTTTTCTCTATACCCGCCTTTAGGGAAGTGGAAGAACTTTAGAATAAAGCATCCCCCGAGATTTCTGTTGCACAATTAGACAAAAGGAAACCAATGGTGGCTAAAGAGAGTGAACAGAGAATCCAGAGCTGTGTCCGGGTCCTTGGCCATGCAGCTATCAATCAGCACAGTTGAGTTCAGTAATCAGGAAGCGAAGATCCTCAGTATCTGGATCCAGTAGGTATAGAAGGCTTAGCTTCAAAGATAAAGAAGGATAAACCCTCTTTCGCTTTCAGGAGGAACTCACCCAGGGAGAACTCATTCTGTTGGGACTGCACTAAAGCCTTAGAACTGGGAGGGTCCATAGGAGCATGTTTACTGCCAGAACGGTGGCTTCCCATTCAAGAGCTTCTATCATATTCCAGCTCATGAATGGTCCTTCGAGTGCCTTGGTTCTTTTGCTGTGACTTCTGTGGCATCACTTGAACTCTCCATCCCCTCCAGCCAGGAGCAGTGGCAGGAAAAATCTATTAGGGAGAAGTGAGAGAGTGAGCTAGGAGATATTCCGTACACAGATTGCAGTCTCCTTCAGCAAAGGCCGTGGGGTTGGGACTTAACTTTTCTGATTCTCTCCTGTTAGAAGTCAACACGGAGCTAAAGAAGCATGAATGGAAGAAAGCAGGATGATGAGCTGACAGCTTTTCCATAAGGAAATAATAGCCAGAAGGGCTCCAAGTTGGGATGAGGGGATGGTGGGGAGGGGAACACACGTGCTGCTACCAAGAGGAGAGTGAGGAGCAAGAGACCAGTAGAGGCTAGTCTCAAAGCCATCTCCAATAACATTTCCCCAACAGGCTGTTTTCCTCTCTCCACTCTAAACACGTCAGCCTTCACCTCCACCAAGCACCGAAACCCCAATGCAGCCTTTATCTGCCCATTCCTCCCACCAATTGGTCCAGGTTACTATGGGAACTATGGGAGTAGTAATGGGTTCCCTCTATTACTACCTCCCTCCCTGATTTCAGCACAGATCAATCAACCCGTCCCCGCAGCCCCATATCTAAGGGGAAGGTCCTAGGGGAGAGTAAGGAAAAGATAGATTCAACACAGGACTAGAACAATAGTGAAAAACTTACAAAGAGAGCGAGTGATGTAATTCCAGAGTATTAGTCAATTCCTTTTGTCCTTCCAGCTACCATCCTCTCGCCCAGCTTAACTCCCTGAAGGAGGAAGGATCTCTCAGTGGGTGTCTGCAAAGGTGAGGTTCCAGGCCACTTGGGGGCTTCTGAGGGTTCCCTTCCAAATTTGCCTTCCCTCCCTTCAAAAGAAAGTCACTGGAACTCACCAGCCAGAGTTGGCAAGGCTACCACTGAGTTGCCCAGTTAAGGTTTATGTCCTGGGGAAGACTGTAGCTCACAAAATGCCTTCAAGGGATTGTTTCTTCCCTACAAGCTCTTCCAGAATCTTGTCATTCTACATCCCAAGTTGGAGTCTATGTTTCCTCCTTTGAACCCACGCCAGCCTTATGGCTCTCCAGGAGTCAAGTTTGGCAGGTGAGGTGCGGTTTGACTTCTGAGGTAATACAGCTCCCACCTGGCTCTTTCTCTGTACAAGACCCTCGGAGTCCAGTCCCCTTGCTGTGAGGAAGTGTGATGAAGAAGCCACATGCAGATGCTGACACTAGTCCCTCTTAAAGTCCCAGCAAACACCAGTGGCCATTGTCAAGTACACCAGTGGGGAAGCTGTGTGAGATGTCTCCATCATAAGCCACTGCCAGATGGCAACCGCACAGAAGAATCTGCTAGCTTAGTACTTCCAATCCCCAGAACCATAGGAAATGATGACTGATGAGGAAGATAATAATTGACTCCAATTTTGTTTCAAACTGGAAGAAATGTGCTGCACAGCACCGGAGTTGTAGCTCTGGAGCCACAGTCCCGATGCAGATGTATTAAATAATTTATTATCTAGTGATTGTTCCTGGTCCTCACCCTTCCCAGCTTCCCTGTGCCCACCCAGTCCAAGCAGCTGCTTCATCACTTATTCTGTAAAAGTATGTGAGGGTAAGTCAGAAAGCATTGCTCTAAAACCACAGACACTTTATTAAACAAAAATAACAAAATGTGAAGTGACTGTTTCTAGACATAGCCGTCATCTTGATCTACATCGGGGAGGCAAACTTTTGAGATAGAAGAGCCTACTTTTTCTCTCACAAAAATTGAAACATTCTTTGAGATAAAAAAATATATATTTTTGCAACTTCAATCACCATTATCTGAATAATCACTGTCCTTGAAAAGGTTTCCATTTTACTTCAGAGCCACATGCATGGACCGAGAGACCCGCAGTGTATTCCTGACCCCTGCTCTATAGACTTCAGTAATTGTTCTCTGAGGGATTCTCTGCTTATATACACTTCTAGTCACACGACATACCATGACCAACAGGGTCTTTCAAACACTCTCCAGAGATTCTTCAAGGGTGTGTGTGTGTTTGTGTTTGTGTGTGTGTGTGTAAAAAGAACACGAAGTCAGAAGACATCCAGAGATTATGGAAGGGTATGAGTGTGAACGTGTGTGTGTGTGTGTGTGTCTGTAAAATGGACACGAAGTCAGAAGCCCTCTACAGATTCTGCAAGGGTGTGTGTGTTTGTATGTAAAAAGGACATGACTTTAGAAACCCTCCAGAGATTCATCAAGGGTGTGCTTGTGTGTGTGTGTGTGTGTGTGTGTGTGTATAAAGGACAAGATGTCAAAAGCCCTCTAGAGATTCTTCAAGGGTATGAGTGTGAGTGGGTGTGTAAAAAGAACACGAAGTCAGAAGCCCTCTGAAGATTCTGCAAGGGTGCATGTATGTGTGTGTTTGGAAAAAGGACATGAAGTCCGAAGCCCTAAGGAGATTCTGGAAGGGTCTGATTGTGAGTGTGTGTGTGTGTGTGTGTGTGTGTGTGTGTAAAAAAACACGAATTCAGAAGCCCTCTATAGATTCTCCAAGGGTATCTGTGTGTCTGTGTGGGTGTGTGCGTGTAAAAAGGACAGGAAATCAGAATCCCTCCAGATATTCTGCAAGGGTGCGTGCATGTGTGTATATGTGTGTGTGTGTGAGTGTGTAAAAAGGACACGAAGTCAGAAGCCCTCCAGAGGTTCTGAAAGTGTGTGTGTGTGTGTATGTGTAAAGGACAGTAAATCAGAAGCCTTCTAAAGATTCTGCAACGGTGTGTATGTGTGTTTGTGTGTAAAAGGGACACGATGTGAGAAGCCCTCTAGTGATTCTGCCTGGGTATGAGTGTTAGTGTGAGTGTGTGTGTGTGTGTGTGTGTGTGTGTGTAAAAGGAAACAAAATCAGAAGCCCTCTAGTGATCCTGCAAGGGGTGTGTGTGTGTGTGTGTGTGTGTGTGTGTGTGTGTGTGTGTTTGTAAAAAGGACATGAAGTCAGATGCCTTCCAGAGATTCTGCAAGGGTATGGGTATGCATTTGGCTGTGTGTGTGAGTGTGAGTGTGTGTGTGTGTGTGTGTGTGTGTGTGTGTAAAAAGTACCCGAAATCAGAAGCCCTGTTTGTGAACCCTGGCTCTATTCCTTAGTGTTCCTTATCTCACAATTTTGGATGCCCAGATACCTGAGGGTGTCATGGTTCTGTGTTGGGGTTCTAACGGCAAGGACAGAAGTTAGGCCACACCAGGCACTCCAAAGGAGAAAGATGACACTTTGTGGTCCCCTAGATAGTTCGTATCAGAAAACCCACAGGGGCAGTTTTGCTGTGTTCTGTAGGGTCACTGTGAGTCAGAATCGACTCAGCGACAGTGAATGTGGTTGAGTGTTTGAGCACAGTTCCTTTCATCCTCTGTGCAGGCATCTCTGTTTTAAAGGAGTTAGGTCAGTCCCATGTATTAGACTCTCCTTCAGAGCAACTGGGCAGGTGTGTGTCTGCGTGTTTCTAATGTCATCTTGTTTTTCTCATTCAAGGGATGTGGAGAGCAGGGTTCTTCAAATTGGTTTAAAGAGAGAAAGGAGATTAAAAAGAGAACAAAGAAAAGGAGGGTGAAAAAGGATTGGAGCTGGGATCTGAGGAGAAGAGGGCGTTGCTCAGGCTTCTAAGGCTGTCAATCAGCCTGGTAGCCAGCTGTGAGCTTACCTGGTGCACCTCCAAGATCCCAGAATCCCTAGTTGACAGTGGAATTTGCATAGCGAACTGGCTCATTGAGCCAAGCCGGAGGCCTCTGTCTGCAGAAGAGACCAAGCCCTGTGCTGCAGCTCCTGCTCCCATCTGCAAGCAGTGGGGTCCAGATGCGGGTCCTGTGTCTGCTTCCTGTTGTAAAAGGCAGTGTTGGGACAAGTAGCCTTCTACTGAGTCTCTCCTCCGTCTACGCAGTCGACCCCCTTACCTGGGGGAGCAGGCTCCAGGCTTGCTGTGGCCAGCTAATAGCAAGTAGTAGGCATAGCGCTAATGAAGAGAGGAGACAGCTGGACAGAGGCCCTAAACCTGCTGAGCGCCATGGCCCCTGAGACACTGGCGAGCTGTTGGCTCCCAGCTCCCTGTCCCTGACTCTTACCTGCCTCCCTCTGTCGAGTTCACTCTTGAATTTCAGTCTCCATGCAATCTCACCCAGCCTTGCTGCCTGACTGGAGAGGGAGCCTGGAGGCTGTTAGAATGGCGCTGCTCAGGCTCTTTGGGCTAAAGAGTCTGACGTGGGCCAGCAGCTCCATGAAGTTCCCTCCCTCAGGCAGTTTTCTGCCTCTCCATCCCCCTTAGTCTCCCTGCAGGCCTGGCCCTGGGCCCTGACCTTCCACTTGCTTCCTCATCCAACATGTGGAGGGCTGGCTCTTGCCAAGTACACACATGGGTGCAGACATGAGAGATCCCACTCTCTCCTGGAAACCAGGAGGTCTATAAACAAGGGCACAGCTGAGGCCTGTTCTTACCCAAATCATGTGCATCCTTCTCTCTGCCCTCTGCCCTGGGGTAGAGACAAGGGCTCTGGGAAGACCGGCCACCCCATCACTATGGGGCATGGCCCGATGGTGCTGGTGCACAGAGCACTGGGCAGGCAGGGCTCCCTACAGGCCCTTGCACCATGTGGGGCTACAGAAGGGGAGAAAGGCAGAAGAGTGCTGCCAGGAGCCAGCTGCACTCTGGCAACGTGGGGTCCTCTGGGCTGGGCCACTGAGGTGGGGTGCTAAGGCTGTGCTCCCCTCTCCCTCTCCCCAGGTGTGTGGTTGTGCTCTTCAATCCCCAGAAACACAAGCAGCACCACATCCTCAACAGCTCCAGGTAAATGGGCTCTGGGGCTTTGGGGAGTGCCACCTTTCCCCAAGGATGGCCAGAGGGGTGCCACCTGCTTCTCTGTGGCATTGGGCCGTGTTGGGCCCTAGGCCTGCAAGGGAAGCAGCACAGGGAGGGCGGGTTTGCTGCCCTTGTTTTGAGAGGGGACTGTGAGAGGCCAGGCCTGGGCCAGGCTGCCAGTGCCCCTCTTGAGCCTGCCCCCATTCCTTTCCGGGAAACCATCACTGCCTTTGCCTTCTCTCCTGAGGGCAAGTACCTGGTCACCGGCGAGGTGAGTGAGGAAGGAAGCTCAGGCACTGCAGAGGGGGTGGCCTGGCCTTAGCAGAGAGTGACAGCCTGCGGCCCGCATAGGACTGGTGCCAAGTTTGACTTTCTGTACTGGTGTCCACTTTGGGTGTTTGGTCTGCCCTAGAGCAGTGTTCTTAGGCTGTAGCCTGCGTCAGAAGTGCTATGGTGGCCCCATAGTACAGACTGCTGGCTCTTGGGCTCAGCAGGTCTGGGTTGGCTCTCTTCAGTTTGCAATGCTAACAAGTAGTTCCCGATGAGGCTGAAGCTGCCAATTTGGGAACCACATTTTGGAAAACACCTCCTTAAAACATTCCTTATCCCTGCTGGTCACAGTGTGGAACAGGGCTGCCCTCACATAGACTTGCCCTGTGAGGCTGTGGGAGCAAACCGCAGGAGTGGTGGTTCTTGCCCATGCAAATCACGCCAGGAGCCCATCCCTGAGAGTCCCTGTTCCCCAACACTGATCACATTCCCTCCGGGGGTGTCCTTGATTCATGTGCAGGCACATTAGGTTAGGTGTCCTTCATTTATGTGCAGGCTCTTGTCCAGTGGCTGGGAAGGCCAGGCCTCCGTGGATGGGGAGGGAGCTGGTTGCCTCTGGCTTTTCCTTTGGGGTCTTCGTCCCCGCAGAGTGGACACATGCCTGCTGTGTGGGTATGGGACGTGTCGGAGCGCAGCCAGGTGGTGGAGCTTCAGGAGCATAAGTATGGCGTGGCGTGTGTGGCCTTCTCACCCAGCGCCAAGTACATTGTCTCAGTGGGCTACCAGCATGACATGATCTTCAATGTCTGGGCCTGGAAGGTGAGTGGGCTGCTGGCCTCAGGACAGGCAGGGCCGGGAGGGGAGCCAAGAAACTGCTGACAGGTGGCCTTCACTTCCACCTGCTGGCCTCAGTCCCTTTCTAGAGAACTCTGAGCAGAAAGGAGCAACTGGGTATCTAGGATGCTGAAGAAGGGGCAGAAGGAGAGGTCAAGTTCACAGCTTGTCTAAACTCCTTCAGTGTGTAAGTTTCTTTTCCCTCAGCTCCTAGAAGCAGAGACTTGATTTCCCTTGACTTTCTCTCCAGAAAAACATTGTAGTGGCTTCCAACAAGGTGTCCAGTCGGGTGACAGCAGTATATTTCTCTGAGGACTGCAGCTACTTTGTCATTGCAGGCAACCGGCACATCAAATTCTGGTACCTTGATGACAGCAAGACCTCAAAGGTGAGGCAGCAAGTAGCCACCAGGGTGGGGTCTGCCCAGATCTGTTCCACCTGCGCCCACTTCTGCATGCTCAAAAGCCCCTTTGAAGTCTCAGCTGGGCCAGGTGTTATGTCAACCTGCAAGGGAAGCCTTTTCCCTCTCTCCCCAGGGCCTGCTTTTCAGGGGGTAGCCTGCAGGGTGGGTGGGTGGGTGGCACCTGTGGTGTGCCTCCACAGGTGAATGCCACTGTGCCCCTGCTGGGCCGCTCCGGGCTGCTGGGGGACCTGCAGAACAACCTGTTCACTGATTTAGTCTGTGGCTGCAGGAAGAAGGCTGACAGCACCTTCTGTATCACATCCTCGGGGCAGCTGTGTGAGTTCAGTGACCAGAGACTGTTGGACAAGGGGGTGGAGCTGAGGGTAAGTGAATGCTTTGTCGGCACCCTCCCATCTGTCACCTCCAGGATCCGGGGGTCCTGGGGCTAGCAGCAGGGTCTGCATGCACGGTGGGGGAGGCCCCAGGCAGAGGAAGCTGTTTGGGGACCTCTCTGCTCGCTCGCGATCTCTGTCTCTGCCTCTTCCTCTGCTTTCCTCTTCTGCTCAGCACAAAGACAGCATCACAGTAAGTGTGCTGGCCCTGTCCGCTGCCTCTGCTGCCTTTCTCTTGGCCGACCTTTTCTGAGTGTGTCTTTGCCTAAACCTCAGGTACCTTATAAGGCTTGCTGACTCCTTCCCCCTAATTGCACGGGCCTGTGGGCCCTCTGGCCAGCTGCTGTTATAGGGAGGGGCATTGAGGGGCTCTGGCCAGGCCAGCTGGCCTGCCTTGCACTTGTCCTCACCTCTTGGCTCATGGCTGTTGAGGTGTCTGGTGAAGGAGTGGGCAGACGCCCTTGCTGACTGGGGGTGTCACAACCTGAGTCTAGGGGTGAAATAGCCTGAGGCTAGGGGAGCCGTAGCCTTATGCTAAGCCTAGGGGAGCCCTAGCTAAAGCCTAGGGGTGCCCTAGCCTAAGCCTAAGTGTGCCCTAGCCTGAGCCTAGGGGTGCTGTAGCCTTAGGCTAGGGGAGCCCTAGCCTTAGCCTAAGCCTAGGGGTGCCCGAGCCTAAGCCTAGGGGTTCCCTAGCCTAAGCATAGGGGTGCCCTAGCCTTAGGTTAGTGGAGCCGTAGCCTTCGCCTACACCTAGGGGTGCCCTAGCCAAAGCATAGGGGTGCCCTAGCCTAAGCCTAGGGGACCCCTAGCCTTAGTATAGCCTAGGATTGCCCTAGCCTAAGCCTAGGTGTGCCATAGCCTGAGGCTAGGGGAGCCCTAGCCTGAGGCTAGGGGAGCCGTAGCCTTAGCCTAAGCCTAGGGGTGCCCTAGCCTAAGCCTACGCATGCCCTAGCCTAAGCAGAGGGGTGCCCTAGCCTAAGGCTCGGGGAGCCCTAACCTTAGCCTAAGCCTAGGATGCCCTAGCCTAAGCCTAGGGGTGCCCTAGCCTTAGGCTAGGGGTGCCCTAGCCTTAGGCTAGGGGAGCCCTAGCTTTAACCTAAGCCTAGGGGTGCCCTAGCCTAAGCGTAGGGGTGCCCTAGCCTAAGCCTAGGGGTGCCCTAGCCTTAGGCTAGGGGAGCCCTAGCCTTAGCCTAAGCCTAGGGGTGCCCTAGCCTAAGCCTAGGTGTGCCCTAGCCTGACGCTAGGGGAGCCCTAGCATTAGCCTAAGCCTAGGGGAGCCCTAGCTAAAGCCTAGGGGTGCCCTAGCCCATGAATAGGGGTGCCCTAGCCTTTTCCTAAGCCTAGGGGTGCCCTAGACTAAGTCTAGGGGTGCCCTAGCCTGAGCCTAGGGGTGCCCTTGCCTAAGCCTAGGGGTGCCCTAGCCTAAGCCTAGGGGTGCCCGAGCCTAAGCCTAGCGGTGCCCTAGCCTTAGGCTAGCTGAGCTCTAGCCTTAGCCTAAGCCTAAGGGTGCCCTAGCCTAAGCCTAGGGGTGCCCTAGCCTTAGGCTAGGGGAGACCTAGCCTTAGCCTAAGCCTAGGGGTGCCCTAGACTAAGACTACGGGTGCCCTAGCCTAAGCTTAGGGGTGCCCTAGGCTAAGCCTAGGGGTGCCCTAGCCTAAGACTAGGGGTGCCCTAGACATAGGCTAGGGGAGCCCTAGCCTTAGCCTAAGTCTATCGGTGCCCTAGCCTAAGCCTAGGGGTGCCCTAGCCTAAGCCTAGGGATTCCCTAGCCTAAGGCTAGGGGTGCCCTAGCCTTAGTCTAGTGGAGCCCTAGCCTTAGCCAAAGCCTAGGGGTGCCCTATCCTAAGCCTAGGGGTGCCCTAGCCTAAGACTAGGGGTGCCCTAGACTAAGCCTAGGGGTGCCCTAGCCTAAGCCTAGGTGTGCCCTAGCCTTAGGCTAGGGGAGCCCTAGCCTTAGCTTAAGCCTAGGGGTGCCCTATCCTAAGCCTAGGGGTGCCCTAGCCTAAACCTAGGGGTGCCCTAGCCTAAGCCTAGGGGTGCACTAGACATAGGCTAGGGGAGCCCTAGCCTTAGCCTAAGCCTAGGGGTGCCCTTGCCTAAGCCTAGGGGTGCCCTAGCCTAAGCCTAGGGGTGGCCAAGCCTTAGTCTAGTGGAGCCCTATCCTTATCCAAAGCCTGGGGTGCCCTAGCCTAAGCCTAGGGGTGCCCTAGCCTAAGCCTAGGGGTGCCCTAGCCTAAGACTAGGGGTGCCCTACCCTAAGCCTAGGGGTGTCCTAGCCTTAGGTTAGGGGAGCCCTAGCCTTATCCTAAGCCTAGGGTTCCCCTAGCCTAAGTCTGGGGGTGCCCTAGCCTAAGCCTATGGGTGCCCTAGCCTAAACCTAGGGGTGCCCTAGCCTAAGCCTAGGGGTGCCCTAGCCTTAGGCTAGGGGAGCCTAGCCTTAGCCTAAGCCTAGGGGTGCCCTAGCCTAAGCCTAGGGGTGCCCTAGCCTTAGCCTAATCCTAGGGGTGCCCTAGCCTAAGCCTAGGGGTACCCTAGCCTAAGCCTAGGGGTGCCCTAGCCTAAGCCTAGGGGTGCCCTAGCCTAAGCCTAGGGGTGCCCCAGCTTTAGGCTAGGGGAGCCCTAGACTTAGACTAAGCCTAGGGGTGCCCCAGCCTAAGCCTAGGGGTGCCCTAGCCTAAGCCTAGGGGTGCCCTAGCCTAAGGATAGAGGTGCCCTAGCCTTAGTCTAGTGGAGCCCTAGCCTTGGCCTAAGCCTAGGGTGCCCTAGCCTAAGCCTAGGGGTGCCCTAGCCTTAGCCTAGAGGTGCCGAACCCTAAGCCTAGGTTGCCCTAGCCTAAGCCTAAGGGTGCCCTAGCCTTAGGCTAGCTGAGCCCTAGCCTTAGCCTAAGCCTAGGGGTGCCCTAGCCTGCACCTAGGGGTGCCCTAGCCTAAGCCTAGGGGTGCCCTAGCCTTAGGCTAGGGGAGCCCTAGTCGTAGCCTAAGCCTAGGGGTGCCCTAGCCTAAGACTAGGGGTTCCCGAGCCTAAGCTTCGGGGTGCCCTTGTCTAAGCCTCGGGGTGCCCTAGGTTTAGGCAAGGGGAGCCCTAGCCTTAGCCTAAGCCTAAGGGTGCCCTAGCCTAAGCTTAGGGGTGCCCTACCCTAAGCCTAGGTTGCCCTAGCCTAAGCCTAGGGGTGCCCTCGCCTTAGGCTACCTGAGGCCTAGCCTTAGCCTAAGCCTAGGGGTGCCCTAGCCTACGCGTAGGGGTGCCCTAGCCTAAGTCTAGTGGTGCCCTAGCCTTAGGCTAAGGGAGCCCTAGTATTATCCTAAGCCTAGGGGTGCCCTAGCCTAAGACTAGGGGTGCCCTAGCCTAAGCTTAGGGGTGCCCTTGTCTAAGCCTAGGGGTGCCCAAGGGTTAGGCAAGAGGAGCCCTAGCCTTAGCCTAAGCCTAAGGGTGCCCTTGCCTAAGCTTAGGGGTGCCCTAGGCTAAGCCTAGGGGTGCCCTAGCCTAAGCCTAGGGGTGCCGTAGCCTAAACCTAGGGGTGCCGTAGCCTTAGCCTAGGGGGCCCTAGCCTTAGCCTAAGCCTAGGGGTGCCGTAGCCTAAGCCTAGGGGTGCCGTAGCCTTAGCCTAGGGAGCCCTAGCCTTAGCCTAAGCCTAGGGGGGCCTTTGCCGAAGCCTAGTGGTGTCCTAGCCTAAGCCTTGGGGTGCCCAAACCTAAGCCTAGGGTTGCCCTAGTCTAAGCCTAGGGGTGCCCTAGCCTAAGGCTAGGGGTGCCCTAGCCTTAGTCTAGTGGAGCCCTAGCCTTAGCCTAAGCATAGGGGTGCCCTATCCTAAGCCATGGGTTGCCCTAGCCTAAGCCTAGGGGTGCCCTGCCCTAGCCTAAGCCTAGGGTTCCCCTACAATAAGCCTAGGTATGCCCTAAGCTAAGGCTATGGGTGCCCTAGCCTTAGTCTAGTGGAGCCCTAGCCTTAGCCTAAGCTTAGGGGTGCCCTATTCTAAGCCTAGGGGTGCCCTAGCCTAAGCCTAGGGGTGCCCTAGCCCAAGCCTAGGGATGCCCTAGCGTTAGGCAAGAGGAGCCCTAGCCTTAGCCTAAGCTGACGGGTGCCCCAACCTAAGCCTAGGGGTGCCCTAGCCTAAGCCTAAGGGTGCCCCAGCCTAAGCCTAGGTGTGGCCTAGCCTAAGTCTAGGGGTGCCTAGCCTAAGCCTAGGGGTGCCCTACCCCAAGCCTAGGGATGCCCTAGCGTTAGGCTAGAGGATCCGTAGCCTTAGCCTAAGCCTTGGGTGCCCTAGCCTAAGCCAAGGGGTGCCCTAGCCTATGTCTAGGGGTGCCCTAGCCTAAGCCTAGGGGTACCCTAGCCTTGGCTAGGGGAGCCCTAGCCTTATCCTAAGCCTAGGGGTGCCCTAGCCTAAGCCTAGGGGTGCCCTAGCATAAGCCTAGGGTTGCCCTGGCCTAAGCCTAGGGTTGCCGTAGCCTAAGCTTACGGGTGTACTAGCCTTAGCCTAGGGGTGCCCTAGCCTAAGCCTAGGGGTGCCCTAGCCTAAGGCTAGGGGTTAACTAGCCTTAGTCTAGTGGAGCCCAAGCCTTAGCCTAAGCTTAGGGGTGCCCTAGCCTAAGCCTAGGGGTGCCCTAGCCTTAGGCTAGTGGAGCCCTAGCCTTAGCATAAGCTTAGGGTGCCCTAGCCTAAGCCTACGTGTACCCTAGCCTTAGGCTACGGGAGTCCTCGCCTTAGCCGAAGCCTTGGGGTGCCCTTGTCTAAGCCTAGGGGTGCCCTAGCCAAACCTTAGGGGTGCCCTAACCTCAGCCTAGGGATGCCCTAGCGTTAGGCTAGAGGAGCCCTAGCCTTAGCCTAAGTCTAGGGGTGTCCTAGCCTAAGCCTAGGGGTACCCTATCCTAAGCCTAGGGGTGCCCTAGTGTTAGGGTAGAGCAGCCCTAGCCTTAGCCTAAGCCTTGGGGTGCCCCAGCCTAAGCCTAGGGGTGCCCTAGCCTAAGTCTAGGGGTGCCTAGCCTAAGCATATGGGTGCCCTAACCTAAGCCTAGGGGTTCCCTACCTAAGTCTAGGGGTGCCCTAGCCTAAGCCTACGGGTGCCCTATTCGAAGCCTAAGGGTGCCCTAGCCTTAGCCTAGGGGTGCCCTAGCCTTAGCCTAAGCCTAGGGGTGCCCTAGCCTAAGCCTAGGGGTGCCCTAGCCTAAGCCTAGGGGTCCCCTAGCCTAAGCCTAGGGGTGCCCTAGTCTAAGCCTAAGGGTGCCCTAGCCTTAGACTAGGGGAGCCCTAGCCTTAGCCTAAGCCTAGGGGTGCCCTAGCCTAAGCCTAGGAGTGCCTTAACCTAAGCCTAGGGGTGCCCTAGCCTTAGGCTAGGGGAGCCCTAGCCTTAGCCTAAACATAGGGGTGCCCTAGCCTAAGCCTAGGGGTGCCTAGCCTAAGCCTAGGGGTGCCCTAGCCGAAGCTTAAGGGTGCCTTAGCCTTAGGCTAGGGGACCCCTAGTCTTAGCCTAAGCCTAGGGGTACCCTAGCCTAAGTGTAGGGGTGCCCTAGCCTGAGCCTAGGGGTGACCTAGCCTTAGCCTAAGCCTAGGGGTCCCCTAGCATAAGACTAAGGGTGCCCTAAACTAAGCCTAGGGTGCCCTTGCCTAAGCCTAGGGGTGCCTTAGCCTAAGCCTAGAGGTCCCCTAGCCTTAGCCTAAGCCTAGGGGTGCCCTAGCCTAAGCCTAGGGGTGCCCTAGCCTAATGCTAGGGGTGCCCTAGCCTTAGGCTAGGGGATCACTAGCCTTAGCCTAAGCCTAGGGGTGCCCTAGCATAAGCCTAAGGGTGCCCTAGCCTAAGCCTAGGGGTGCCCTAGCCTAGGTCTAGGGGTGCCCTAGCCTAAGCCTAGCGGTGCCCTAGCCTAAGCTTAGGGGTGCCCTAGCCTAAACCTAAGGGTGCCGTAGCCCAAGCCTAGTGGTGCCCTAGCCTTAGGCTAGGGGAGCCCTAGCCTTAGCCTAAGCCTAGGGGTGCCCTAGCCTAAGACTAGGCGTGCCCTAGCCTAAGCTTAGTGGTGCCCTAGCCTAAGCCTAGGGGTCCCTAGCCTAACACTAGGGGTCCCTAGCCTAAGACAAGGGGTTCCCTAGGGTTAGGCTAGGGGAGCCCTAGCCTTAGCTTAATCCTAGGGGTGCCCTAGACTAAGCCTAGGAGTGCCCTAGCCAAAGCCTAGGGTTGCCCTAGCCTTAGGATAGGGGAGACCTAGCCTTAGCCTAAGCCTACGGGTGCCCTAGCTTAAGACTAGGGGTGCCCTAGCCTCAGCCTAGGGGTGCCCTAGCCTAAGCCTAGGGGTTCCCTAGCCTAAGCCTAGTGGTGCCTTAGACTAAGCCTAGGGGTTACCTATCCTTAGCCTAAGCCTAGGGGTGCCCTAGCCTAAGACTAAGGGTGCCCTAACCTAAGCCTAGGGTGCCCTTGCCTAAGCATAGGGGTGCCTTAGCCTACGCCTAAGGGTCCCCTAGCCTTAGCCTAAGCCTAGGGGTGCCCTAGCCTAAGCGGAGGGGTGCCCTAGCCCAAGCCTATGGGTGCCCTAGTCTAAGCCTAGGTGTGCCCAGGCCTTAGGCTATAGGAGCCCTAGCCATAGCCTAAGCCTAGGGGTGCCCTAGCCTAAGCCTAGGCTTGTCCTAGTCTTAGTCTAGCTGAGCCCTAGCCTAAGCCTAAGCCTAGGGGTGCCCTAGACTAAGCCTAGGGATGCCCTAGCCTAAGCCTAGGGCTGCCATAGCCTTAGGCTAGGGGAGCCCTAGCCTTAGCCTAAGCCTATGGCTGCCCAAGCCTAAGCCTAGGGGTGCCATAGCCTAACCCTAGGGGTGCCCTAGCCTTACGCTAGGGGAGCACTAGCCTTAGCCTAAGCCTAATGGTGCCCTAGCCTAAGCCTAGGGGTGTCGTAGCCTGAGCCTAGGGGTGCCCTAGCCTGAGGCTACGGGTGCCCTAGCATGAGGCTAGGGGACCCTAGCCTTAGTCTAGCCTAGGATTGCCCTAGCCTAAGCCTAGGGGTGCCATAGCCTGAGTCTAGTGGTGCACTAGCCTGTGGCTAGGGGAGCCGTAGCATTAGCCTAAGCCTAGGGGTACCCTAGCCTAAGCCTAGGGGTTCCCCAGCCTAAGCCTAGGGGTGCCCTAGCCTAAGCCTACGGGTGCCCTCGCCTTATGCTAGGGGAGCCCTAGCCTTAGCCTAAGCCTAGGGGTGCCATAGCCTAAGCCTACGGGTGCCCTCGCCTTATGCTAGGGGAGCCCTAGCCTTAGTCTAAGCCTAGGGGTGCCCTAGCCTAAGCCGAGGGGTGCCATAGCCTAAGCCTAGTGGTGCCTTAGCCTAAGCCTAGGGGTTCCCTTGCCTTAGCCTAAACCTAGGGTTGCCCTAGCCTAAGCCTATGGGTGCCCTAGCCTAAGCCTAAGCCTAGGTGTGCCCTAGCCTAAGCCTAGGGGTCCCTAGCCTAAGACTAGGGGTGTCCTAGCCTTAGGATAGGGGAGACCTAGCCTTAGCCTAAGCCTACGGGTGCCCTAGCTTAAGCCTAGTGGTGCCCTAGCCTAAGCCTAGGGGTGCCCTATCCTTAGGCTAGGGGAGCCCTGGCCTTAGCCTAAGCCTATGGGTTCCCTAGCCTAAGCCTAGGGGTGCCCTAGCCTCAGCCTAGGGGTGACCTAGCCTAAGCCTAGGAGTGCCCTAGCCTAAGCCTAGGGGTTCCCTAGCTTAAGCCAAGGCTTGCCCTAGCCTTAGGCTAGCTGAGCCCTAGCCTAAGCCTAAGCCTAGGGGTGCCCTATCCTAAGCCTAGTGGTGCCCTAGCTTAAGACTAGGGGTGCCCTAGCCTAAGCCTAGGGGTGCCCTAGCCTAAGCCTAGCGGTTCCCTAGCCTAAGCCTAGTGGTGCCTTAGACTAAGCATAGGGGTGACCTATCCTTAGCCTAAGCCTAGGGTGCCCTTGCCTAAGCATAGGGGTGCCTTAGCCTACGCCTATGGGTCCCCTAGCCTTAGCCTAAGCCTAGGGGTGCCCTAGCCTAAGCCGAGGGGTGCCCTAGCCTAAGCCTAGGGGTGCCCTAGGCTAAGCCTAGGTGTCCCCAGGCCTTAGGCTAGAGGAGCCCTAGCCTTAGCCTAAGCCTAGTGGTGCCCTAGCCTAAGCCTAGGCTTGCCCTAGTCTTAGGCTAGCTGAGCCCTAGCCTAAGCCTAAGCCTAGGGGTGCCCTAGACTAAGCCTAGGGGTGCCCTAGCCTAAGCCTAGGGCTGCCATAGCCTTAGGCTAGGGGAGCCCTAGCCTTAGCCTAAGCCTATGGCTGCCCTAGCCTAAGCCTAGGGGTGCCCTAGCCTAACCCTAGGGGTGCCCTAGCCTTACGCTAGGGGAGCACTAGCCGTAGCCTAAGCCTATGGGTGCGCTAGCCTAAGCCTAGGGGTGTCCTTGCCTGAGCCTAGGGGTGCCCTAGCCTGAGCCTATGGGTGCCCTAGCCTGAGGCTAGGGGACCCTAGCCTTAGTCTAGCCTAGGATTGCCCTAGCCTAAGCCTAGTGGTACCCTAGCCTAACCCTAGGGGTTCCCCAGCCTAAGCCTAGGGGTGCCCTAGCCTAAACCTACGGGTGCCCTCGCCTTAAGCTAAGGGAGCCCTAGCCTTAGCCTAAGCCTAGGGGTGCCATAGCCTAAGCCTACGGGTGCCCTCGCCTTATGCTAGGGGAGCCCTAGCCTTAGCCTAAGCCTAGGGGTGCCATAGCCTAAGCCTAGGGATGCCCTAGCCTGAGCCTAGTGGTGCCCAACCTTAGGCTAGGGGAGCCCTAGCCTTAGCCTAAGCCTTGGGCTGCCCTAGCCTAATCCTAGGGGTACCCTATCCTAACCCTAGGGGTGCCCTAGCCTTAGGCTAGGGGAGCACTAGCCTTAGCCTAAGCCTAGGGGTTCCCTAACCTAAGCCTAGGGGAGCCCTAGCCTAAGACTAGGGGTCCCCTAGCCTAAGTTAGGGGTGCCCTAACATAAGCCTAAGGGTGCCCTAGCCTAAGCCTAGTGGTGCATTAGCATTAGGCTAGGGGAGCCCTAGCCTTAGCCTAAGCCTAGGGGTGCCCTAGCCTAAGAGTAGGGGTGCCCTAACCTAAGCCTAGGAGTGCCCTAGCCTAAGCCGAGGGGTGCCCTAGCCTAAGCCTAGTGGTGCCTTAGCCTAAGTCTAGGGGTTCCCTTGCCTTAGCCTAAACCTAGGGTTGACCTAGCCTAAGCCTATGGGTGCCCTAGCCTAAGCCTAAGCCTAGGGGTGCCCTAGCCTAAGCTTAGGGGTGCCCTAGCCTAAGCCTAGGGGTCCCTAGCCTAAGACTATGGGTGCCCTAGCCTTAGGATAGGGGAGACCTAGCCTTAGCCTAAGTATACGGGTGCCCTAGCTTAAGCCTAGTGGTGCCCTAGCCTAAGCCTAGGGGTGCCCTATCCTTAGGTTAGGGGAGCCTTGGCCTTAGCCTAAGCCTATGGGTTCCCTAGCCTAAGCCTAGGGGTGCCCTAGCCTCAGCCTAGGGGTGCCCTAGCCTAAGCCTAGGAGTGCCCTAGCCTAAGCCTAGGGGTTCCCTAGCTTAAGCCAAGGCTTGCCCTAGCCTTAGGCTAGCTGAGCCCTAGCCTAAGCCTAAGCCTAGGGGTGCCCTATCCTAAGCCTAGTGGTGCCCTAGCCTTAGGCTAGTGGAGCCCAAGCCTTAGCCTACCCTAGGGGTGCCCTAGCCTAAGACTAGGAGTGCCCTAGCCTAAGCCTAAAGGTGCCCTAGCCTAAGCCTAGTGGTGCCTTAGCCTAAGCCTAGGGGTGACCTAGCCTTAGCCTAAGCCTTGGGGTACCCTAGCCTAAGCCTACGGGTGCCCTAGCCTAAGCCTAGTGGTGCCTTAGCCTAAGCCTAGGGGTTCCCTTGCCTTAGCCTAAACCTAGGGGTGCCCTAGCCTAAGCCTAGGGGTGCCCTAGCCTAAGCCTAAGCCTAGGGGTGCCCTAGCCTAAGACTAGGGGTGCCCTAGCCTAAGCTTAGGGGTGCCCTAGCCTAAGCCTAGGGGTGCCTTGCCTAAGACTAGGGGTGCCCTAGGGTTAGGCTATGGGAGCCCTAGCCTTAGCCTAATCCTAGGGGTGCCCTAGCCTAAGCCTAGGAGTGCCCTAGCCAAAGCCTAGGGGTGCCCTACCCTTAGATAGGGGAGACCTAGCCTTAGCCTAAGTCTACGGGTGCCCTAGCTTAAGCCTAGGGGTGCCCTAGCCTAAGCCTAGGGGAGCCATATCCTTAGGCTAGGGGAGCCCTGGCCTTAGCCTAAGCCTATGGGTTCCCTAGCCTCAGCCTAGGGGTGCCCTAGCCTCAGCCTAGGGGTGCCCTAGCCTAAACCTAGGAGTGCCCTAGCCTAAGCCTAGGGGTTCCCTAGCCTAAGCCTAGTGGTGCCTTAGACTAAGCCTAGGGGTGACCTAGCCTTAGCCTAAGTCTAGGGGTGCCCTAGCCTAAAACTAAGGGTGCCCTAATCTAAGCCTAGGGTGCCCTTGCCTAAGCCTAGGGGTGACTTAGCCTACGCCTAAGAGTACCCTAGCCTTAGCCTAAGCCTAGAGGTGCCCTAGCCTAAGCCGAGGGGTGCCCTAGCCTAAGCCTAGGTGTGCCAGGCCTTAGGCTAGAGGAGCCCTAGCCTTAGCCTAAGCCTAGGGGTGCCCTAGCCTAACCTTAGGGGTGCCATAGCCTTAGGCTAGGGGAGCACTAGCCTTAGCCTAATCCTTGGGGTGCCCTAGCCTAAGCCTAGGTGTGCCCTAGCCTAAGCCTGGAGGTGCCCTACGCTAAGCCTAGGGGTGCCCTAGCCTAAGCCAAGGCTTGCCCTAGCCTTAGGCTAGCTGAGCCCTAGCCTAAGCCTAAGCCTAGGGGTGCCCTAGCCTAAGCCTAGGAGTGCCCTAGCCTAAGCCTAGGCTGCCCTAGCCTAAGCCTAGGGGTGCCCTAGCCTAACCCTATGGGTGCCCTAGCCTTACGCTAAGGGAGCACTAGCCTTAGCCTAAGCCTAGGGGTGCCCTAGCCTAAGCCTACGGGTGTCGAAGCCTGAGCCTAGGGGTGCCCTAGCCTGAGCCTACGGTTGCCCTAGCCTGAGGCTAGGGGACCCTAGCCTTAGTCTAGCCTAGGATTGCCCTAGCCTAAGCCTAGGGGTGCCACAGCCTGAGTCTAGTGGTGCACTAGCCTGTGGCTAGGGGAACCATAGCCTTAGCCTAAGCCTAGGGGGGCCCTAGTCTAAGCCTAGGGGTTCCCCAGCCTAAGCCTACGGGTGCCCTAGCCTAAGCCTACGGGTGCCCTTGCCTTATGCTAGGGGAGCCCTAGCCTTAGCCTAAGCCTAGGGGTGCCATAGCCTAAGCCTAGGGATGCCCTAGCCTGAGCCTAGTAGTGCCCAACCTTAGGCTAGGGGAGCCCTAGCCTTAGCCTAAGGCTAGGGCTGCCCTAGCCTAATCCTAGGGGTACCCTAACCTAACCCTAGGGGTGCCCTAGCCTTAGGCTAGGGGAGCACAAGCCTTAGCCTAAGCCTAGGGGTGCCCGAGCCTAAGACTAGGGGTGCCCTATCCTAAGCCTAGGGGAGCCCTAGCCTAAGACTAGGGGTGCCCTAGCCTAAGCTTAGGGGTGCCCTAACCTAAGCCAAAGGGTGCCCTAGCCTAAGCCTAGTGGTACCCTAGCCTTAGGCTAGGGGAGCCCTAGCCTTAGCCTAAGCCTAGGGGTGCCCTAGCTTAAGAGTAGGGGTGCCCTAGCCTAAGCCTAGGAGTGCCCTAGCCTAAGCCTAGTGGTGCCTTAGCCTAAGCCTAGGGGTGACCTAGCCTTAGCCTAAGCCTTGGGGTGCCCTAGCCTAAGCAGAGGGGTGCCCTAGCCTAAGCCTAGTGGTGCCTTAGCCTAAGCCTAGGGGTTCCCTTGCCATAGCCTAAACCTACGGTTACCCTAGCCTAATCCTAGGGGTGCCCTAGCCTAAGGCTAAGCCTCAGGGTGCCCTAGCCTAAGACTAGGGGTGCGCTAGCCTAAGCTTAGGGGTGCCCTAGCCGAAGCCTAGGGGTCCCTGGCCTAAGATTAGGGGTGCCCTAGGGTTAGGCAGGGGAGCCCTAGCCTTAGCCTAATCCTAGGTTTGCCCTAGCCTAAGCCTAGGAGTGCCCTAGCCAAAGCCTAGGGGTGCCCTAGCCTAAGCCTAGGGGTGCCATATCCTTAGGCCAGGGGACCCCTGGCCTTAGCATAAGCCTATGGGTTCCCTAGCCTAAACCTAGGGGTGCCCTAGCCTCAGCCTAGGGGTGCCCTAGCCTAAGCCTAGGAGTGCCCAAGCCTAAGCCTAGGGCTTCCCTAGCCTAAGCCTAGTGGTGCCTTAGACTAAGCCTAGGGGTGACCTAGCCTTAGCCTAAGCCTAGGGGTGCCCTAGCCTAAGACTATGGGTGCCCTAACCTAAGCCTAGGGTGCCCTTGCCAAAGCCTAGGGGTGACTTAGCCTACGCCTAAGGGTCCCCTAGCCTTAGCCTAAGCCTAGAGGTGCCCTAGCCTAAGCCGAGGGGTGCCCTAGCCTAAGCCTAGGTGTGCCCAGGCCTTAGGCTAGAGGAGCCCTAGCCTTAGCCTAAGCCTAGGGGTGCCCTAGCTTAAACTTAGGGGTGCCCAAGCCTTAGGCTAGGGGAGCACTAGCCTTAGCCTAATCCTAGGGGTGCCCTAGCCTAAGCCTAGGTGTGCCCTAGCCTAACCCTTGGGGTGCCCTAGCCTAAGCCAAAGCTTGCGCTAGCCTTAGGCTAGCTGAGCCCTAGCCTAAGCCTAAGCCTAGGCGTGCCCTAGCCTAAGCCTAGAGGTGCCCTAGCCTAAGCCGAGGGGTGCCCTAGCCTAAGCCTAGGTGTGCCCAGGCCTTAGGCTAGAGGAGCCCTAGCCTTAGCCTAAGCCTAGGGGTGCCCTAGCTTAAACTTAGGGGTGCCCAAGCCTTAGGCTAGGGGAGCCCTAGCCTTAGCCTAAGCCTATGGCTGCCCTAGCCTAAGCCTAGGGGTGCCCTAGCCTAAGCCTAGGGGTGCCCCAGCCTAAGCCTAGGGGTGCCGTAGCCTTAGCCTAGGGGTGCCATAGCCTTAGGCTAGGTGAGCCCTAGCCTTAGCCTAGGGGAGCACTAGCCTTAGCCTAAGCCTAGGGGTGCCCTAGCCTAAGCCTTGGCGTGCCCTAGCCTAAGCAAGGAGTGCCCTAGCCTAAGCCTAGGGGAGCCCTAGCCTAAGCCTAGGGGTGCCCTAGCCTAAGATTAGGGGTGCCCTAGACTAAGCCTAGGGGTGCCCTAGCCTAAGCTTAGGGGTGCCCTAGCCTAAGCCTAAGGGTACCCTAGCCTAAGCCTAGTGGTGCCCTAGCCATAGGCTAGGGGATCCCTAGCCTTAGCCTAAGCCTAGGGGTGCCCTAGTGTAAGACTAGTGGTGCCCTATCCTAATTTTGGGGTGCCCTAGCCTAATCCTAGGGGTGCCCTAACCTAAGCCTAGGAGTGCCGTAGCCAAAGCCTAGGGGTGTCCTAGCCTAAGACTAGGGGTGCCCTAACCTAAGCATAGGGGTTCCCTAGCCTAAGCCTAGAGGTGCCCTAGCCTAAGCCTAGGGGTGCCCTAGCCTAAGCCTGGGGGTGCCCTAGCCTAAGGCTAGAGGTGCCCTAGCCTTAGGATAGGGGAGCCCTAGCCTTAGCCTAAGCCTACGGGTGCCCTAGCTTAAGCCTAGAGGTACCCTAGCCTAAGCCTAGCCTTGCCCAGGCCTTAGGCTGGCTGAGCCCTAGCCTAAGCCTAAGCCTAGGGGTGCCCTAGCCTAAGCCTGGGGGTGCCCTAGCCTAAGCCTAGGGGTGCCCTAGCCTTAGGCTAGAGGAGCCCTAGCCTTAGCCTAAGCCTAGGGTTGTCCTTGCCTAAGCCTAGGGGTGCCTTAGCCTAAGCCTAGGGGTGCCCTAGCCTAAGCCTAGGGGTGCCCAGTCCTTAGGCTTGAGGAGCCCTAATCTTAGCCTAAGCCTATGGCTGCCCTAGCCTAAGCCTAGGGGTGCCCTAGCCTAAGCCTAGGGGTGCACTAGCCTAACCCTAGTGGTGCCCTAGCCTTAGGCTAGGGGAACACTAGCGTTAGCCTAAGCCTAGGGGTGCCCAAGCATAAGCCTAGGCGTGCCCGGGCCTAATCAAGGGGTGCCCTACCCTAAGCCTAAGGGTGCCCTACCCTAAGCCTAGGAGTGCCCTAGCCTAAGTCTAGGCTTGCCCTAGCCTTAGGCTAGCTGAGCCCTAGCCTCAGCCTAAGCCTAGGGGTGCCCTAGCCTAAGCCTAGGGGTGCCCTAGCCTATGCCTAGGGGTGCCCTAGCCTAAGCCTAGGGGTGCCATAGCCTTAGGCTAGAGGAGCCCTAGCCTTAGCCTAAGCCTTGGGGTGCCCTAGCCTAAGACTAGGGTTGCCCTAACCTAAACTTAGGGGTGCCCTATTCTAAGCCTAGGGGTGCCCTAGCCTAAGCCTAGGGTTGCCCTAGCCTTAGGCTAGGGGAGCCCCAACCTTAGGCTAAGACTAGGGGTGCCCTAGCCCAAGCCTAGCGGTGCCCGAGCCCAAGCCTAGGGGTGCCCTAGCCTAAGCCTAGGGGTGCCCTAGTCTAATGCTAGGGGTGCCAAAGCGTTAGTCTAGTGGAACCCTATCCTTAGCCTAAGCCTAGGGGGGACCTAGCCTAAGCCTAGATGTGCCCTCGCCTAAGCTTAGGGGCGCCCGACCCTAAGCCTAGGGGTGCCCTAGCCTAAGCCTAAGGGTGCCCTAGCCTTAGGCTAGGTGATCCCTAGCCTTAGCCTAAGCCTAGGGGTGCCCTAGGCTAAGCCAAGGGGTGCCCTAGCCTAAGCCTAGGGGTGCCTTAGCCTTAGGCTAGGGGAGCCCTAGCCTTAGCCTAAGCCTAGGGGTTCCCTAGCCTAAGCCTTGTGGTGCCCTACCCTAAGCCTAGGGGTGTCCTACCCTAAGCCTAGGGGTGCCCTAGCCTAACCTAGGCTTGCCCTAGCCTTAGTAGCTGAGCCCTAGCCTAAGCCTAAGCCAAGGGGTGCCCTAGCCTAAGCCTAGGGGTGCCCTACCCTAAGCCTAGGGGTGCCCTAGCCTAAGCCTAGGGGTGCACTAGCCTAACCCTAGTGGTGCCCTAGCCTTAGGCTAGGGGAACACTAGCCTTAGCCTAAGCCTAGGGTTGCCCAAGCATAAGCCTAGGCGTGCCCTAGCCTAATCAAGGGGTGCCCTACCCTAAGCCTAAGGGTGCCCTACCCTAAGCCTAGGAGTGCCCTAGCCTAAGCCTAGGCTTGCCCTAGCCTTAGGCTAGCTGAGCCCTAGCCTCAGCCTAAGCCTAGGGGTGCCCTAGCCTAAGCCTAGGGGTGCCCTAGCCTATGCCTAGGGGTGCCCTAGCCTAAGCCTAGGGGTGCCATAGCCTTAGGCTAGAGGAGCCCTAGCCTTAGCCTAAGCCTTGAGGTGCCCTAGCCTAAGACTAGGGTTAGCCTAACCTAAACTTAGGGGTGCCCTATTCTAAGCCTAGGGGTGCCCTAGCCTAAGCCTAGGGTTGCCCTAGCCTTAGGCTAGGGGAGCCCTAACCTTAGGCTAAGACTAGGGGTGCCCTAGCCCAAGCCTAGCGGTGCCCGAGCCCAAGCCTAGGGGTGCCCTAGCCTAAGCTTAGGGGTGCCCTAGCCTAAGGCTAGGGGTGCCCTTAGCCTTAGTCTAGTGGAACCCTATCCTTAGCCTAAGCCTAGGGGGGACCTAGCCTAAGCCTAGATGTGCCCTCGCCTAAGCTTAGGGGCGCCCGACCCTAAGCCTAGGGGTGCCCTAGCCTAAGCCTAAGGGTGCCCTAGCCTTAGGCTAGGTGATCCCTAGCCTTAGCCTAAGCCTAGGGGTGCCCTAGCCTAAGCCAAGGGGTGCCCTAGCCTAAGCCTAGGGGTGCCTTAGCCTTAGGCTAGGGGAGCCCTAGCCTTAGCCTAAGCCTAGGGGTTCCCTAGCCTAAGCCTTGTGGTGCCCTACCCTAAGCCTAGGGGTGTCCTAGCCTAAGCCTAGGGGTGCCCTACCCTAAGCCTAGGGGTGCCCTAGCCTAAACCTAGGCTTGCCCTAGCCTTAGTAGCTGA
The DNA here is from genome assembly GCF_050624435.1 of Tenrec ecaudatus. Lineage (NCBI taxonomy): Eukaryota > Metazoa > Chordata > Mammalia > Afrosoricida > Tenrecidae > Tenrec > Tenrec ecaudatus. The sequence continues at coordinate 1,339,010 of NW_027457650.1, read as the reverse complement.
GCCCAAGCCTAAGCCTAAGCCAAGGGGTGCCCTAGCCTAAGCCTAGGGGTGCCCTACCCTAAGCCTATGGGTGCCCTAGCCTAAGCCTAGGCTTGCCCTAGCCTTAGTAGCTGAGCCCTAGCCTAAGCCTAAGCCAAGGGGTGCCCTAGCCTAAGCCTAAGGGTGCCCTAGCCTAAGCTTAGGGGTGCCCTTGCCTAAGCCTAGGGGTGCCATAGCCTTAAGCTAGAGGAGCCCTAGCCTTAGCCTAAGCCTAGGGGTGCCCTAGCCTAAGACTAGGGGTTCCCTAACCTATGCTTAGGGGTGCCCTAGCCTAAGTCTTGGGGTGCCCTAGGCTAAGCCTAGAGGTGCCTTAGGGTTAGGCTAGGGGAGCCCTAGCCTTAGCCTAAGCCTAGGGGTGTCCTAGCCTAAGCCAAGGGGTGCCCTAGCCTTAGGCTAGGGGAGCCCTCGCCTTAGCCTAAGCCTAGGGGTGCCCTAGCCTAAGCCTAGTGGTGCCCTATCCTAAGCCTAGGGGTGCCCTAGCCTAAGCCTAGGGGTGCCCTAGCCTTAGGTTAGGGGAGCCCTAGCCTTAGGCTAGGGGAGCCTTAACCTTAGCCTAAGCCTAGGGGTGCCCTAGCCCAAGGCTAGGTGTGTCCTAGCCTAAGCCTAGGGGTGCCCTAGCCTAAGCCTAGGGGTGCCCTAGCCTAAGCCTAAGGGTGCCCTACCCTAAGCCTAGGAGTGCCCTAGGCTAAGCCTAGGCTTGCCCTAGCCTTAGGCTAGCTGAGCCATAGCCTCAGCCTAAGCCTAGGGGTGCCCTAGCCTAAGCCTAGGGGTGCCCTAGCCCATGCCTAGGGGTGCCCTAGCCTAAGCCTAGGGGTGCCATAGCCTTAGGCTAGAGGAGCCCTAGCCTTAGCCTAAGCCTACGGGTGCCCTAGCCTAAGACTAGGGTTGCCCTATCCTAAACTTAGGGGTGCCCTATTTTAAGCCTAGGGGTGCTCTAGCCTAAGCCTAGGGTTGCCCTAGCCTTAGGCTAGGGGAGCCCTAACCTTAGGCTAAGACTAGTGGTGCCCTAGCCCAAGCCTAGCGGTGCCCTAGCCCAAACCTAGGGGTGCCCCAGCCTAAGCCTAGGGGTGCCCTAGCCTAAGGCTAGGGGTGTCCAAGCCTTAGTCTAGTGGAACCCTAGCCTTAGCCTAAGCCTAGGAATGACCTAGCCTAAGCCTAGATGTGCCCTCGCCTAAGCCTTGGGGCGCCCGACCCTAAGCCTAGGGGTGCCCTAGCCTAAGCCAAGGGGTGCCCTAGCCTAAGCCTAGGGGTGCCCTAGCCTTAGGCTAGCTGATCCCTAGCCTTAGCCTAAGCCTAGGGGTGCCCTAGCCTAAGCCAAGGGGTGCCCTACACTAAGCCTAGGGGTGTCCTAGCCTAAGCCTAGGGGTGCCCTACCCTAAGCCTAGGGGTGCCCTATCCTAAACCTAGGCTTGCCCTAGCCTTAGTAGCTGAGCCCTAGCCTAAGCCTAAGCCAAGGTTTGCCCTAGCCTAATCCTAGGGGTGCCCTCACCTAAGCCTAGGGGTGCCCTAGCCTAAGCCTAGGCTTGCCCTAGCCTTAGTAGCTGAGCCCTAGCCTAAGCCTAAGCCAAGGGGTGCCCTAGCCTAAGCCTAAGGGTGCCCTAGCCTAAGCCTAGTGGTGCCCTAGCCTAAGCCAAGGGGTGCCATAGCCTTAGGCTAGAGGAGCCCTAGCCTTAGCCTAAGCCTAGGGGTGCCCTAGCCTAAGACTAGGGGTTCCCTAACCTAAGCTTAGCGGTGCCCTAGCCTAAGCCTTGGGGTGCCCTAGGCTAAGCCTAGAGGTGCCTTAGGGTTAGGCTAGGGGAGCCCTAGCCTTAGCCTAAGCCTAGGGGTGCCCTAGCCTAAGCCTAGGGGTGCCCTAGCCTAAGCCTACTGGTGCCCTATCCTAAGCCTAGGGGTGCCCTATCCTAAGCCTAGGGGTGCCCTAGCCTTAGGCTAGGGGAGCGCTAACCTTAGCCTAAGCCTAGGGGTGCCCTAGCCCAAGCCTAGGGGTGCCCTAGCCTAAGCCTAGGGGTGCCCTAGCCTAAGCCTAGGGGTGCCCTAGCCTAAGCCTAGATGTGCCCTAGCCTAAGCCTAGGGGTGCCCGACCCTAAGCCTAGGGGTGCCCTAGCCTAAGCCAAGCGGTGCCCTAGCCTTAGGCTAGCTGATCCCTAGCCTTAGCCTAAGCCTAGGGGTGCCCTAGCCTAAGCCTAGGGGTGCCCTAGCCTAAGCCTAGGGGTGCCCAAGCCTAAACCAAGGGGTGTCCTAGCCTAAGCCTAGGGGTGCCCAAGCCTTAGGCTAGGGGAGCCCTAGCCTTAGTCAAAGCCTAGGGGTGCCCTAGCCTAAGCCTAGTGGTGCCCTAGCCTAAGCCTAGGGGTGTCCTAGCCTAAGACTAGGGGTGCCCTAACCTAAGCATAGGGGTTCCCTACCCTAAGCCTAGAGGTACCCTAGCCTAAGCCTAGGGGTGCCCTAGCCTAAGCCTGGGGGTGCCCTAGCCTAAGGCTAGAGGTGCCCTAGCCTTAGTCTAGTGGAGCCCTAGTTTTACCCTAAGCCTAGGGTTGCCCTAGCCTAAGCCTAGGGGTGTCCTAGCCTAAGCATAGGGGTGCCCTAGCCTTAGGCTAGGGGAGCCCTAGCCTTAGCCTAAGCCTAGGGGTGCCCTAGCCTAAGCCTAGGGGTGCCCTAGCCTAAGCCTAGGGGTGCCCTACCCTAAGCCTAGTGTTGCCCTAGCCTTAGCCTAGCTGAGCCCTAGCCTTAGCCTAAGCCTAGGGGTTCCCTAGCCTAAGCCTAGAGGTGCCTTAGCCTAGGCCTAGGGGTGCCCTAGCCTAAGCATAGGGGTGCCCTAGCCTAAGGCTAGAGGTGCCCTAGCCTTAGTCTAGTGGAGCCCTAGCCTTAGCCTAAGCTTAGGGGTGCCCTAGACTAAGCCTACAGGTGCCCTAGTCTAAGCCTAGGGGTGCCTTAGCCTAAGCCTAGGTGTGCCCAAGCCTAAGTCTAGGGGTGCCCTAGCCTAAGCTTAGGGGTGCCCTAGGGTGCCCTAGCCTAAGACTAGGGGTGCCCTAGCCTAAGCTTAGGGGTGCCCTAGCCTTAGCCTAGGGGTGCCCTAGCCTAAGCCTAGGGGCGCCCTAGGGTTAGGCAAGGGGAGCCCTAGCCTTAGCCTAAGCCTAGGGGTGCACTAGCCTAAGCTTAGAGGTGCCCTAGCCTAAGCCTACGGGTGCCCTAGCCTAAGCCTAGGGGTGCCCTAGCCTAAGCCTAGTGGTGTCCTAGCCTAAGCCTAGGGGTGCCCTAGCCAAAGCCTAGGGGTGCCCTAGCATAAGCCTAGGGGTGCCCTAGCCTAAGCCTAGGTGTGCCCTAACCTAAGGCTAGGGGTGCCCTAGCCTTAGTCTAGTGGAGCCCTAGCCTTAGCCTACGCCTAGGGGTGCCCTATTCTAAGCCATGGGGTGCCCTAGCCTAAGCCTAGGGGTGCCCTAGCCTTGCCTAGGGATGCCCTAGCCTAAGGCTTGGGGAGCCCTAGCCTTAGCCTAAGCCTAGCGGTGCCCTAACCTAAGACTAGGGGTGCCCTAGCCTAAGCCTACGGGTGTCCTAGCCTAAGCATAGGGGTGCCTAACCTAAGCCTAGGGGTGCCCTGACCTTAGGCTAGGGGAGCCCTAGCCGTAGCGTAACCCTTTGGGCGCCCTAGCCTAAACCTAGGGGTTCCCTAGCCTAAGCCTAGCGGTGACCTAGCCTTAGGGTAGGGGAGCCCTAGCCTTAGTCTAAGCCTAGGGGTGCCCTAGCCCAAGCCTAGGGATGCCCTAGCGTTCGGCTAGAGGAAGCCTAGCCTTAGTCTAGTGGAGCCCTAGCCTTAGCCTAAGCCTAGGGGTGCCCTAGCGTAAACCTAGGGGTTCCCTAGCCTAAGCCTAGAGGTGCCCTAGTCTAAGCCTAGGGGTGCCCTAGCCTAAGCCAAGGGGTGCCCTAGCCTAAGCCTAGTGGTGCCCTAGCCTTAGGGTAGGGGAGCCCTAGCCTTAGACTAAGCCTAGTGGTGTCCTTTCCTAAGGCTAGGGGTGCCCTAGCCTAAGCCTAGGGGTGCCATATGGTTAGGCAAGGGGAGCCCTAGCCTTAGCCTAAGCCTAGGGGTGCACTAGCCTAAGCCTAGGGGTGCCCTAGCCTAAACCTAGGGGTGCCCTACCCTAAGCCTAGTGGTGTCCTAGCCTAAGCCTAGGGGTGCCCTACCCTAAGCCTAGGGGTGCCCTAGCCTTAGACTAGGGGAGCCCTAGCCTTAGGCTAAGCCTAGGGGTGCCCTAGCCTAAGCCTAGGGGTACCCTAGCATAAGCCTAGGGTTGCCCTACCTAAGCCTAGGGTTGCCCTAGACTTAGGCTAGGGGAGCCCTAGCCTTAGCGTAAGCCTAGGGGTGCCCTAGCCTAAGCCTAGGGGTGCCCTAACCTTAGGCTAGGGGAGCCCTAGCCTTAACGTAAGCCTTGGGACGCCCTAGCCTAAACCTAGGGGTTCCCTAGTCTAGCCTAGGGGTGACCTAGCTTTAGGCTAGGGGAGCCCTAGCCTTAGTCTAAGCCTAGGGGTGCCCTAGCCTAAGCCTAGGGGTGCACTAGCCCAAGCCTAGCGATGCCGTACCATTAGGCTAGAGGAGCCCTAGCCTTAACCTAAGCCTAGGGGTGCCCTAGCCTAAGCCTAGGGGTGCCCTAACCTAAGTCTAGTGGTGCACTAGCCTAAGCCTAGGGGTACCCTAGCTTTAGGCTAGGGGAGCCCTAGGCTTAGCTTAAGCTTAAGGGTGCCCCAATCTAAGCCTAGGGGTGCCCTAGCCTATGTCTGGGGGTACCTAGCCTAAGCATAGTGGTGCCCTAGCCTAAGCCTAGGGGTGCCCTAGCCTAAGGCTAGGGGTGCCCTAACCTTAGGCTAGGGGAGCCCTAGCCTTAGTCTAAGCCTAGGGGTGCCCTAGCCTAAGTCTAGGGGTGCCCTAGCCTAAGCCTAGGGGTACCCTAGCCTTAGGCTAAGGGAGTCCTCGCCTTAGCCGAAACCTTGGAGTGCCCTATCCTAAGACTAGGGGTGCCTTAGCCTAAGCCTAGGGGTGCCCTAGACCAGGCTAGGGATGTCCTAGCCTTAGGCTAGGGAAGCACTAGCCTTAGCCTAAGCGTAGGTGTGCCCTAGCCTAAGCCTAGAGGTGCCCTATGCTAAGCCTAGGGGTGCCCTAACCTAAGCTTAGGGGTGCCCTAGCCTAAGGTTAGGGGTGCCCTAACCTAAGCCTAGGGTTGCCCTACCCTAAGCCTAGGGTTGCCCTAGCCTTAGCCTAGCTGAGCCCTAGTCTTAGCCTAAGCCTAGGGGTTCCCTAGCCTAAGCCTAGAGGTGCCTTAGCCTAAGCCTAGGGGTGCCCTAGCCTAAGCCTAGGGGTGCCCTAGCCTAAGCCTAGGGGTGCCCTAGCCTAAGGCTAGAGGTGCCCTAGCCTTAGTCTAGTGGAGCCCTAGCCTTAGCCTAAGCCTAGCGGTGCCCTAGCCTAAGACTAGGGGTGCCCTATCCTAAGCCTACGGGTGTCCTAGCCTAAGCCTAGGGATTCCTAACCTAAGCCTAGGGGTGCCCTAACCTTAGGCTAGGGGAGCCCTAGCCTTAGCGTAACCCTTTGGGCGCCCTAGCCTAAACCTAGTGGTTCCCTAGCCTAAGCCTAGGGGTGACCTTGCCTTAGGGTAGGGGAGCCCTAGCCTTAGTCTAAGACTAGGGGTGCCCTAGCCCAAGCCTATGGATGCCCTAGTGTTCGGCTAGAGGAGCCCTAGCCTTAGTCTAGTGGATCCCTAGCCTTAGCCTAAGCCTAGGGGTGCCCTAGCGTAAGTCTAGGGGTTCCCTAGCCTAAGACTAGAGGTGCCCTAGTCTAAGCCTAGGGGTGCCCTAGCCTAATCCTAGGGGTGCCCTAGCCTAAGCCTAGGGGTGCCCTAGCCTTAGGGTAGGGGAGCCCTAGCCTTAGCCTAAGCCTAGTGGTGTCCTTGCCTAAGGCTAGGGGTGCCCTATCCTAAGCCTAGGGGTGCCATATGGTTAGGCAAGGGGAGCCCAAGCCTTAGCCTAAGCCTAGGGGTTCACTAGCCTAAGCCTAGGGGTGCCCTAGCCTAAATCTAGGGGTGCCCTAGCCTAAGCCTAGTGGTGTCCTAGCCTAAGCCTTGGGGTGCCCTAGCCTAAGCCTAGGGGTGCCCTAGCCTTAGACTAGGGGAGCCCTAGCCTTAGCCTAAGCCTAGGGGTGCTCAAGCATAAGCCTAGGGTTGCCCTACCTAAGCCTAGAGGTGCCCTAGCCTAAGCCTAGGGATGCCCTAGCCTTAGGCTCGGGGAGCCCTAGCCTTAGCCTAAGCCTGGGGGTGACCTACCCTAAGCCTAGTGTTGCCCTAGCCTTAGCCTAGCTGAGCCCTAGCCTTAGCCTAAGCCTAGGGGTTCCCTAGCCTAAGGCTAGAGGTGCCTTAGCCTAAGCCTAGGGGTGACCTACCCTAAGCCTAGTGTTGCCCTAGCCTTAGCCTAGCTGAGCCCTAGCCTTAGCCTAAGCCTAGGGGTTCCCTAGCCTAAGGCTACAGGTGCCCTAGCCTTAGTCTAGTGGAGCCCTAGCCTTAGCCTAAGCCTAGGGGTGCCCTAGGCTAAGCCTACAGGTGCCCTAGTCTAAGCCTAGGGGTGCCTTAGCCTAAGCCTAGGGGTGTCCTAGCCTATTCCTAGGGGTACCCTAGCCTTAGGCTAGCTGAGCCCTAGCCTTAGCCTAAGCCTATGTGTGCCCTAAGCTAAGTCTAGGGGTGCCCTAGCCTAAGCCTAGGAATGCCCTAGCCTACATCTAGGGGTTCCCTAGCATAAGCCTAGTGGTGCCTTAGCCTTAGGCTAGGAAAGCCCTAGCCTTAGCCTAAGCCTAGGGGTGCCCTAGCCTAAGACTAGGGGTGCCCTAGCCTAAGCTTAGGGGTGCCCTAGCCTTAGCCTAGGGGTGCCCTAGCTATGCTAGGGGTGCCCTAGGGTTAGGCAAGTGGAGCCCTAGCCTTAGGCTAAGCCTAGGGGTGCACTAGCCTAAGCTTAGAGGTGCCCTATTCTAAGCCATGGGGTGCCCTAGCCTAAGCCTAGGGGTGCCCTAGCCTAAGCCTAGGGATGCCCTAGCCTAAGGCTAGGGGAGCCCTAGCCTTAGCCTAAGCCTAGCGGTGCCCTAGCCTAAGACTAGGGGTGCCCTAGCCTAGGCCTACGGGTGTCCTAGCCTAAGCCTAGGGGTGCCCAACCTAAGCCTAGGGGTGCCCTAACCTTAGGCTAGGGGAGCCCTAGCCTTAGCATAACCCTTTGGGCGCCCTAGCCTAAACCTAGGGGTTCCCTAGCTTAAGCCTAGGGGTGACCTAGCCTTAGGGTAGGGGAGCCCTAGTCTTAGTCTAAGCCTAGGGGTGCCCTAGCCTAAGCCTAGGGGTGCCCTAGCCCAAGCCTAGGGCTGCCCTAGCGTTCGGCTAGAGGAGCCCTAGCCTTAGTCTAGTGGAGCCCTAGCCTTAGCCTAAGCCTAGGGGTGCCCTAGCGTAAGCCTAGGGGTTCCCTAGCCTAAGCCTAGAGGTGCCCTAGTCTAAGCCTAGGGGTGCCCTAGCCTAAGCCTAGGGGTGCCCTAGCCTAAGCCTAGGGGTGCCCTAGCCTTAGGGTAGGGGAGCCCTAGCCTTAGCCTAAACCTAGTGGTGTCGTTGCCTAAGGCTAGGGGTGACCTAGCCTAAGCCTAGGAGTGCCCTAGCCTAAGCTTAGGGGTGCCCTAGCCTAAGCCTAAGGGTGCCCAGGCCTTAGGCTTGAGGAGCCCTAGCCCTAGCCTAAGCCTAGGGGTGCCCTAGCCAAAGCCTAGGGGTGCCCTCGCCTAACCCTAGTGATGCCCTAGCCTTAGGCTAGGGGAACACTAGCCTTAGCCTAAGCCTAAGGGTGCCCAAGCATAAGCCTAGGCGTGCCCTAGCCTAAGCCAAGGGGTGCCCTACCCTAAGTCTAGGGGTGCCCTTCCCTAAGCCTAGAGGTGCCCTAGCCTAAGCCTAGGCTTGCCCTAGCCTTAGGCTAGCTGAGCCCTAGCCTAAGCCTAGGCCTAGGGTTGCCCTAGCCTACGCCTAGGGGCTCCCTATCCTAAGCCTAATGGTGTCCTAGCCTTAGGCTAGGGGAGCCCTAGCCTTAGCCTAATCCTAGGGGTTCCCTAGCGTAAGACTAGGGGTGCCCTAGCCCAAGCTTAGGGGTGTCCTAGCCTTAGCCTAGGTGTGCCCTAGCCTAAGCCTAGGGGTGCCCTATGGTTAGGCAATGGGAGCCCTAGCCTAAGCCTAGGGGTACCATAGCATAAGCCTAGGGTTGCCATACCTAAGCCTAGGGGTGCCCTAGCCTAAGGCTTGGGGTGCCCTAGCCTTAGTCTAGTGGAGCCCTAGCCTTAGCCTACGCCTAGGGGTGCCCTATCCTAAGCCATGGGGTGCCCTAGCCTAAGCCTAGGGGTGCCCTAGCCTAAGCCTAGGGATGCCCTAGCCTTAGGCTAGGGGAGCCCTAGCCTTAGCCTAAGCCTAGGGTTGCCCTAGACTAAGACTAGGGGTGCCCTAGCCTAAGCCTACGGGTGTCCTAGCCTAAGCCTACGGCTGCCCTAGCCTAAGCCTAGGGGTGCCCTAACCTTAGGCTAGGGGAGCCCTAGCCTTAGCCTAAGCCTAGGGGTGCCCCAGCCTAAGCCTAGGGCTGCCCTGCCTAAGTCTAGGGGTGCCTAGCATAAGCATAGGGGTGCCCTAACCTAAGCCTAGGGGTTCCCTACCTTAGCCTAAGGGTGCCCTAGCCTACGTTTACGGGTGCCCTAGCCTAAGCCTAGGGGTGCCCTAGCCTAAGCCTAGGGGTACCCTAGCCTAAGCCTAGGGGTGCCCTAGCCTTAGGCTAGGGGAGCCCTAGCTTAAGCCTAAGCATAGGGGTGCTCTAGCCTAAGCCTAGGGGTCACCTAGCCTACGCCTAGCGGTGCCTTAGCCTTAGGTTAGGGGATGCCTAGCCTTATCCTATGCTTAGGGGTTCCCTAGCCTAAGTGTAGGGTGCCCTAGCCTGATGCTAGGGGTGCCCTAGCCTAAGCTTAGGGGTGCCCTAGCCTAAGCCTAGGGGTCCCCTAGCCTTAGTCTATGCCTAGGGTTGCCCTAGCCTAAGCCTAGGGGTGCCCTAGCCTTAGGCTAGCTGAGCCCTATCCTTAGCCTAAGCCTAGGGGTGCCCTAGCCTTAGCCTAGGGGTGCCCTAACCTAAGCCTTGGGGTGCCCTAGCCTACGCCTAGGGGTGCTCTTGCCTTAGTCTAGGGGAGCCCTAGCCTTAGCCTAAGCCTAGGGGTGCCCTAGCCTAAGACTAGGGGTGCCCTAGCCTAAGCTAAGGGGTGCCCTAGCCTAAGCCTAGGGGTGCCCTAGCCTAAGCCTAGGGGTGCCCTAGCCTAAGCCTAGGGGTGCCTAGCCTAAGCCTAGGGGTGCCCTAGCCTTAGGGTAAGTGAGCCCTAGCCTTAGCCTAAGCCTAGGGGTGTCCTTGCCTAAGGCTAGGGGTGCCCTAGCCTAAGCCTAGGGGTGCCCTAGCCTAAGTTTAGGGGTGCCCTAGCCTAAGCCTAAGGGTGCCCAGGCCTTAGGCTTGAGGAGCCCTAGCCCTAGCCTAAGCCTAGGGGTGCCCTAGCCTAAGCCTAGGGGTGCCCTAGCCTAAGCCTAGGGGTGCCCTAGCCTAAGCCTAAGGGTGCCCTAGCCTAACCCTAGTGATGCCCTAGCCTTAGGCTAGGGAAACACTAGCCTCAGCCTAAGCCTAGGGGTGCCCAAGCATAAGCCTAGGCGTGCCCTAGCCTAAGCCAAGGGGTGCCCTACCCTAAGTCTAGGGGTGCCCTTCCCTAAGTCTAGGGGTGCCCTATCCTAAGCCTAGGTTGCACTAGCCTAAGTCTAGGGGTGCCCTAGCCTTAGGCTAGCTGAGCCCTATCCTTAGCCTAAGCCTAGGGGTGCCCTAGCCTTAGCCTAGGGGTGCCCAAACCTAAGCCTAGGGGTGCCCTAGCCTACGCCTAGGGGTGCCCTAGCCTTAGGCTAGGGAAGCACTAGCCTTAGCCTAAGCCTAGGGGTGCCCTAGCCTAAGCCTAGTGGTGCCCTATTCTAAGCCTAGGGGTGCCCTATCCTAAGCCTAGGGGTGTCCTAGCCTTAGGCTAGGGGAGCCCTTACCTTAGCCTAAGCCTAGGGGTGCCCTAGCCCAAGCCTAGGGGTGCCTTAGCCTAAGCCTAGGGGTGCCCTAGCCTAAGCGTAGGGGTGTCCTAGCCTAAGCTTAGGGGTGCCCTAGCCTTAGGCTAGGGGAGCCCTAGCCTTAGCCTAAGCCTAGGAGTGCCCAAGCCTAAGCCTAGGGGTGCCCTAGCCTAAGCCTAGGGGTGCCCTTGGATAAGCCTAGTGTTGCCCAAGCCTAAGCCTACGGGTGCCCTAGCCTAAGGCTAGGGGACCCTTATCCTTAGCCTAAGCCTTGGGGCGCCCTAGCCTAAACCTGGGGATTCCCTAGCCTAAGCTTAGGGGTGACCTAGCCTTAGGCTAGGGGAGCCCTCGCCTTAGTCTAAGCCTAGGGGATCCCTAGCCTAAGCCTAGAGGTGCCGTAGCCCAAGCCTAGGGATGCCCTAGCATTAGGCTAGAGTAGCCGTAGCCTTAGCCTAAGCCTAGGGGTCCCCTAGCCTAAGCCTAGGGGTGCTCTAGCCTAAGTCTAGGTGTACCCTACCCTTAGGCTAGGGGAGCCCTAGCCTTAGCCTAAGCCTAGGGGTGCCCCACCCTAAGCCTAGGGGTGCCCTGCCTAAGTCTAGTGGTGCCTAGCCTAAGCATAGGGGTGCCCTAACCTAAGCCTTGGGGTTCCCTAGCCTAAGCCTAGGGGTGCTCTAGCCTTAGGCTAGGGAAGCCCTAGCCTTAGCCTAAGCCTAGGAGTGCCCTAGCCTAAGCCTAGGGGAGCCCTAGCCTAAGCGTAGGGGTGCCCTAGCCTAAGGTTAGGGGTGCCCTAACCTAAGCCTAGGGTTGCCCTAGCCTTAAGCTAGGGGAGCCCTAGCCTTAACCTAAGCCTAGGGGTTCCCTAGCCTAAGCCTAGGGGTGCCCTAGTCTAAGCCTAAGGGTGCCCTAGCCTTAGACTAGGGGAGCCCTAGCCTTAGCCTAAGCCTAGGGGTGCCCTAGCCTAAGCCTAGGGGTGCCCTAGCCTAAGCCTAGGGGTGCCCTAGCCTAAGCCTAGGGGTGCCCAAGCCTTTGTTTGGGGGAGCCCTAGCTTTAGCCTAAGCCTAGGGGTGCTCTAGCCTAAGCCTATGGGTCACCTAGCCTACGCCTAGGGGTGCCTTAGCCTTAGGCTAGGGGATCCCTAGCCTTAGCCTAAGCCAAGGGGTTCCCTAGCCTTAGGCTAGGGGAGCCCTAGCTTAAGCGTAAGCATAGGGGTACTCTAGCCTAAGCCTAGGGGTCACCTAGCCTACGCCTAGCGGTGCCTTAGCCTTAGGTTAGGGGATGCCTAGCCTTATCCTAAGCCTAGGGGTTCCCTAGCCTAAGTGTAGGGGTGCCCTAGCCTGATCATAGGGGTACCCTAGCCTTAGCTTAGGGGTGCCCTAGCCTAAGCCTAGGGGTCCCCTAGCCTTAGTCTAAGCCTAGGGTTTCCCTAGCCAAAGCCTAGGGGTGCCCTAGCCTTAGGCTAGCTGAGCCCTATCCTTAGCCTAAGCCTAAGGGGTGCCCTAGCCTTAGTCTAGGGGTTCCCTAACCTAATCCTTGGGGTGCCCTAGCCTACGCTTAGGGGTGCCCTAGCCTTAGACTAGGGGAGCCCTAGCCTTAGCCTAAGCCTAGGGGTGCCCTAGCCTAAGACTAGGGGTGCCCTAGCCTAAGCTTAGGGGTGCCCTAGCCTAAGCCTAGGGGTGCACTAGCCTAAGCCTAGGGGTGCCTAGCCTAAGCCTAGGGGTGCCCTAGCCTTAGGGTAAGGGAGCCCTAGCCTTAGCCTAAGCCTAGGGGTGTCCTTGCCTAAGGCTGGGGGTACCCTAGCCTAAGCCTAGGGGTGCCCTAGCCTAAGTTTAGGGGTGCCCTAGCCTAAGCCTAAGTGTGCCCAGGCCTTAGGCTTGAGGAGCCCTAGCCCTAGCCTAAGCCTAGGGGTGCATTAACCTAAGCCTAGGGGTGCCCTAGCCTAAGCCTAAGGGTGCCCTAGCCTAAACCTAGTGATGCCCTAGCCTTAGGCTAGGGGAACACTAGCCTTAGCCTAAGCCTAGGGGTGCCCAAGCATAAGCCTAGGCGTGCCCTAGCCTAAGCCAAGGGGTGCCCTACCCTAAGCCTAGGGGTGCCTTTCCCTAAGTCTAGGGGTGCCCTATCCTAAGCCTAGGTTGCCCTAGCGTAAGTCTAGGGGTGCCCTAGCCTTAGGCTAGCTGAGCCCTATCCTTAGCCTAAGCCTAGGGGTGCCCTATTCTAAGCCTAGGGGTGCCCTATCCTAAGCCTAGGGGTGTCCTAGCCTTAGGCTAGGGGAGCCCTTACCTTAGCCTAAGCCTAGGGGTGCCCTAGCCCAAGCCTAGGGGTGCCTTAGCCTAAGCCTAGGGGTGCCCTAGCCTAAGCCTAGGGGTGCCCTAGCCTAAGCCTAGGGGTGTCCTAGCCTAAGCTTAGGGGTGCCCTAGCCTAAGCCTAGGGGTGCCCTAGGATAAGCCTAGGGTTGCCCTAGCCTAAGCCTAGGGGTTCCCTAGCCTAAGGCTAGGGGACCCCTAGCCGTAGCCTAAGCCTTGGGGCGCCCTAGCCTAAACCTGGGGATTCCCTAGCCTAAGCTTAGGGGTGACCTTGCCTTAGGCTAGGGGAGCCCTCGCCTTAGTCTAAGCCTAGGGGATCCCTAGCCTAAGCCTAGGGGTGCCATAGCCCAAGCCTAGGGATGCCCTAGCATTAGGCTAGAGGAGCCGTAGCCTTAGCCTAAGCCTAGGGGTCCCCTAGTCTAAGCATAGGGGTGCCCTAGCCTAAGTCTAGGTGTGCCCTAGCCTAAGCCTAGGGGTACCCTACCCTTAGGATAGGGGAGCCCTAGCCTTAGCCTAAGCCTAGGGGTGCCCCACCCTAAGCCTAGGGGTGCCCTGCCTAAGTCTAGTGGTGCCTAGCCTAAGCATAGGGGTGCCCAAGCCTTAGGTTGGGGGAGCCCTAGCTTTAGCCTAAGCCTAGGGGTGCTCTAGCGTAAGCCTAGGGGTCACCTAGCCTACGCCTAGGGGTGCCTTAGCCTTAGGCTAGGGGATCCCTATCCTTAGCCTAAGCCTAGGGGTTCCCTAGCCTAAGTGTAGGGGTGCCCTAGCCTGAGACTAGGGGTGCCCAAGCCTTAGCCTAGGGGTGCCCTAGCCTAAGCCTAGGGGTGCCCTAGTCTAAGCCTAAGGGTGCCCTAGCCTTAGACTAGGGGAGCCCTAGCCTTAGCCTAAGCCTAGGGGTGCCGTAGCCTAAGCCTAGGGGTGCCCAAGCCTTAGGTTGGGGGAGCCCTAGCTTTAGCCTAAGCCTAGGGGTGCTCTAGCATAAGCCTAGGGGTCACCTAGCCTACGCCTACGGGTGCCTTAGCCTTAGGCTAGGGGATCCCTAGCCTTAGCCTAAGCCTCGGGGTTCCCTAGCCTAAGTGTAGGGGTGCCCTAGCCTGAGACTAGGGGTGCCCTAGCCTTAGCCTAGGGGTGCCCTAGCCTAAGCCTATGGGTGCCTTAGCCTAAGCCTAGGGGTCCCCTAGCCTTAGTCTAAGCCTAGTGTTGTCCTAGCCTAAGCCTAGTGGTGCCCTAGCCTAAGCCTAGGGGTGCCCTAGCCTACGCCTAGGGGTGCCCTATCCTTAGCCTAAGACTAGGGGTGCCCTAGCCTAAGCCTAGGGGTGCCCTAGCCTAAGCCTAGGGGTGCCTTAGCCTACCCCTAGGGGTGCCCTAGCCTAAGCTTAGGGGTGCCCTAACCTAAGCCTAGGGGTGACCTAGCCTAAGACTAGGGGTGCCCTAGCCTAAGCCTTGCAGTGCCCTAGCCCTAGGCTAGGGGGACCTAGCCTTAGCCTAAGCCTAGGGGTGCCCTAGCCTAAGCCTAGGGGTGCCCTAGCCTTAGACAAGGGGAGCCCTAGCCTTAGCCTAAGCCTAGGGGTGCCCTAACCTAAGCCTAGGGGTGCCCTAGCCTAAGGGTAGGGGTGCCCTAGCCTTAGCCTGTGGAGCCCTAGCCTTAGCCTAAGCCTAGGGCTGCCCTGCCTAAGTCTAGTGGTGCCTAGCCTAAGCATACGGGTGCCCTAACCTAAGCCTTGGGGTTCCCTACCTTACCTAGGGGTCCCTAGCCTAAGCATACGGTGCCCTAGCCTAAGCCTAGGGGTGCCCTAGCCTTAGGCTAGGGAAGCCCTAGCCTTAGCCTAAGCCTAGGGGTGCCCTAGCCTAAGCCTAGGGGAGCCCTAGCCTAAGCGTATGGGTGCCCTAGCCTAAGGTTAGGGGTGCCCTAACCTAAGCCTAGGGTTGCCCTAGCCTTAAGCTAGGGGAGCCCTAGCCTTAACCTAAGCCTAGGGGTTCCCTAGCCTAAGCCTAGGGGTGCCCTAGTCTAAGCCTAAGTGTGCCCTAGCCTTAGACTATGGGAGCCTTAGCCTTAGCCTAAGCCTAGAGGTGCCCTAGCCTAAGCCTAGGGGTGCCCTAGCCTAAGCCTAGGGGTGCCCAAGCCTTTGGTTGGGGGAGCCCTAGCTTTAGCCTAAGCCTTGGGGTGCTCTAGCCTAAGCCTAGGGGTCACCTAGCCTACGCCTAGGGGTGCCTTAGCCTTAGGCTAGGGGATCCCTAGCCTTAGCCTAAGCCTAGGGGTTCCCTACCCTTAAGGTAGGGGAGCCCTAGCTTAAGCGTAAGCATAGGGGTACTCTAGCCTAAGCCTAGGGGTCACCTAGCCTACGCCTAGCGGTGCCTTAGCCTTAGGTTAGGGGATGCCTAGCCTTATCCTAACCCTAGGGGTTCCCTAGCCTAAGTGTAGGGGTGCCCTAGCCTGATCGTAGGGGTACCATAGCCTTAGCTTAGGGGTGCCCTAGCCTAAGCCTAGGGGTCCCCTAGCCTTATTCTAAGCCTAGGGTTGCCCTAGCCTAAGCCTAGGGGTGCCCTAGCCTTAGGCTAGCTGAGCCCTATCCTTAGCCTAAGCCTAGGGGTGCCCTAGCCTTAGCCTAGGGGTGCCCTAACCTAAGCCTTGGGGTGCCCTAGCCTACGCCTAGGGGTGCCCTAGCTTAGTCTAGGCAAGCCCTAGCCTTAGCCTAAGCCTAGGGGTGCCCTAACCTAAGCCTAAGCCTAGGGGTGCCCTAGCCTAAGCCTAGGGGTGCCTAGCCTAAGCCTAGGGGTGCCCTAGCCTTAGGGTAAGGGAGCCCTAGCCTTAGCCTAAGCCTAGGGGTGTCCTTGCCTAAGGGTGGGGGTGCCCTAGCCTAAGCCTAGGGGTGCCCTAGCCTAAGTTTAGGGGTGCCCTAGCCTAAGCCTAAGGGTGCCCAGGCCTTAGGCTTGAGGAGCCCTAGCCCTAGCCTAAGCCTAGGGGTGCCCTAGCCTAAGCCTAGGGGTGCCCTAGCCTAAGCCTAGGGGTGCCCTAGCCTAAGCCTAAGGGTGCCCTAGCCTAACCCTAGTGATGCCCTAGCCTTAGGCTAGGGGAACACTAGCCTTAGCCTAAGCCTAGGGGTGCCCAAGCATAAGCCTAGGCGTGCCCTAGCCTAAGCCAACGGGTGCCCTACCCTAAGCCTAGGGGTGCCCTTCCCTAAGTCTAGGGGTGCCCTATCCTAAGCCTAGGTTGCCCTAGCCTAAGTCTAGGGGTGCCCTAGCCTTAGGCTAGCTGAGCCCTATCCTTAGTCTAAGCCTAGGGGTGCCCTAGCCTTAGCCTAGGGGTGCCCTAACCTAAGCCTAGGGGTGCCCTAGCCTACGCCTAGGGGTGCCCTAGCCTTAGGCTAGGGGAGCCCTAGCCTTAGCCTAAGCTTAGGCGTGCCCTAGCCTAAGCCTAGTGGTGCCCTATTCTAAGCCTAGGGGTGCCCTATCCTAAGCCTAGGGGTGTCCTAGCCTAAGCCTAGGGGTGTCCTAGCCTAAGCTTAGGGGTGCCCTAGCCTTAGGCTAGGGGAGCCCTAGCCTTAGCCTAAGCCTAGGAGTGCCCAAGCCTAAGCCTAGGAGTGCCCTATCCTAAGCCTAGGGGTGCCCTAGGATAAGCCTAGGGTTGCCCTAGCCTAAGCCTAGGGGTGCCCTAGCCTACGCCTAGGGGTGCCCTAGCCTTAGGCTAGGGGAGCACTAGCCTTAGCCTAAGCTTAGGCGTGCCCTAGCCTAAGCCTAGTGGTGCCCTATTCTAAGCCTAGGGGTGCCCTATCCTAAGCCTAGGGGTGTCCTAGCCTAAGCCTAGGGGTGTCCTAGCCTAAGCTTAGGGGTGCCCTAGCCTTAGGCTAGGGGAGCCCTAGCCTTAGCCTAAGCCTAGGAGTGCCCAAGCCTAAGCCTAGGAGTGCCCTATCCTAAGCCTAGGGGTGCCCTAGGATAAGCCTAGGGTTGCCCTAGCCTAAGCCTTTGGGGCGCCCTAGCCTAAACCTGGGGATTCCCTAGCCTAAGCCTAAGCCTAGGAGTGCCCAAGCCTAAGCCTAGGGGTGCCCTAGCCTTAGCCTAGGGGTGCCCTAACCTAAGCCTAGGGGTGCCCTATCCTAAGCCTAGGGGTGCCCTAGGATAAGCCTAGGCTTGCCCTAGCCTAAGCCTAGGGGTGACCTAGCCTTAGGCTAGGGGAGCCCTCGCCTTAGTCTAAGCCTAGGGGATCCCTAGCCTAAGCATAGGGGTGCCGTAGCCCAAGCCTAGGGATGCCCTAGCATTAGGCTAGAGGAGCCGTAGCCTTAGCTTAAGCCTAGGGGTCCCCTAGCCTAAGCATAGGGGTGCCCTAGCCTAAGTCTAGGTGTGCCCTAGCCTAAGCCTAGGTGTACCCTACCCTTCGGCTAGGGGAGCCCTAGCCTTAGCCTAAGCCTAGAGGTGCCCCACCCTAAGCCTAGGGGTGCCCTGCCTAAGTCTAGTGGTGCCTAGCCTAAGCATAGGGGTGCCCTAACCTAAGCCTTGGGGTTCCCTACCTTAACCTAGGGGTGCCCTAGCCTAAGCATACGGTGCCCTAGCCTAAGCCTAGGGGTGCCCTAGCCTTACGCTAGGGAAGCCCTAGCCTTAGCCTAAGCCTAGGGGTGCCCTAGCCTAAGCCTAGGGGAGCCCTAGCCTAAGCGTAGGGGTGCCCTAGCCTAAGGTTAGGGGTGCCCTAACCTAAGCCTAGGGTTGCCCTACGCTTAACCTAGGGGAGCCCTAGCCTTAACCTAAGCCTAGGGGAGCTCTAGCCTAAGCATAGGGGTGCCCTAGTCTGAGCCTAAGGGTGCCCTAGCCTTAGACTAGGGGAGCCCTAGCCTTAGCCTAAGCCTAGGGTGCCCTAGCCTAAGCCTAGGGGTGCCCTAGCCTAAGCCTAGGGTTGCCGTAGCATAAGCCTAGGGGTGCCCAAGCCTTAGGTTGGGGGAGCCCTAGCTTTAGCCTAAGCCTAGGGATGCTCTAGCCTAAGCCTAGGGGTCACCTAGCCTACGCCTAGGGGTGCCTTAGCCTTAGGCTAGGGGATCCCTAGCCTTAGCCTAAGCCTAGGGGTTCCCTAGCCTAAGTGTAGGGGTGCCCTAGCCTGAGACTAGGGGTGCCCTAGCCTTAGCCTAGGGGTGCCCTAGCCTAAGCCTAGGAGTGCCTTAGCCTAAGCCTAGGGGTCCCCTAGCCTTAGTCTAAGCCTAGGGTTGCCCTAGCCTAAGCCTAGGGGTGCCCTAGCCTAAGCCTAGGGGTGCCCAGCCTACGCCTAGGGGTGCCCTATCCTTAGCCTAAGCCTAGGGGTGCCCTAGCCTAAGCCTAGGGGTACCCTAGCCTAAGCCTAGGGGTGCCTTAGCCTACGCCTAGGGGTGCCCTAGCCTTAGCCTAAGCCAAGCGGTGCCCTAGCCTAAGACTAGGGGTGCCCTAGCCTAAGCTTAGGGGTGCCCTAGCCTAAGCCTAGGGGTACCCTACCCTTAGGTTAGGGGAGCCCTAGCCTTAGCCTAAGCCTAGGGGTGCCCCACCCTAAGCCTAGGGGTGCCCTGCCTAAGTCTAGTGGTGCCTAGCCTAAGCATAGGGGTGCCCTAACCTAAGCCTTGGGGTTCCCTACCTTAACCTAGGGGTGCCCTAGCCTAAGCATACAGTGCCCTAGCCTAAGACTAGGGGTGCCCTAGCCTTACGCTAGGGAAGCCCTAGCCTTAGCCTAAGCCTAGGGGTTCCCTAGCCTAAGCCTAGGGGAGCCCTAGCCTAAGCGTAAGGGTGCCCTAACCTAAGATTAGGGATGCCCTAACCTAAGCCTAGGGTTGCCTACCCTTAACCTAGGGGAGCCCTAGCCTTAACCTAAGCCTAGGTGTGCTCTAGCCTAAGCCTAGGGGTGCCCTAATCTGAGCCTAAGGGTGCCCTAGCCTTAGACTAGGGGAGCCCTAGCCTTAGCCTAAGCCTAGGGGTGCCCTAGCCTAAGCCTAGGGGTGCCCTAGCCTAAGCCTCGGGGTGTCATAGCCTAAGCCTAGGGGTGCCCAAGCCTTAGTTTGGGGGAGCCCTAGCTTTAGCCTAAGCCTAGGGATGATCTAGCCTAAGCCTAGGGGTCACCTAGCCTACGCCTAGGGGTGCCTTAGCCTTAGGCTAGGGGATCCCTAGCCTTAGCCTAAGCCTAGGGGTTCCCTAGCCTAAGTGTAGGGGTGCCCTAGCCTGAGACTAGGGGTGCCCTAGCCTTAGCCTAGGGGTGCCCTAGCCTAAGCCTAGGAGTGCCTTAGCCTAAGCCTAGGGGTCCCCTAGCCTTAGTCTAAGCCTAGGGTTGCCCTAGCCTAAGCCTAGGGGTGCCCTAGCCTAAGCCTAGGGGTGCCCAGCCTACGCCTAGGGGTGCCCTATCCTTAGCCTAAGCCTAGGGGTGCCCTAGCCTAAGCCTAGGGGTACCCTAGCCTAAGCCTAGGGGTGCCTTAGCCTACGCCTAGGGGTGCCCTAGCCTTAGCCTAAGCATAGGGGTGCCCTAGCCTAAGACTAGGGGTGCCCTAGCCTAAGCTTAGAGGTGCCCTAGCGTAAGCCTAGGGGGGCCCTGGCCTAAGCCTAGGGGTGCCCTAGGGTTAGGCAAGGGGAGCCCTAGCCTTAGCCTAAACCTAGGGGTGCCCTAGCCTAAGCTTAGGGGTGCCCTAGCCTAAGCCGAGGGGCGCCCTAGCCTAAGACTAGGGGTGCCCTAGCCTAAGCCTTGCAGTGCCCTAGTCCTAGGCTAGGGGGACCTAGCCTTAGCCTAAACCTAGTGGTGCCCTAGTCAAAGCCTAGTGGTGTCCTAGCCTAAGCCTAGGGGTGCCCTAGCCTAAGCCTAGGGGTGCCCTAGCCTTAGACAAGGGGAGCCCTAGCCTTAGCCTAAGCCTAGGGGTGCCCTAGCCTAAGCCTAGGGGTGCCCTAGCCTAAGGCTAGGGGTACCCTAGCCTTAGTCTAGTGGAGCCCTAGCCTTAGCCTAAGCCTAGGGGTGCCAAATCCTAAGCCATGGGGTGCCCTAGCGTAAGCCTAGGAGTGCCCTAGCCTAAGCCTAGGGGTGCCCTAGAGTTAGGGTAGGGGAGCCTAGCCTTAGCCTAAGCCTTGGGGTGCCCTAGCCTTAGCCTAAGCCTAGGGGTGCCCTAGCCTAAGCCTAGGGGTGCCCTAGCCTAAGCCTAGGGGTGCCCTAGCCTAAGCCTAGGGGTGCCCTAGCCTAAGCCTAGGGGTGTCTTAGCCTTAGGCTAGGGGAGACCTAGCCTTAGCCTAAGCCTAGGGGTGCCCTAGCCTAAGCCTAGGGGTGCCCAGGCCTTAGGCTAGAGGAGCCCTAGCCTTAGCCTAAGCCTATGGCTGCCCTAGCCTAAGCCTAGGGGTGACCTAGCCTAAGCCTAGGGGTGCCCTAGCCTAAGCTTAGGGGTGCCCTAGCCTAACCCTAGGGGTGCCCTAGCCTTTGGCTAGGGGAGCACTAGCCTTATCCTACGCCTCGGGGTGCCCTAGCCTAAGCTTATGGGTGCCCTAGCCTAAGCCTAGGCGTGCCCTAGCCTAAGCTTGGGGGTGCCTTAGCCTAAGATTAGGGGTGCCCTAGCCTAAGCCTAAGGGTGCCCTAGCCTTAAACCTAGTGGTGCCCTAGCCTTAGGCTTGGGGAGCCCTAGCCTTAGCCTAAGTCTAGGGGTGCCCTAGCCTAAGACTAGGGGTGCCCTAGCCTAAGTTTAGGGGTGCCCTAGCCTAAGCTTAGGGGTCCCCTAGCCTAAGCCTAGGGGTGCACTAGGGTTAGGCTAGGGGAGCCCTAGACTTAGCCTAATCCTAGGGGTGCCCTAGCTTAAGCCTAGGGGTGCCCTAGCCTAAGCCTAGGGGTTCCCTAGCCTTAGGCTAGGGGAGCCCTAGCCTTAGCCTAAGCCTAGGGGTGTCCTAGCCCAAGCCTAGGGGTGCCTTAACCTAAGCCTAGGGGTGCCCTAGCCTAAGCCTAGGAGTGCCCTAGCCTATGGCTAGGGGTGCCCTAGCCTTAATCTATTGGAGCCTTAGCCTTAGCCAAAGCCTAGTGGTGCCCTTGAAAAAGCCTAGGGGTGCCCTACCCTAAGCCTAGTGGTGCCCTTGAAAAAGCCTAGGGGTGCCCTACCCTAAGCCTAGGCGTGCCCTAGCCTTAGGCTAGCTGAGCCCTACCTTTAGCCTAAGCCTAGGGGTGCCCTAGCTTAAGCCTAGGGGTGCCCTAGCCTAAGCCTAGGAGTGCCCTAGCCTTAGGCTAGGGGAGCCCTAGACTTAGCCTAAGCCTAGGGGTGCCCTAGCCTAAGCCTAGGGGTGCCCTAGGGTTAGGTTAGGGGAGCCCTAGCCTTAGCCTAATCCTAGGGGTGCCCTACCCTAAGACTAGGGGTGCCCTAGCCTAAGCCTAGGGGTGCCCTAGCCTAAGCCAAGGGGTGCCCTACCCTAAGCCTAGGGGTGCCTTTCCCTAAGTCTAGGGGTGCCCTATCCTAAGCCTAGGTTGCCCTAGCGTAAGTCTAGGGGTGCCCTAGCCTTAGGCTAGCTGAGCCCTATCCTTAGCCTAAGCCTAGGGGTGCCCTATTCTAAGCCTAGGGGTGCCCTATCCTAAGCCTAGGGGTGTCCTAGCCTTAGGCTAGGGGAGCCCTTACCTTAGCCTAAGCCTAGGGGTGCCCTAGCCCAAGCCTAGGGGTGCCTTAGCCTAAGCCTAGGGGTGCCCTAGCCTAAGCCTAGGGGTGCCCTAGCCTAAGCCTAGGGGTGTCCTAGCCTAAGCTTAGGGGTGCCCTAGCCTAAGCCTAGGGGTGCCCTAGGATAAGCCTAGGGTTGCCCTAGCCTAAGCCTAGGGGTTCCCTAGCCTAAGGCTAGGGGACCCCTAGCCGTAGCCTAAGCCTTGGGGCGCCCTAGCCTAAACCTGGGGATTCCCTAGCCTAAGCTTAGGGGTGACCTTGCCTTAGGCTAGGGGAGCCCTCGCCTTAGTCTAAGCCTAGGGGATCCCTAGCCTAAGCCTAGGGGTGCCATAGCCCAAGCCTAGGGATGCCCTAGCATTAGGCTAGAGGAGCCGTAGCCTTAGCCTAAGCCTAGGGGTCCCCTAGTCTAAGCATAGGGGTGCCCTAGCCTAAGTCTAGGTGTGCCCTAGCCTAAGCCTAGGGGTACCCTACCCTTAGGATAGGGGAGCCCTAGCCTTAGCCTAAGCCTAGGGGTGCCCCACCCTAAGCCTAGGGGTGCCCTGCCTAAGTCTAGTGGTGCCTAGCCTAAGCATAGGGGTGCCCAAGCCTTAGGTTGGGGGAGCCCTAGCTTTAGCCTAAGCCTAGGGGTGCTCTAGCGTAAGCCTAGGGGTCACCTAGCCTACGCCTAGGGGTGCCTTAGCCTTAGGCTAGGGGATCCCTATCCTTAGCCTAAGCCTAGGGGTTCCCTAGCCTAAGTGTAGGGGTGCCCTAGCCTGAGACTAGGGGTGCCCAAGCCTTAGCCTAGGGGTGCCCTAGCCTAAGCCTAGGGGTGCCCTAGTCTAAGCCTAAGGGTGCCCTAGCCTTAGACTAGGGGAGCCCTAGCCTTAGCCTAAGCCTAGGGGTGCCGTAGCCTAAGCCTAGGGGTGCCCAAGCCTTAGGTTGGGGGAGCCCTAGCTTTAGCCTAAGCCTAGGGGTGCTCTAGCATAAGCCTAGGGGTCACCTAGCCTACGCCTACGGGTGCCTTAGCCTTAGGCTAGGGGATCCCTAGCCTTAGCCTAAGCCTCGGGGTTCCCTAGCCTAAGTGTAGGGGTGCCCTAGCCTGAGACTAGGGGTGCCCTAGCCTTAGCCTAGGGGTGCCCTAGCCTAAGCCTATGGGTGCCTTAGCCTAAGCCTAGGGGTCCCCTAGCCTTAGTCTAAGCCTAGGGTTGTCCTAGCCTAAGCCTAGTGGTGCCCTAGCCTAAGCCTAGGGGTGCCCTAGCCTACGCCTAGGGGTGCCCTATCCTTAGCCTAAGACTAGGGGTGCCCTAGCCTAAGCCTAGGGGTGCCCTAGCCTAAGCCTAGGGGTGCCTTAGCCTACCCCTAGGGGTGCCCTAGCCTAAGCTTAGGGGTGCCCTAACCTAAGCCTAGGGGTGACCTAGCCTAAGACTAGGGGTGCCCTAGCCTAAGCCTTGCAGTGCCCTAGCCCTAGGCTAGGGGGAACTAGCCTTAGCCTAAGCCTAGGGGTGCCCTAGCCTAAGCCTAGGGGTGCCCTAGCCTTAGACAAGGGGAGCCCTAGCCTTAGCCTAAGCCTAGGGGTGCCCTAACCTAAGCCTAGGGGTGCCCTAGCCTAAGGGTAGGGGTGCCCTAGCCTTAGCCTGTGGAGCCCTAGCCTTAGCCTAAGCCTAGGGGTGCCCTGCCTAAGTCTAGTGGTGCCTAGCCTAAGCATACGGGTGCCCTAACCTAAGCCTTGGGGTTCCCTACCTTACCTAGGGGTCCCTAGCCTAAGCATACGGTGCCCTAGCCTAAGCCTAGGGGTGCCCTAGCCTTAGGCTAGGGAAGCCCTAGCCTTAGCCTAAGCCTAGGGGTGCCCTAGCCTAAGCCTAGGGGAGCCCTAGCCTAAGCGTATGGGTGCCCTAGCCTAAGGTTAGGGGTGCCCTAACCTAAGCCTAGGGTTGCCCTAGCCTTAAGCTAGGGGAGCCCTAGCCTTAACCTAAGCCTAGGGGTTCCCTAGCCTAAGCCTAGGGGTGCCCTAGTCTAAGCCTAAGTGTGCCCTAGCCTTAGACTATGGGAGCCTTAGCCTTAGCCTAAGCCTAGAGGTGCCCTAGCCTAAGCCTAGGGGTGCCCTAGCCTAAGCCTAGGGGTGCCCAAGCCTTTGGTTGGGGGAGCCCTAGCTTTAGCCTAAGCCTTGGGGTGCTCTAGCCTAAGCCTAGGGGTCACCTAGCCTACGCCTAGGGGTGCCTTAGCCTTAGGCTAGGGGATCCCTAGCCTTAGCCTAAGCCTAGGGGTTCCCTACCCTTAAGGTAGGGGAGCCCTAGCTTAAGCGTAAGCATAGGGGTACTCTAGCCTAAGCCTAGGGGTCACCTAGCCTACGCCTAGCGGTGCCTTAGCCTTAGGTTAGGGGATGCCTAGCCTTATCCTAACCCTAGGGGTTCCCTAGCCTAAGTGTAGGGGTGCCCTAGCCTGATCGTAGGGGTACCATAGCCTTAGCTTAGGGGTGCCCTAGCCTAAGCCTAGGGGTCCCCTAGCCTTATTCTAAGCCTAGGGTTGCCCTAGCCTAAGCCTAGGGGTGCCCTAGCCTTAGGCTAGCTGAGCCCTATCCTTAGCCTAAGCCTAGGGGTGCCCTAGCCTTAGCCTAGGGGTGCCCTAACCTAAGCCTTGGGGTGCCCTAGCCTACGCCTAGGGGTGCCCTAGCTTAGTCTAGGCAAGCCCTAGCCTTAGCCTAAGCCTAGGGGTGCCCTAACCTAAGCCTAAGCCTAGGGGTGCCCTAGCCTAAGCCTAGGGGTGCCTAGCCTAAGCCTAGGGGTGCCCTAGCCTTAGGGTAAGGGAGCCCTAGCCTTAGCCTAAGCCTAGGGGTGTCCTTGCCTAAGGGTGGGGGTGCCCTAGCCTAAGCCTAGGGGTGCCCTAGCCTAAGTTTAGGGGTGCCCTAGCCTAAGCCTAAGGGTGCCCAGGCCTTAGGCTTGAGGAGCCCTAGCCCTAGCCTAAGCCTAGGGGTGCCCTAGCCTAAGCCTAGGGGTGCCCTAGCCTAAGCCTAGGGGTGCCCTAGCCTAAGCCTAAGGGTGCCCTAGCCTAACCCTAGTGATGCCCTAGCCTTAGGCTAGGGGAACACTAGCCTTAGCCTAAGCCTAGGGGTGCCCAAGCATAAGCCTAGGCGTGCCCTAGCCTAAGCCAACGGGTGCCCTACCCTAAGCCTAGGGGTGCCCTTCCCTAAGTCTAGGGGTGCCCTATCCTAAGCCTAGGTTGCCCTAGCCTAAGTCTAGGGGTGCCCTAGCCTTAGGCTAGCTGAGCCCTATCCTTAGTCTAAGCCTAGGGGTGCCCTAGCCTTAGCCTAGGGGTGCCCTAACCTAAGCCTAGGGGTGCCCTAGCCTACGCCTAGGAGTGCCCTAGCCTTAGGCTAGGGGAGCCCTAGCCTTAGCCTAAGCTTAGGCGTGCCCTAGCCTAAGCCTAGTGGTGCCCTATTCTAAGCCTAGGGGTGCCCTATCCTAAGCCTAGGGGTGTCCTAGCCTAAGCCTAGGGGTGTCCTAGCCTAAGCTTAGGGGTGCCCTAGCCTTAGGCTAGGGGAGCCCTAGCCTTAGCCTAAGCCTAGGAGTGCCCAAGCCTAAGCCTAGGAGTGCCCTATCCTAAGCCTAGGGGTGCCCTAGGATAAGCCTAGGGTTGCCCTAGCCTAAGCCTAGGGGTGCCCTAGCCTACGCCTAGGGGTGCCCTAGCCTTAGGCTAGGGGAGCCCTAGCCTTAGCCTAAGCTTAGGCGTGCCCTAGCCTAAGCCTAGTGGTGCCCTATTCTAAGCCTAGGGGTGCCCTATCCTAAGCCTAGGGGTGTCCTAGCCTAAGCCTAGGGGTGTCCTAGCCTAAGCTTAGGGGTGCCCTAGCCTTAGGCTAGGGGAGCCCTAGCCTTAGCCTAAGCCTAGGAGTGCCCAAGCCTAAGCCTAGGAGTGCCCTATCCTAAGCCTAGGGGTGCCCTAGGATAAGCCTAGGGTTGCCCTAGCCTAAGCCTTTGGGGCGCCCTAGCCTAAACCTGGGGATTCCCTAGCCTAAGCCTAAGCCTAGGAGTGCCCAAGCCTAAGCCTAGGGGTGCCCTAGCCTTAGCCTAGGGGTGCCCTAACCTAAGCCTAGGGGTGCCCTATCCTAAGCCTAGGGGTGCCCTAGGATAAGCCTAGGCTTGCCCTAGCCTAAGCCTAGGGGTGACCTAGCCTTAGGCTAGGGGAGCCCTCGCCTTAGTCTAAGCCTAGGGGATCCCTAGCCTAAGCATAGGGGTGCCGTAGCCCAAGCCTAGGGATGCCCTAGCATTAGGCTAGAGGAGCCGTAGCCTTAGCTTAAGCCTAGGGGTCCCCTAGCCTAAGCATAGGGGTGCCCTAGCCTAAGTCTAGGTGTGCCCTAGCCTAAGCCTAGGTGTACCCTACCCTTCGGCTAGGGGAGCCCTAGCCTTAGCCTAAGCCTAGAGGTGCCCCACCCTAAGCCTAGGGGTGCCCTGCCTAAGTCTAGTGGTGCCTAGCCTAAGCATAGGGGTGCCCTAACCTAAGCCTTGGGGTTCCCTACCTTAACCTAGGGGTGCCCTAGCCTAAGCATACGGTGCCCTAGCCTAAGCCTAGGGGTGCCCTAGCCTTACGCTAGGGAAGCCCTAGCCTTAGCCTAAGCCTAGGGGTGCCCTAGCCTAAGCCTAGGGGAGCCCTAGCCTAAGCGTAGGGGTGCCCTAGCCTAAGGTTAGGGGTGCCCTAACCTAAGCCTAGGGTTGCCCTACGCTTAACCTAGGGGAGCCCTAGCCTTAACCTAAGCCTAGGGGAGCTCTAGCCTAAGCATAGGGGTGCCCTAGTCTGAGCCTAAGGGTGCCCTAGCCTTAGACTAGGGGAGCCCTAGCCTTAGCCTAAGCCTAGGGTGCCCTAGCCTAAGCCTAGGGGTGCCCTAGCCTAAGCCTAGGGTTGCCGTAGCATAAGCCTAGGGGTGCCCAAGCCTTAGGTTGGGGGAGCCCTAGCTTTAGCCTAAGCCTAGGGATGCTCTAGCCTAAGCCTAGGGGTCACCTAGCCTACGCCTAGGGGTGCCTTAGCCTTAGGCTAGGGGATCCCTAGCCTTAGCCTAAGCCTAGGGGTTCCCTAGCCTAAGTGTAGGGGTGCCCTAGCCTGAGACTAGGGGTGCCCTAGCCTTAGCCTAGGGGTGCCCTAGCCTAAGCCTAGGAGTGCCTTAGCCTAAGCCTAGGGGTCCCCTAGCCTTAGTCTAAGCCTAGGGTTGCCCTAGCCTAAGCCTAGGGGTGCCCTAGCCTAAGCCTAGGGGTGCCCAGCCTACGCTTAGGGGTGCCCTATCCTTAGCCTAAGCCTAGGGGTGCCCTAGCCTAAGCCTAGGGGTACCCTAGCCTAAGCCTAGGGGTGCCTTAGCCTACGCCTAGGGGTGCCCTAGCCTTAGCCTAAGCCAAGCGGTGCCCTAGCCTAAGACTAGGGGTGCCCTAGCCTAAGCTTAGGGGTGCCCTAGCCTAAGCCTAGGGGTACCCTACCCTTAGGTTAGGGGAGCCCTAGCCTTAGCCTAAGCCTAGGGGTGCCCCACCCTAAGCCTAGGGGTGCCCTGCCTAAGTCTAGTGGTGCCTAGCCTAAGCATAGGGGTGCCCTAACCTAAGCCTTGGGGTTCCCTACCTTAACCTAGGGGTGCCCTAGCCTAAGCATACAGTGCCCTAGCCTAAGACTAGGGGTGCCCTAGCCTTACGCTAGGGAAGCCCTAGCCTTAGCCTAAGCCTAGGGGTTCCCTAGCCTAAGCCTAGGGGAGCCCTAGCCTAAGCGTAAGGGTGCCCTAACCTAAGATTAGGGATGCCCTAACCTAAGCCTAGGGTTGCCTACCCTTAACCTAGGGGAGCCCTAGCCTTAACCTAAGCCTAGGTGTGCTCTAGCCTAAGCCTAGGGGTGCCCTAATCTGAGCCTAAGGGTGCCCTAGCCTTAGACTAGGGGAGCCCTAGCCTTAGCCTAAGCCTAGGGGTGCCCTAGCCTAAGCCTAGGGGTGCCCTAGCCTAAGCCTCGGGGTGTCATAGCCTAAGCCTAGGGGTGCCCAAGCCTTAGTTTGGGGGAGCCCTAGCTTTAGCCTAAGCCTAGGGATGATCTAGCCTAAGCCTAGGGGTCACCTAGCCTACGCCTAGGGGTGCCTTAGCCTTAGGCTAGGGGATCCCTAGCCTTAGCCTAAGCCTAGGGGTTCCCTAGCCTAAGTGTAGGGGTGCCCTAGCCTGAGACTAGGGGTGCCCTAGCCTTAGCCTAGGGGTGCCCTAGCCTAAGCCTAGGAGTGCCTTAGCCTAAGCCTAGGGGTCCCCTAGCCTTAGTCTAAGCCTAGGGTTGCCCTAGCCTAAGCCTAGGGGTGCCCTAGCCTAAGCCTAGGGGTGCCCAGCCTACGCCTAGGGGTGCCCTATCCTTAGCCTAAGCCTAGGGGTGCCCTAGCCTAAGCCTAGGGGTACCCTAGCCTAAGCCTAGGGGTGCCTTAGCCTACGCCTAGGGGTGCCCTAGCCTTAGCCTAAGCATAGGGGTGCCCTAGCCTAAGACTAGGGGTGCCCTAGCCTAAGCTTAGAGGTGCCCTAGCGTAAGCCTAGGGGGGCCCTGGCCTAAGCCTAGGGGTGCCCTAGGGTTAGGCAAGGGGAGCCCTAGCCTTAGCCTAAACCTAGGGGTGCCCTAGCCTAAGCTTAGGGGTGCCCTAGCCTAAGCCGAGGGGCGCCCTAGCCTAAGACTAGGGGTGCCCTAGCCTAAGCCTTGCAGTGCCCTAGTCCTAGGCTAGGGGGACCTAGCCTTAGCCTAAACCTAGTGGTGCCCTAGTCAAAGCCTAGTGGTGTCCTAGCCTAAGCCTAGGGGTGCCCTAGCCTAAGCCTAGGGGTGCCCTAGCCTTAGACAAGGGGAGCCCTAGCCTTAGCCTAAGCCTAGGGGTGCCCTAGCCTAAGCCTAGGGGTGCCCTAGCCTAAGGCTAGGGGTACCCTAGCCTTAGTCTAGTGGAGCCCTAGCCTTAGCCTAAGCCTAGGGGTGCCAAATCCTAAGCCATGGGGTGCCCTAGCGTAAGCCTAGGAGTGCCCTAGCCTAAGCCTAGGGGTGCCCTAGAGTTAGGGTAGGGGAGCCTAGCCTTAGCCTAAGCCTTGGGGTGCCCTAGCCTTAGCCTAAGCCTAGGGGTGCCCTAGCCTAAGCCTAGGGGTGCCCTAGCCTAAGCCTAGGGGTGCCCTAGCCTAAGCCTAGGGGTGCCCTAGCCTAAGCCTAGGGGTGTCTTAGCCTAAGCCTAGGGGTGCCCAGGCCTTAGGCTAGAGGAGCCCTAGCCTTAGCCTAAGCCTATGGCTGCCCTAGCCTAAGCCTAGGGGTGACCTAGCCTAAGCCTAGGGGTGCCCTAGCCTAAGCTTAGGGGTGCCCTAGCCTAACCCTAGGGGTGCCCTAGCCTTTGGCTAGGGGAGCACTAGCCTTATCCTACGCCTCGGGGTGCCCTAGCCTAAGCTTATGGGTGCCCTAGCCTAAGCCTAGGCGTGCCCTAGCCTAAGCTTGGGGGTGCCTTAGCCTAAGATTAGGGGTGCCCTAGCCTAAGCCTAAGGGTGCCCTAGCCTTAAACCTAGTGGTGCCCTAGCCTTAGGCTTGGGGAGCCCTAGCCTTAGCCTAAGTCTAGGGGTGCCCTAGCCTAAGACTAGGGGTGCCCTAGCCTAAGTTTAGGGGTGCCCTAGCCTAAGCTTAGGGGTCCCCTAGCCTAAGCCTAGGGGTGCACTAGGGTTAGGCTAGGGGAGCCCTAGACTTAGCCTAATCCTAGGGGTGCCCTAGCTTAAGCCTAGGGGTGCCCTAGCCTAAGCCTAGGGGTTCCCTAGCCTTAGGCTAGGGGAGCCCTAGCCTTAGCCTAAGCCTAGGGGTGTCCTAGCCCAAGCCTAGGGGTGCCTTAACCTAAGCCTAGGGGTGCCCTAGCCTAAGCCTAGGAGTGCCCTAGCCTATGGCTAGGGGTGCCCTAGCCTTAATCTATTGGAGCCTTAGCCTTAGCCAAAGCCTAGTGGTGCCCTTGAAAAAGCCTAGGGGTGCCCTACCCTAAGCCTAGTGGTGCCCTTGAAAAAGCCTAGGGGTGCCCTACCCTAAGCCTAGGCGTGCCCTAGCCTTAGGCTAGCTGAGCCCTACCTTTAGCCTAAGCCTAGGGGTGCCCTAGCTTAAGCCTAGGGGTGCCCTAGCCTAAGCCTAGGAGTGCCCTAGCCTTAGGCTAGGGGAGCCCTAGACTTAGCCTAAGCCTAGGGGTGCCCTAGCCTAAGCCTAGGGGTGCCCTAGGGTTAGGTTAGGGGAGCCCTAGCCTTAGCCTAATCCTAGGGGTGCCCTACCCTAAGACTAGGGGTGCCCTAGCCTAAGCCTAGGGGTGCCCTAGCCTAAGCCTAGGGGTGCCCTAGCCTAAGCCTAGGGGTGTCGTAGCCTTAGGCTAGGGGAGCCCTAGCCTTAGCCTAAGCCTACGGGTGCCCTAGCCTAAGCCTAGGGGTGCCCAGCCTTAGGCTAGAGGAGCCCTAGCCTTAGCCTAAACCTATGGCTGCCCTAGCCTAAGCCTAGGGGTGCCCTAGCCTAAGCCTAGGGGTGCCCTAGCCTAAGCCTATGGGTCCCCAAGCCTAAGCCTAGGGGTGCCCTAGCCTAAGTTTAGGGGTGCCCTAGCCTAAGCCTAAGGGTGCTCAATCCTAAGCCTAGTGGTGCCCTAGCCTTAGGCTAGGGGAGCCCTAAACATAGCTTAAGCCTAGTGGTGCCCTAGCCTAAGACTAGGGGTGCCCTAGCCTAAACCTAGTGGTGCCTTTGCCTAAGCCGAGGGGTGACCTAACCTAAGCCTAGTGGTGCCCTACCCTAAACCTAGTGGTGCCTTTGCCTAATCCTAGGGGTGACCTAGCCTTAGCCTAAGCCTAGGGGTGCCCTAGCCTAAGCCTAAGGGTGCCCTAACCTAAGCCTAGGGTGCCCTTGCCTAAGCCTAGGGGTGCCCTAGCCTAAGCCTAGGGGTGCCCTAGCCTAAGCCTAGGGGTGCCCTAGCCTAAGCCAAGGAGTGCCCTAGCCTAAGCCTAGGGGTGCCCAGGCCTTAGGCTAGAGGAGCCCTAGCCTAATTTAGGGGTGCCCTAGCCTAAGCTTAGGGGTCCCCTAGCCTAAGCATAGGGGTGCACTAGGGTTAGGCTAGGGGAGCCCTAGCCTTAGCCCAATCCCAGGGGTGCCCTAGCCTAAGCCTAGGAGTGCCCTAGCAAAAGCCTAGGGGTGCCCTAGCCTTAGGATAGGGGAGCCCTAGCCTTAGCCTAAGCCTACGGGTGCCCTAGCTTAAGCCTAGGGGTGCCCCAGCCTAAGCCTAGGGGTGCCCTAGCCTTAGGCTAGGGGAGCCCTAGCCTTAGCCTAAACCTAGGGGTTCACTAGCCTAAGCCTAGGGGTGCCCTAGCCTTAGGCTAGGGTAACCTTAGCCTTAGCCTAAGCCTATGGGTGCCGTAGCCTCAGCCAAGGGGTGCCCTAGCCTCAGCCTAGGGGTGCCCTAGCCTAAGCCTAGGAGTGCCCTAGCCTAAGCCTAGGGGTGCCCTAGCCTAAGCCTAGTGGTGTCTTAGCCTAAGCCTAGGGCTGACCTAGCCTTAGCCTAAGCCTAGGGGTGCACTAGCCTAAGCCTAAGGGTGCCCTAACCTAAGCCTAGGGTGTCCTTGCCTAAGCATAGGGGTGCCTAAGCCTAAGCCAAGGGGTCCCCTAGCCTTAGCCTAAGCCTAGGGGTGCCCTAGCCTAAGCCTAGGGGTGCCCTAGCCTAAGCCTAGGGGTGCCCTAGACTAAGCCTAGAGGTGCTCTAGCCTAAGCCTAGGGGTGCCCAGGATTTAGGCTAGAGGAGCCCTAGCCTTAGCCTAAGCCTATGGCTGCCCTAAGCTAAGCCTAGGGGTGCCCTAACCTAAGCCTAGGGGTGCCCTAGCCGAACCCTAGGGGTACCATAGCCTTAGGCTAGGGGAGCACTAGCCTTAGCCTAAGCCTAGGGGTGCCCTAGCCTAAGACTAGGGGTGCCCTGGCCTAAGCTTAGGGGTCCCCTAGCCTAAGCCTAGGGGTGTCCTAGGGTTAGGATAGGGGAGCCCTAGCCTTAGCCTAATCCTAGGGGTGCCCTAGCCTAAGCCTAGGGGTGCCCTAGCCTTAGGATAGGGGAGCCCTAGCCTTAGCCTAAGCCTAGGGGTGCCCTAGCCTAAGTCTAGGGGTGCCCTAGCCTAAGCCTAGGGGTGCCTAGCGTAAGCCTAGGGGTGCCCTAGCGTAAGCCTAGGGGTGCCCTAGCGTAAGCCTAGGGGTGTCCTAGCCTTAGGCTAGGGGAGCCCTAGCCTTAGTCTAGTGGAGTCTTAGCCTTAGCCAAAGCCTATGGGTGCCCTAGCCTAAGCCTAGGGGTGCCCTAGCCTAAGCCTAGGGGTGCCCAATCCTAAGCCTAGGGGTGCCCTAGCCTAAGCCTAGGGGTGCCCTAGCCTTAGGCTAGAGGAGCCCTAGCCTTAGCCTAAGCCTAGGGGTGCCCTAGCCTAAGACTAGGGGTGCCCTAGCCTAAGCTTAGGGGTGCCCTAGCGTAAGCCTAGGGGTGCCCTAGCCTAAGCCTAGGGGTTCCCTAGGGTTACGCTAAGGGAGCCCTAGCCTTAGCCTAAGCCTAGGGGTGCCCTAGCCTAAGCCTAGGGGTGCCCTAGCCTAAGCCTAGGGATGCCCTAGCCTAAGCCTAGGAGTGCCCTAGCCTAAGCCTAGGGGTGCCCTAAACTAAGCCTAGGGGTGCCCTAGCCTAAGCTTAGGGGTGCCCTAACCTAAGCCTTTGGGTGCCCTAGCCTTAGGCTAGGGGAGCCCTAGCCTTAACCTAAGCCTACGCGTGCCCTAGCATAAGCCTAGGGGTGCCCAGGCCTTATGCTAGAGGAGCCCTAGCCTTAGCCTAAACCTATGGCTGCCCTAGTATAAGCCTAGCGTGCCCTACCCTAAGCCTAGGGGTGCCCTAGCCTAAGCCTAGGGGAGCCCTAGCCTAACCCTAGGGGTGCCCTAGCCTAAGCCTAGGAGTGCCCTAGCCTAAGCCTAGGGGTGCCCTAGCCTAAGCTTAGGGTGCCCTAGCCTAAGCCTAAGGGTGCAATAGCCTAAGCCTAGTGGTTCCCTAGCCTTAGGCTAGGGGAGCCCTAGCCTTAGCCTAAGCCTAGGGGTGCCCTAGCCTAATACTAGGGGTGCCCTAGCTTAAACCTAGTGGTGCCTTTGCCAAAGCCTAGGGGTGACCTAGCCTAAGCCTAGGGGTGCCCTAGCCTAAACCTAGTGATACCTTTGCCTAAGCCTAGGGGTGACGTAGCCTTAGCCTAAGCCTAGGTGTGCCCTGGCCTAAGCCCAAGGATGCCCTAACCTAAGCCTAGGGGTGCCCTAGCCTAAGCCTAGGGGTGCCTTAGCCTAAGCCTAGGGGTGCCCTACCCTAAGCCTAGGGGTGCCCTACCCCAAGCCTAGGGGTGCACTAGCCTAAGCCTAGGATTGCCCTAGCCTAAGCCTAGGCTTCCCTAGCCTAAGCCTAGGCTTGCCCTAGCCTAAGCCTAGGCTTGCCCTAGCCTTAGGCTAGCTGAGCCCTAGCCTAAGCCTAAGCCTAGGTGTGCCCTAGCCTAAGCCTAGGGGTGCCCTAGCCTTAGGCTAGCGGAGCCCTAGCCTTAGCCTAAGCCTAGGGGTGCCTTAGCCTAAGCCTAGGGGTGCCCTAGGGTTAGGATAGGGGAACTCTAGCCTTAGCCTAAGCCTAGGGGTGCCCTAGCCTAAGCATAGTGGTGCCCTAGCCTTAGGCTAGGGGAGCCCTAACCTTAGCCTAAGCCTAGGGGTGCCTTAGCCCAAGCCTAGGGGTGCCCTAGCCTATGTCTAGGGGTGCCCTAGCCTAAGCCTAGGGGTGCCTTAACCTAAGCCTAGGGGTGCCCTAGGCTAAGACTAGGGGTGCCCTAGCCTAAGCCTAGGCGTGCCCTAGCCTAAGCCTATGGGTGCCCTGGCCTTAGGGTAGCGGAGCCCTAGCCTTAGCCTAAGCCTAGGGGTGCCCTAGCTTAAGACTAGGGGTGCCCTAGCCTAAGCCTATGGGTGCCCTAGCCTAAGCATAGGGGTGCACAGGCCTTAGGCTAGAGGAGCCCTAGCCTTAGCCTAAGCCTATGGCTGCCCTAGGCTAAGCCTAGGGGTGCCCTAGCCTAAGCCTAGGGGTACCCTAGCCTAACCCTAGGGGTACCCTAGCCTTAGGCTAGGGGAGCACTAGCCTTAGCCTAAGCCTAGGGGTGCCCTAGCCTAAGCATAGGCGTGCCCTAGCCTAAGCCTCGGCTTGCCCTAGCCTTAGGCTAGCTGAGCCCTAGCCTAAGCAAAAGCATATGGGTGCCCTAGCCTAAGCCTAGGGGTGCTAAGCCTAAGCCTAGGGGTGCCCTAGCCTTAGGCTAGGGGAGCCCTAGCCTTAGCCTAAACAAAGGGGTGTCCTAGCCTAAGCCTAGGGGTGTCCTAGCCTAAGCCTAAGGGTGCCCTAGCCTAAGCCTAGGGGTGCCCTAGCCTAAGGCTAGGGGTGCCCTAGCCTAAGCGTAGGGGTGCCCAGGCCTTAGGCTAGAGGAGCCTAAGCCTTAGCCTAAGCCTATGGCTGCCCTAGCCTAAGCCTAGATGTGCCCTAACCTAAGCCTAGGGGTACCCTACCCTTAGGCTAGGGGAGCCCTAGCCTTAGCCTAAGCCTAGGGGTGCCCCACCCTAAGCCTAGGAGTGCCCTGCCTAAGTCTAGTGGTGCCTAGCCTAAGCATAGTGGTGCCCTAACCTAAGCCTTGGGGTTCCCTACCTTAATCTAGGGGTGCCCTAGCCTAAGCATACGGTGCCCTAGCCTAAGCCTAGGGGTGCCCTAGCCTTACGCTAGGGAAGCCCTAGCCTTAGCCTAAGCCTAGGGGTGCCCTAGCCTAAGCCTTAGGGAGCCCTAGCCTAAGCGTAAGGGTGCCCTAGCCTAAGGTTAGGGGTACCCTAACCTAAGCCTAGGGTTGCCTACCCTTAACCTAGGGGAGCCCTAGCCTTAACCTAAGCCTAGGTGTGCTCTAGCCTAAGCCTATGGGTGCCCTAGTCTGAGCCTAAGGGTGCCCTAGCCTTAGACTGGGGGAGCCCTAGCCTTAGCCTAAGCCTAGGGGTGCCCTAGCCTAAGCCTAGGGGTGCCCTAGCCTAAGCCTAGGGGTGCCGTAGCCTAAGCCTAGGGGTGCCCAAGCCTTAGTTTGGGGGAGCCCTAGCTTTAGCCTAAGCCTAGGGATGCTCTAGCCTAAGCCTAGGGGTCACCTAGCCTACGCCTAGGGGTGCCTTAGCCTTAGGCTAGGGGATCCCTAGCCTTAGCCTAAGCCTAGGGGTTCCCTAGCCTAAGTGTAGGGGTGCCCTAGCCTGAGACTAGGGGTGCCCTAGCCTTAGCCTAGGGGTGCCCTAGCCTAAGCCTAGGAGTGCCTTAGCCTAAGCCTAGGGGTCCCCTAGCCTTAGTCTAAGCCTAGGGTTGCCCGATCCTAAGCCTAGGGGTGCCCTAGCCTAATCCTAGGGGTGCCCAGCCTACGCCTAGGGGTGCCCTATCCTTAGCCTAAGCCTAGGGGTGCCCTAGCCTAAGCCTAGGGGTACCCTAGCCTAAGCCTAGGGGTGCCTTAGCCTACGCCTAGGGGTGCCCTAGCCTTAGCCTAAGCCTAGGGGTGCCCTAGCCTAAGACTAGGGGTGCCCTAGACTAAGTTTAGGGGTGCCCTAGCGTAAGCCTAGGGGGGCCCTGGCCTAAGCCTAGGGGTGCCCTAGGGTTAGGCAAGGGGAGCCCTAGCCTTAGCCTAAGCCTAGGGGTGCCCTAGCCTAAGCTTAGGGGTGCCCGAGCCTAACCCTTGCAGTGCCCTAGCCCTAGGCTAGGGGGACCTAGCCTTAGCCTAAACCTAGTGGTGCCCTAGTCAAAGCCTAGTGGTGTCCTAGCCTAAGCCTAGGGGTGCCCTAGCCTAAGCCTAGGGGTGCCCTAGCCTTAGACAAGGGGAGCCCTAGCCTTAGCCTAAGCCTAGGGGTGCCCTAGCCTAAGCCTAGGGGTGCCCTAGCCTAAGGCTAGGGGTACCCTAGCCTTAGTCTAGTGGAGCCCTAGCCTTAGCCTAAGCCTAGGGGTGCCAAATCCTAAGCCATGGGGTGCCCTAGCGTAAGCCTAGGAGTGCCCTAGCCTAAGCCTAGGGGTGCCCTAGAGTTAGGGTAGGGGAGCCTAGCCTTAGCCTAAGCCTTGGGGTGCCCTAGCCTTAGCCTAAGCCTAGGGGTGCCCTAGCTTAAGACTAGGGGTGCCCTAGCCTAAGCCTATGGGTGCCCTAGCCTAAGCATAGGGGTGCACAGGCCTTAGGCTAGAGGAGCCCTAGCCTTAGCCTAAGCCTATGGCTGCCCTAGGCTAAGCCTAGGGGTGCCCTAGCCTAAGCCTAGGGGTACCCTAGCCTAACCCTAGGGGTACCCTAGCCTTAGGCTAGGGGAGCACTAGCCTTAGCCTAAGCCTAGGGGTGCCCTAGCCTAAGCATAGGCGTGCCCTAGCCTAAGCCTCGGCTTGCCCTAGCCTTAGGCTAGCTGAGCCCTAGCCTAAGCAAAAGCATATGGGTGCCCTAGCCTAAGCCTAGGGGTGCTAAGCCTAAGCCTAGGGGTGCCCTAGCCTTAGGCTAGGGGAGCCCTAGCCTTAGCCTAAACAAAGGGGTGTCCTAGCCTAAGCCTAAGGGTGTCCTAGCCTAAGCCTAAGGGTGCCCTAGCCTAAGCCTAGGGGTGCCCTAGCCTAAGGCTAGGGGTGCCCTAGCCTAAGCGTAGGGGTGCCCAGGCCTTAGGCTAGAGGAGCCTAAGCCTTAGCCTAAGCCTATGGCTGCCCTAGCCTAAGCCTAGATGTGCCCTAGCCTAAGCCTAGGGGTACCCTACCCTTAGGCTAGGGGAGCCCTAGCCTTAGCCTAAGCCTAGGGGTGCCCCACCCTAAGCCTAGGGGTGCCCTGCCTAAGTCTAGTGGTGCCTAGCCTAAGCATAGGGGTGCCCTAACCTAAGCCTTGGGGTTCCCTACCTTAATCTAGGGGTGCCCTAGCCTAAGCATACGGTGCCCTAGCCTAAGCCTAGGGGTGCCCTAGCCTTACGCTAGGGAAGCCCTAGCCTTAGCCTAAGCCTAGGGGTGCCCTAGCCTAAGCCTAAGGGAGCCCTAGCCTAAGCGTAAGGGTGCCCTAGCCTAAGGTTAGGGGTGCCCTAACCTAAGCCTAGGGTTGCCTACCCTTAACCTAGGGGAGCCCTAGCCTTAACCTAAGCCTAGGTGTGCTCTAGCCTAAGCCTATGGGTGCCCTAGTCTGAGCCTAAGGGTGCCCTAGCCTTAGACTAGGGGAGCCCTAGCCTTAGCCTAAGCCTAGGGGTGCCCTAGCCTAAGCCTAGGGGTGCCCTAGCCTAAGCCTAGGGGTGCCGTAGCCTAAGCCTAGGGGTGCCCAAGCCTTAGTTTGGGGGAGCCCTAGCTTTAGCCTAAGCCTAGGGATGCTCTAGCCTAAGCCTAGGGGTCACCTAGCCTACGCCTAGGGGTGCCTTAGCCTTAGGCTAGGGGATCCCTAGCCTTAGCCTAAGCCTAGGTGTTCCCTAGCCTAAGTGTAGGGGTGCCCTAGCCTGAGACTAGGGGTGCCCTAGCCTTAGCCTAGGGGTGCCCTAGCCTAAGCCTAGGAGTGCCTTAGCCTAAGCCTAGGGGTCCCCTAGCCTTAGTCTAAGCCTAGGGTTGCCCTAGCCTAAGCCTAGGGGTGCCCTAGCCTAAGCCTAGGGGTACCCTAGCCTAAGCCTAGGGGTGCCTTAGCCTACGCCTAGGGGTGCCCTAGCCTTAGCCTAAGCCTAGGGGTGCCCTAGCCTAAGACTAGGGGTGCCCTAGCCTAAGTTTAGGGGTGCCCTAGCGTAAGCCTAGGGGGGCCCTGGCCTAAGCCTAGGGGTGCCCTAGGGTTAGGCAAGGGGAGCCCTAGCCTTAGCCTAAGCCTAGGGGTGCCCTAGCCTAAGCTTAGGGGTGCCCTAGCCTAAGCCTTGCAGTGCCCTAGCCCTAGGCTAGGGGGACCTAGCCTTAGCCTAAACCTAGTGGTGCCCTAGTCAAAGCCTAGTGGTGTCCTAGCCTAAGCCTAGGGGTGCCCTAGCCTAAGCCTAGGGGTGCCCTAGCCTTAGACAAGGGGAGCCCTAGCCTTAGCCTAAGCCTAGGGGTGCCCTAGCCTAAGCCTAGGGGTACCCTAGCCTTAGTCTAGTGGAGCCCTAGCCTTAGCCTAAGCCTAGGGGTGCCAAATCCTAAGCCATGGGGTGCCCTAGCGTAAGCCTAGGAGTGCCCTAGCCTAAGCCTAGGGGTGCCCTAGAGTTAGGGTAGGGGAGCCTAGCCTTAGCCTAAGCCTTGGGGTGCCCTAGCCCTAGCCTAAGCCTAGGGGTGCCCTAGCCTAAGCCTAGGGGTGCCCTAGCCTAAGCCTAGGGGTGTCTTAGCCTTAGACTAGGGGAGACCTAGCCTTAGCCTAAGCCTAGGGGTGCCCTAGCCTAAGCCTAGGGGTGCCCAGGCCTTAGGCTAGAGGAGCCCTAGCCTTAGACTAAGCTTATGGCTGCCCTAGCCTAAGCCTAGGGGTGACCTAGCCTAAGCCTAGGGGTGTCCTAGCCTAAGCTTAGAGGTGCCCTAGCCTAACCGTAGGGGTGCCCTAGCCTTAGGCTAGGGGAGCACTAGCCTTATCCTACGCCTCGGGGTGCCCTAGCCTAAGCTTATGGGTGCCCTAGCCTAAGCCTAGGGGTGCCCTAGCCTAAGCTTGGGGGTGCCTTAGCCTAAGATTAGGGGTGCCCTAGCCTAAGCCTAAGGGTTCCCTAGCCTAAGCCTAGTGGTGCCCTAGCCTTAGGCTTGAGGAGCCCTAGCCTTAGCCTAAGTCTAGGGGTGCCCTAGCCTAAGACTAGGGGTGCCCTTGCCTAAGTTTAGGGGTGCCCTAGCCTAAGCTTAGGGGTCCCCTAGCCTAAGCCTAGGGGTGCACTAGGGTTAGGCTAGGGGAGCCCTAGACTTAGCTTAATCCTAGGGTTGCCCTAGCTTATGACTAGGGGTGCCCTAGCCTAAGCCTAGGGGTTCCCTAGCCTTAGGCTAGGGGAGCCCTAGCCTTAGCCTAAGCCTAGGGGTGTCCTAGCCCAAGCCTAGGGGTGCCTTAACCTAAGCCTAGGGGTGCCCTAGCCTAAGCCCAGGAGTGCCCTAGCCTATGGCTAGGGGTGCCATAGCCTTAATCTATTGAAGCCTTAGCCTTAGCCAAAGCCTAGTGGTGCCCTTGAAAAAGCCTAGGGGTGCCCTACCCTAAACCTAGGGGTGC
The DNA here is from genome assembly GCF_050624435.1 of Tenrec ecaudatus. Classification (NCBI taxonomy): domain Eukaryota; kingdom Metazoa; phylum Chordata; class Mammalia; order Afrosoricida; family Tenrecidae; genus Tenrec; species Tenrec ecaudatus. The sequence goes on along the minus strand of NW_027457650.1, from coordinate 1,300,809 downwards.
CCTATCCTAAGCCTAGGCGTGCCCTAGCCTTAGGCTAGCTCAGCCCTACCTTTAGCCTAAGCCTAGGGGTGCCCTAGCTTAAGCCTAGGGGTGCCCTAGCCTAAGCCTAGGGGTGCCCTAGCCTTAGGCTAGGGGAGCCCTAGACTTAGCCTAAGCCTAGGGGTGCCCTAGCCTAAGACTAGTGGTGCCCTAGGGTTAGGTTAGGGGAGCCCTAGCCTTAGCCTAATCCTAGGGGTGCCCTACCCTAAGACTAGGGGTGCCCTAGCCTAAGCCTAGGGGTGCCCTAGCCTAAGCCTAGGGGTACCCTAGCCTAAGCCTAGGGGTGTCGTAGCCTTAGGCTAGGGGAGCCCTAGCCTTAGCCTAAGCCTACGGGTGCCCTAGCCTAAGCCTAGGGGTGCCCAGCCTTAGGCTAGAGGAGCCCTAGCCTTAGCCTAAACTTATGGCTGCCCTAGCCTAAGCCTAGGGGTGCCCTAGCCTAAGCCTATGGGTCCCCAAGCCTAAGCCTAGGGGTGCCCTAGCCTAAGTTTAGGGGTGCCCTAGCCTAAGCCTAAGGGTGCTCAATCCTAAGCCTAGTGGTGCCCCAGCCTTAGGCTAGGGGAGCCCTAACCTTAGCCTAAGCCTAGGGGTGCCCTAGCCTAAGCCTAAGGGTGCCCTAACCTAAGCCTAGGGTGCCCTTGCCTAAGCCTAGGGGTGCCCTAGCCTAAGCCTAGGGGTGCCCTAGCCTAAGCCTAGGGGTGCCCTAGCCTAAGCCAAGGAGTGCCCTAGCCTAAGCCTAGGGGTGCCCAGGCCTTAGGCTAGAGGAGCCCTAGCCTAAGTTAGGGGTGCCCTAGCCTAAGCTTAGGGGTCCCCTAGCCTAAGCATAGGGGTGCACTAGGGTTAGGCTAGGGGAGCCCTAGCCTTAGCCTAATCCCAGGGGTGCCCTAGCGTAAGCCTAGGAGTGCCCTAGCAAAAGCCTAGGGGTGCCCTAGCCTTAGGATAGGGGAGCCCTAGCCTTAGCCTAAGCCTACGGGTGCCCTAGCTTAAGCCTAGGGGTGCCCTAGCCTAAACCTAGGGGTGCCCTAGCCTTAGGCTAGGTGAGCCCTAGCCTTAGCCTAAACCTAGGGGTTCACTAGCCTAAGCCTAGGGGTGCCCTAGCCTTAGGCTAGGGTAACCTTAGCCTTAGCCTAAGACTATGGGTGCCATAGCCTCAGCCTAGGGGTGCCCTAGCCTCAGCCTAGGGGTGCCCTAGCCTAAGCCTAGGAGTGCCCTAGCCTAAGCCTAGGGGTGCCCTAGCCTAAGCCTAGTGGTGTCTTAGCCTAAGCCTAGGGCTGACCTAGCCTTAGCCTAAGCCTAGGGGTGCCCTAGCCTAAGCCTAAGGGTGCCCTAACCTAAGCCTAGGGTGTCCTTGCCTAAGCCTAGGGGTGCCTAAGCCTAAGCCAAGGGGTCCCCTAGCCTTAGCCTAAGCCTAGGGGTGCCCTAGCCTAAGCCTAGGGGTGCCCTAGCCTAAGCCTAGGGGTGCCCTAGACTAAGCCTAGAGGTGCTCTAGCCTAAGCCTAGGGGTGCCCAGGATTTAGGCTAGAGGAGCCCTAGCCTTAGCCTAAGCCTATGGCTGCCCTAGGCTAAGCCTAGGGGTGCCCTAACCTAAGCCTAGGGGTGCCCTAGCCTAACCCTAGGGGTACCATAGCCTTAGGCTAGGGGAGCACTAGCCTTAGCCTAAGCCTAGGGGTGCCCTAGCATAAGCCTAGGGGTGCCCTAGCATAAGACTAGGGGTGCCCTAGCGTAAGCCTAGGGGTGTCCTAGCCTTAGGCTAGGGGAGCCCTAGCCTTAGTCTAGTGGAGCCTTAGGCTTAGCCAAAGCCTATGGGTGCCCTAGCCTAAGCCTAGGGGTGCCCTAGCCTAAGCCTAGGGGTGCCCTATCCTAAGCCTAGGGGTGCCCTAGCCTAAGCCTAGGGGTGCCCTAGCCTTAGGCTAGAGGAGCCCTAGCCGTAGCCTAAGCCTAGGGGTGCCCTAGCCTAAGACTAGTGGTGCCCTAGCCTAAGCTTAGGGGTGCCCTAGCGTAAGCCTCGGGGTGCCCTAGCCTAAACCAAGGGTGCCCTAGCCTAAGCCTTGGGGTACCCTAACCTAAGCCTAGGGGTGCCATAGCCTAAGCCTAGCGGTGCCCTAGCCTAAGCCTTGGGGTGACCTAGCCTTAGGCTAGGGGAGCCCTAGCCTTAGCCTAAGCCTACGGGTGTCCTACCCTAAGCCTAGGGGTGCCCTAGCCTAAGCCTAGGGGTGCCCTAGCCTTAGGCTAGCTGAGCCCTAGCCTTAGCCTAAGCTTACGGGTGCCCTTGCCTAAGGCTAGGGGTGCCATAGCCTATGCCTAGGGATGCCCTAGCGTAAGCGTAGGGGTGCCCTAGCCTTAGGCTAGGGGAGCCCTAGCCTAAGCCAAAGCCTAGGGGTGCCCTAGCCTTAGACTAGGGGTGCCCTAGCCTAAGCTTAGGCGTGCCCTAGCCTAAACTTATGGGTGCCCTAGCCTAAGCCTAGGGGTGCCCTAGGGTTAGGCTAGGGGAGCTATAGCCTTAGCCTAAGTCTAGGGGTACCCTAGCCTAAGCCTAGTGGTGCCCTAGCCTAAGCCTAGGGGTTCTCTAGCCTAAGCCTAGGGGTGCCCTAGCCTTAGGCTACGGCAGCCCTAGTCTTAGCCTAAGCCTAGGGGTGCCCTAGACAAAGCCTAGGTGTGCCTTAGCCTAAGCCTAGGGGTGCCCTAGCCTAAGCCTAGTAATGCCCAAACCTAAGACTAGGGGTGCCCTAGCCTCAGTCTAGTGGAGCCTTAGCCTTAGCCAAAGCCTAGGGGTCCCCTAGCCTAAGCCTAGGGGTGCCCTAGCCTAAGCCTAGGGGAGCCCTAGCCTTAGCCTAAGCCTAGGGGTGCCCTAGCCTAAGACTAGGGGTGCTCTAGCCTAAGCTTAGGGGTGCCCTATTGTAAGCCTAGGGGTGCCCTAGCCTAAGCCTAGGGGTGCCCTAGGGTTAGGCTAGGGGAGGCCTAGCCTTAGCCTAAGCCTAGGGGTGCCCTACCCTAAGCCTAGGGGTGACCTAGCGTAAGCCTAGGGGTGCCCTAGCCTAAGCCAAGGGTGCCCTAGTCTAAGCCTAGGGGTGCCCTAACCTAAGCCTAGGGGTGCCATAGCCTAAGCCTAGGGGTGCCCTAGCCTAAGCCTTGGGGTGTCCTAGCCATAGGCTAGGGGAGCCCTAGCCTTAGCCTAAGCCTACGGGTGCCCTAGCCTAAGCCTAGGGGTGCCCAAGCCTTAGGCTAGAGGAGCCTTAGCCTTAGCCTAAGCCTAGGGGTGCACTAACCTAAGCCTAGGGGTGCCCTAGCCAAAGCCTAGGGGTGCCCTAGCCTAAGCCTAGGGGTGCCCTAGCCTAAGCCTAGGGGTGCCCTAGCCTAAGCTTAGGGGTGCCCTAGCCTAAGCCGAAGGGTGCTCTAGCCTAAGCCTAGTGGTGCCCTAGCCTTAGACTCGGGGAGCCCTAGCCTAAGCCTAAGCCTAGGGGTGCTCTAGCCTAATACTAGGGGTACCCTAGCCTAAACCTAGTGGTGCCATTGCCTAAGCCTAGGGGTGACCTAGCCTAAGCCTAGGGGTGCCCTAACCTAAACCTAATGGTGCCTTTGCCTAAGCCTAGGGGTGACCTAGCCTGAGCCTAAGTCTAGGGGTGCCCTGGCCTAAGGCTAAGGGTGCCCTAACCTAAGTCTAGGGTACCCTTGCCTAAGCCTAGGGGTGCCTTAGCCTAAGCCTAGGGGTCCCCTAGCCTTAGCCTAAGCCTAGGGGTGCCCTAGCCTAAGTCTACGGGTGCCTTAGCCTAAGCCAAGGGGTGCCCTAGCCTAAGCCTAGTGGTGCCCTAGGGTTAGGTTAGGGGAGCCCTAGCCTTAGCATAATCCTAGGGGTGCCCTACCCTAAGACTAGGGGTGCCCTAGCCTAAGCGTAGGGGTGCCCTAGCCTAAGCCTAGGGGTGCCCTAGCCTAAGCCTAGGGGTGTCGTAGCCTTAGGCTAGGGGAGCCCTAACCTTAGCCTAAGCCTACGGGTGCCCTAGCCTAAGCCTAGGGGTGCCCAGCCTTAGGCTAGAGGAGCCCTAGCCTTAGCCTAAACTTATGGCTGCCCTAGCCTAAGCCTAGGGGTGCCCTAGCCTAAGCCTATGGGTCCCCAAGCCTAAGCCTAGGGGTGCCCTAGCCTAAGTTTAGGGGTGCCCTAGCCTAAGCCTAAGGGTGCTCAATCCTAAGCCTAGTGGTGCCCCAGCCTTAGGCTAGGGGAGCCCTAACCTTAGCCTAAGCCTAGGCGTGCCCGAGCCTAAGCCTAAGGGTGCCCTAACCTAAGCCTAGGGTGCCCTTGCCTAAGCCTAGGGGTGCCCTAGCCTTAGCCTAAGCCTAGGGGTGCCCTAGCCTAAGCCTAGGGGTGCCCTAGCCTAAGCCTAGGGGTGCCCTAGCCTAAGCCTAGGGGTGCCCTAGCCTAAGCCTAGGGGTGTCTTAGCCTTAGACTAGGGGAGACCTAGCCTTAGCCTAAGCCTAGGGGTGCCCTAGCCTAAGCCTAGGGGTGCCCAGGCCTTAGGCTAGAGGAGCCCTAGCCTTAGACTAAGCCTATGGCTGCCCTAGCCTAAGCCTAGGGGTGACCTAGCCTAAGCCTAGGGGTGCCCTAGCCTAAGCTTAGAGGTGCCCTAGCCTAACCGTAGGGGTGCCCTAGCCTTAGGCTAGGGGAGCACTAGCCTTATCCTACGCCTCGGGGTGCCCTAGCCTAAGCTTATGGGTGCCCTAGCCTAAGCCTAGGGGTGCCCTAGCCTAAGCTTGGGGGTGCCTTAGCCTAAGATTAGGGGTGCCCTAGCCTAAGCCTAAGGGTTCCCTAGCCTAAGCCTAGTGGTACCCTAGCCTTAGGCTTGAGGAGCCCTAGCCTTAGCCTAAGTCTAGGGGTGCCCTAGCCTAAGACTAGGGGTGCCCTTGCCTAAGTTTAGGGGTGCCCTAGCCTAAGCTTAGGGGTCCCCTAGCCTAAGCCTAGGGGTGCACTAGGGTTAGGCTAGGGGAGCCCTAGACTTAGCTTAATCCTAGGGGTGCCCTAGCTTAAGACTAGGGGTGCCCTAGCCTAAGCCTAGGGGTTCCCTAGCCTTAGGCTAGGGGAGCCCTAGCCTTAGCCTAAGCCTAGGGGTGTCCTAGCCCAAGCCTAGGGGTGCCTTAACCTAAGCCTAGGGGTGCCCTAGCCTAAGCCTAGGAGTGCCCTAGCCTATGGCTAGGGGTGCCATAGCCTTAATCTATTGAAGCCTTAGCCTTAGCCAAAGCCTAGTGGTGCCCTTGAAAAAGCCTAGGGGTGCCCTACCCTAAACCTAGGGGTGCCCTATCCTAAGCCTAGGCGTGCCCTAGCCTTAGGCTAGCTGAGCCCTACCTTTAGCCTAAGCCTAGGGGTGCCCTAGCTTAAGCCTAGGGGTGCCCTAGCCTAAGCCTAGGGGTGCCCTAGCCTTAGGCTAGGGGAGCCCTAGACTTAGCCTAAGCCTAGGGGTGCCCTAGCCTAAGCCTAGTGGTGCCCTAGGGTTAGGTTAGGGGAGCCCTAGCCTTAGCCTAATCCTAGGGGTGCCCTACCCTAAGACTAGGGGTGCCCTAGCCTAAGCCTAGGGGTGCCCTAGCCTAAGCCTAGGGGTACCCTAGCCTAAGCCTAGGGGTGTCGTAGCCTTAGGCTAGGGGAGCCCTAGCCTTAGCCTAAGCCTACGGGTGCCCTAGCCTAAGCCTAGGGGTGCCCAGCCTTAGGCTAGAGGAGCCCTAGCCTTAGCCTAAACTTATGGCTGCCCTAGCCTAAGCCTAGGGGTGCCCTAGCCTAAGCCTAGGGGTGCCCTAGCCTAAGCCTATGGGTCCCCAAGCCTAAGCCTAGGGGTGCCCTAGCCTAAGTTTAGGGGTGCCCTAGCCTAAGCCTAAGGGTGCTCAATCCTAAGCCTAGTGGTGCCCCAGCCTTAGGCTAGGGGAGCCCTAACCTTAGCCTAAGCCTAGGGGTGCCCTAGCCTAAGCCTAAGGGTGCCCTAACCTAAGCCTAGGGTGCCCTTGCCTAAGCCTAGGGGTGCCCTAGCCTAAGCCTAGGGGTGCCCTAGCCTAAGCCTAGGGGTGCCCTAGCCTAAGCCAAGGAGTGCCCTAGCCTAAGCCTAGGGGTGCCCAGGCCTTAGGCTAGAGGAGCCCTAGCCTAAGTTAGGGGTGCCCTAGCCTAAGCTTAGGGGTCCCCTAGCCTAAGCATAGGGGTGCACTAGGGTTAGGCTAGGGGAGCCCTAGCCTTAGCCTAATCCCAGGGGTGCCCTAGCGTAAGCCTAGGAGTGCCCTAGCAAAAGCCTAGGGGTGCCCTAGCCTTAGGATAGGGGAGCCCTAGCCTTAGCCTAAGCCTACGGGTGCCCTAGCTTAAGCCTAGGGGTGCCCTAGCCTAAACCTAGGGGTGCCCTAGCCTTAGGCTAGGTGAGCCCTAGCCTTAGCCTAAACCTAGGGGTTCACTAGCCTAAGCCTAGGGGGGCCCTAGCCTTAGGCTAGGGTAACCTTAGCCTTAGCCTAAGACTATGGGTGCCGTAGCCTCAGCCTAGGGGTGCCCTAGCCTCAGCCTAGGGGTGCCCTAGCCTAAGCCTAGGCGTGCCCTAGCCTAAGCCTAGGGGTGCCCTAGCCTAAGCCTAGTGGTGTCTTAGCCTAAGCCTAGGGCTGACCTAGCCTTAGCCTAAGCCTAGGGGTGCCCTAGCCTAAGCCTAAGGGTGCCCTAACCTAAGCCTAGGGTGTCCTTGCCTAAGCCTAGGGGTGCCTAAGCCTAAGCCAAGGGGTCCCCTAGCCTTAGCCTAAGCCTAGGGGTGCCCTAGCCTAAGCCTAGGGGTGCCCTAGCCTAAGCCTAGGGGTGCCCTAGACTAAGCCTAGAGGTGCTCTAGCCTAAGCCTAGGGGTGCCCAGGATTTAGGCTAGAGGAGCCCTAGCCTTAGCCTAAGCCTATGGCTGCCCTAGGCTAAGCCTAGGGGTGCCCTAACCTAAGCCTAGGGGTGCCCTAGCCTAACCCTAGGGGTACCATAGCCTTAGGCTAGGGGAGCACTAGCCTTAGCCTAAGCCTAGGGGTGCCCTAGCATAAGCCGAGGGGTGCCCTAGCATAAGACTAGGGGTGCCCTAGTGTAAGCCTAGGGGTGTCCTAGCCTTAGGCTAGGGGAGCCCTAGCCTTAGTCTAGTGGAGCCTTAGGCTTAGCCAAAGCCTATGGGTGCCCTAGCCTAAGCCTAGGGGTGCCCTAGCCTAAGCCTAGGGGTGCCCTATCCTAAGCCTAGGGGTGCCCTAGCCTAAGCCTAGGGGTGCCCTAGCCTTAGGCTAGAGGAGCCCTAGCCGTAGCCTAAGCCTAGGGGTGCCCTAGCCTAAGACTAGGGGTGCCCTAGCCTAAGCGTAGGGGTGCCCTAGCGTAAGCCTCGGGGTGCCCTAGCCTAAACCAAGGGTGCCCTAGCCTAAGCCTTGGGGTACCCTAACCTAAGCCTAGGGGTGCCATAGCCTAAGCCTAGCGGTGCCCTAGCCTAAGCCTTGGGGTGACCTAGCCTTAGGCTAGGGGAGCCCTAGCCTTAGCCTAAGCCTACGGGTGTCCTACCCTAAGCCTAGGGGTGCCCTAGCCTAAGCCTAGGGGTGCCCTAGCCTTAGGCTAGCTGAGCCCTAGCCTTAGCCTAAGCTTACGGGTGCCCTTGCCTAAGGCTAGGGGTGCCATAGCCTATGCCTAGGGATGCCCTAGCGTAAGCGTAGGGGTGCCCTAGCCTTAGGCTAGGGGAGCCCTAGCCTAAGCCAAAGCCTAGGGGTGCCCTAGCCTTAGACTAGGGGTGCCCTAGCCTAAGCTTAGGCGTGCCCTAGCCTAAACTTATGGGTGCCCTAGCCTAAGCCTAGGGGTGCCCTAGGGTTAGGCTAGGGGAGCTATAGCCTTAGCCTAAGTCTAGGGGTACCCTAGCCTAAGCCTAGTGGTGCCCTAGCCTAAGCCTAGGGGTTCTCTAGCCTAAGCCTAGGGGTGCCCTAGCCTTAGGCTACGGCAGCCCTAGTCTTAGCCTAAGCCTAGGGGTGCCCTAGACAAAGCCTAGGTGTGCCTTAGCCTAAGCCTAGGGGTGCCCTAGCCTAAGCCTAGTAATGCCCAAACCTAAGACTAGGGGTGCCCTAGCCTCAGTCTAGTGGAGCCTTAGCCTTAGCCAAAGCCTAGGGGTCCCCTAGCCTAAGCCTAGGGGTGCCCTAGCCTAAGCCTAGGGGAGCCCTAGCCTTAGCCTAAGCCTAGGGGTGCCCTAGCCTAAGACTAGGGGTGCTCTAGCCTAAGCTTAGGGGTGCCCTATTGTAAGCCTAGGGGTGCCCTAGCCTAAGCCTAGGGGTGCCCTAGGGTTAGGCTAGGGGAGGCCTAGCCTTAGCCTAAGCCTAGGGGTGCCCTACCCTAAGCCTAGGGGTGACCTAGCGTAAGCCTAGGGGTGCCCTAGCCTAAGCCAAAGGTGCCCTAGTCTAAGCCTAGGGGTGCCCTAACCTAAGCCTAGGGGTGCCATAGCCTAAGCCTAGGGGTGCCCTAGCCTAAGCCTTGGGGTGTCCTAGCCATAGGCTAGGGGAGCCCTAGCCTTAGCCTAAGCCTACGGGTGCCCTAGCCTAAGCCTAGGGGTGCCCAAGCCTTAGGCTAGAGGAGCCTTAGCCTTAGCCTAAGCCTAGGGGTGCACTAACCTAAGCCTAGGGGTGCCGTAGCCAAAGCCTAGGGGTGCCCTAGCCTAAGCCTAGGGGTGCCCTAGCCTAAGCCTAGGGGTGCCCTAGCCTAAGCTTAGGGGTGCCCTAGCCTAAGCCGAAGGGTGCTCTAGCCTAAGCCTAGTGGTGCCCTAGCCTTAGACTCGGGGAGCCCTAGCCTAAGCCTAAGCCTAGGGGTGCTCTAGCCTAATACTAGGGGTACCCTAGCCTAAACCTAGTGGTGCCATTGCCTAAGCCTAGGGGTGACCTAGCCTAAGCCTAGGGGTGCCCTAACCTAAACCTAATGGTGCCTTTGCCTAAGCCTAGGGGTGACCTAGCCTGAGCCTAAGTCTAGGGGTGCCCTGGCCTAAGGCTAAGGGTGCCCTAACCTAAGTCTAGGGTACCCTTGCCTAAGCCTAGGGGTGCCTTAGCCTAAGCCTAGGGGTCGCCTAGCCTTAGCCTAAGCCTAGGAGTGCCCTAGCCTAAGTCTACGGGTGCCTTAGCCTAAGCCAAGGGGTGCCCTAGCCTAAGCCTAGTGGTGCCCTAGGGTTAGGTTAGGGGAGCCCTAGCCTTAGCATAATCCTAGGGGTGCCCTACCCTAAGACTAGGGGTGCCCTAGCCTAAGCGTAGGGGTTTCCTAGCCTAAGCCTAGGGGTGCCCTAGCCTAAGCCTAGGGGTGTCGTAGCCTTAGGCTAGGGGAGCCCTAACCTTAGCCTAAGCCTACGGGTGCCCTAGCCTAAGCCTAGGGGTGCCCAGCCTTAGGCTAGAGGAGCCCTAGCCTTAGCCTAAACTTATGGCTGCCCTAGCCTAAGCCTAGGGGTGCCCTAGCCTAAGCCTATGGGTCCCCAAGCCTAAGCCTAGGGGTGCCCTAGCCTAAGTTTAGGGGTGCCCTAGCCTAAGCCTAAGGGTGCTCAATCCTAAGCCTAGTGGTGCCCCAGCCTTAGGCTAGGGGAGCCCTAACCTTAGCCTAAGCCTAGGCGTGCCCGAGCCTAAGCCTAAGGGTGCCCTAACCTAAGCCTAGGGTGCCCTTGCCTAAGCCTAGGGGTGCCCTAGCCTAAGCCTAGGGGTGCCCTAGCCTAAGCCAAGGAGTGCCCTAGCCTAAGCCTAGGGGTGCCCAGGCCTTAGGCTAGAGGAGCCCTAGCCTAAGTTAGGGGTGCCCTAGCCTAAGCTTAGGGGTCCCCTAGCCTAAGCATAGGGGTGCACTAGGGTTAGGCTAGGGGAGCCCTAGCCTTAGCCTAATCCCAGGGGTGCCCTAGCGTAAGTCTAGGAGTGCCCTAGCAAAAGCCTAGGGGTGCCCTAGCCTTAGGATAGGGGAGCCCTAGCCTTAGCCTAAGCCTACGGGTGCCCTAACTTAAGCCTAGGGGTGCCCTAGCCTAAACCTAGGGGTGCCCTAGCCTTAGGCTAGGTGAGCCCTAGCCTTAGCCTAAACCTAGGGGTTCACTAGCCTAAGCCTAGGGGTTCCCTAGCCTTAGGCTAGGGTAACGTTAGCCTTAGCCTAAGACTATGGGTGCCGTAGCCTCAGCCTAGGGGTGCCCTAGCCTCAGCCTAGGGGTGCCCTAGCCTAAGCCTAGGAGTGCCCTAGCCTAAGCCTAGGGGTGCCCTAGCCTAAGCCTAGTGGTGTCTTAGCCTAAGCCTAGGGCTGACCTAGCCTTAGCCTAAGCCTAGGGGTGCCCTAGCCTAAGCCTAAGGGTGCCCTAACCTAAGCCTAGGGTGTCCTTGCCTAAGCCTAGGGGTGCCTAAGCCTAAGCCAAGGGGTCCCCTAGCCTTAGCCTAAGCCTAGGGGTGCCCTAGCCTAAGCCTAGGGGTGCCCTAGCCTAAGCCTAGGGGTGCCCTAGACTAAGCCTAGAGGTGCTCTAGCCTAAGCCTAGGGGTGCCCAGGATTTAGGCTAGAGGAGCCCTAGCCTTAGCCTAAGCCTATGGCTGCCCTAGGCTAAGCCTAGGGGTGCCCTAACCTAAGCCTAGGGGTGCCCTAGCCTAACCCTAGGGGTACCATAGCCTTAGGCTAGGGGAGCACTAGCCTTAGCCTAAGCCTAGGGGTGCCCTAGCCTAAGACTAGGGGTGCCCTAGCCTAAGTTTAGGGGTCCCCTAGCCTAAGCCTAGGGGTGCCTAGCGTAAGCCTAGGGGTGCCCTAGCATAAGCCTAGGGGTGCCCTAGCGTAAGCCTAGGGGTGTCCTAGCCTTAGGCTAGGGGAGCCCTAGCCTTAGTCTAGTGGAGCCTTAGGCTTAGCCAAAGCCTATGGGTGCCCTAGCCTAAGCCTAGGGGTGCCCTAGCCTAAGCCTAGGGGTGCCCTATCCTAAGCCTAGGGGTGCCCTAGCCTAAGCCTAGGGGTGCCCTAGCCTTAGGCTAGAGGAGCCCTAGCCGTAGCCTAAGCCTAGGGGTGCCCTAGCCTAAGACTAGGGGTGCCCTAGCCTAAGCGTAGGGGTGCCCTAGCGTAAGCCTCGGGGTGCCCTAGCCTAAACCAAGGGTGCCCTAGCCTAAGCCTTGGGGTACCCTAACCTAAGCCTAGGGGTGCCATAGCCTAAGCCTAGCGGTGCCCTAGCCTAAGCCTTGGGGTGACCTAGCCTTAGGCTAGGGGAGCCCTAGCCTTAGCCTAAGCCTACGGGTGTCCTACCCTAAGCCTAGGGGTGCCCTAGCCTAAGCCTAGGGGTGCCCTAGCCTTAGGCTAGCTGAGCCCTAGCCTTAGCCTAAGCTTACGGGTGCCCTTGCCTAAGGCTAGGGGTGCCATAGCCTATGCCTAGGGATGCCCTAGCGTAAGCCTAGGGGTGCCGTAGCCTTAGGCTAGGGGAGCCCTAGCCTAAGCCAAAGCCTAGGGGTGCCCTAGCCTAAGACTAGGGGTGCCCTAGCCTAAGCTTAGGCGTGCCCTAGCCTAAACTTATGGGTGCCCTAGCCTAAGCCTAGGGGTGCCCTAGGGTTAGGCTAGGGGAGCTATAGCCTTAGCCTAAGTCTAGGGGTACCCTAGCCTAAGCCTAGTGGTGCCCTAGCCTAAGCCTAGGGGTTCTCTAGCCTAAGCCTAGGGGTGCCCTAGCCTTAGGCTAGGGCAGCCCTAGCCTTAGCCTAAGCCTAGGGGTGCCCTAGACAAAGCCTAGGTGTGCCTTAGCCTAAGCCTAGGGGTGCCCTAGCCTAAGCCTAGTAATGCCCAAACCTAAGACTAGGGGTGCCCTAGCCTCAGTCTAGTGGAGCCTTAGCCTTAGCCAAAGCCTAGGGGTCCCCTAGCCTAAGCCTAGGGGTGCCCTAGCCTAAGCCTAGGGGTGCCCTAGCCTAAGGTTAGGGGAGCCCTAGCCTTAGCCTAAGCCTAGGGGTGCCCTAGCCTAAGACTAGGGGTGCTCTAGCCTAAGCTTAGGGGTGCCCTATTGTAAGCCTAGGGGTGCCCTAGCCTAAGCCTAGGGGTGCCCTAGGGTTAGGCTAGGGGAGGCCTAGCCTTAGCCTAAGCCTAGGGGTGCCCTACCCTAAGCCTAGGGGTGACCTAGCGTAAGCCTAGGGGTGCCCTAGCCTAAGCCAAGGGTGCCCTAGTCTAAGCCTAGGGGTGCCCTAACCTAAGCCTAGGGGTGCCATAGCCTAAGCCTAGGGGTGCCCTAGCCTAAGCCTTGGGGTGTCCTAGCCATAGGCTAGGGGAGCCCTAGCCTTAGCCTAAGCCTACGGGTGCCCTAGCCTAAGCCTAGGGGTGCCCAAGCCTTAGGCTAGAGGAGCCTTAGCCTTAGCCTAAGCCTAGGGGTGCACTAACCTAAGCCTAGGGGTGCCCTAGCCAAAGCCTAGGGGTGCCCTAGCCTAAGCCTAGGGGTGCCCTAGCCTAAGCCTAGGGGTGCCCTAGCCTAAGCTTAGGGGTGCCCTAGCCTAAGCCGAAGGGTGCTCTAGCCTAAGCCTAGTGGTGCCCTAGCCTTAGACTCGGGGAGCCCTAGCTTAAGCCTAAGCCTAGGGGTGCTCTAGCCTAATACTAGGGGTACCCTAGCCTAAACCTAGTGGTGCCATTGCCTAAGCCTAGGGGTGACCTAGCCTAAGCCTAGGGGTGCCCTAACCTAAACCTAATGGTGCCTTTGCCTAAGCCTAGGGGTGACCTAGCCTGAGCCTAAGTCTAGGGGTGCCCTGGCCTAAGGCTAAGGGTGCCCTAACCTAAGTCTAGGGTGCCCTTGCCTAAGCCTAGGGGTGCCTTAGCCTAAGCCTAGGGGTCCCCTAGCCTTAGCCTAAGCCTAGGGGTGCCCTAGCCTAAGTCTACGGGTGCCTTAGCCTAAGCCAAGGGGTGCCCTAGCCTAAGCCTAGGGGTGCCCTAGCCTAACCCTAGGGCTACCCTAGCCTTAGGCTAGGGGAGCTCTAGCCTTAGAATAAACCTAGGGGTGCCCTAGCCTAAGCCTAGGTGTGCCCTAGCCTAAGCCCAGGGGTACCCTACCCTAAGCCTAGGGGTGCCCTACCCTAAGCCTAGGGGTGCCCTAGCCTAAGCCTAGGCTTGCCCTAGCCTAAGCATAGGCTTTCCCTAGCCTAAGCCTAGGCTTACCCTAGCCTTAGGCTAGCTGAGCCCTAGCCTAAGCCTAAGCCTTGGGGTGCCCTACCCTAAGCCTAGGGGTGCCCTAGCCTAAGCCAAGGAGTGCCCTAGCCTAAGCCTAGGGGTGCCCAGGCCTTAGGCTAGAGGAGCCCTAGCCTAAGTTAGGGGTGCCCTAGCCTAAGCTTAGGGGTCCCCTAGCCTAAGCATAGGGGTGCACTAGGGTTAGGCTAGGGGAGCCCTAGCCTTAGCCTAATCCCAGAGGTGCCCTAGCGTAAGCCTAGGAGTGCCCTAGCAAAAGCCTAGGGGTGCCCTAGCCTTAGGATAGGGGAGCCCTAGCCTTAGCCTAAGCCTACGGGTGCCCTAACTTAAGCCTTGGGGTGCCCTAGCCTAAACCTAGGGGTGCCCTAGCCTTAGGCTAGGTGAGCCCTAGCCTTAGCCTAAGCCTAGGGGTTCCCTAGCCTTAGGCTAGGGTAACCTTAGCCTTAGCCTAAGACTATGGGTGCCGTAGCCTCAGCCTAGGGGTGCCCTAGCCTCAGCCTAGGGGTGCCCTAGCCTAAGCCTAGGAGTGCCCTAGCCTAAGCCTAGGGGTGCCCTAGCCTAAGCCTAGTGGTGTCTTAGCCTAAGCCTAGGGCTGACCTAGCCTTAGCCTAAGCCTAGGGGTGCCCTAGCCTAAGCCTAAGGGTGCCCTAACCTAAGCCTAGGGTGTCCTTGCCTAAGCCTAGGGGTGCCTAAGCCTAAGCCAAGGGGTCCCCTAGCCTTAGCCTAAGCCTAGGGGTGCCCTAGCCTAAGCCTAGGGGTGCCCTAGCCTAAGCCTAGGGGTGCCCTAGACTAAGCCTAGAGGTGCTCTAGCCTAAGCCTAGGGGTGCCCAGGATTTAGGCTAGAGGAGCCCTAGCCTTAGCCTAAGCCTATGGCTGCCCTAGGCTAAGCCTAGGGGTGCCCTAACCTAAGCCTAGGGGTGCCCTAGCCTAACCCTAGGGGTACCATAGCCTTAGGCTAGGGGAGCACTAGCCTTAGCCTAGCCTAGGGGTGCCCTAGCCTAAGACTAGGGGTGCCCTAGCCTAAGTTTAGGGGTCCCCTAGCCTAAGCCTAGGGGTGCCTAGCGTAAGCCTAGGGGTGCCCTAGCATAAGCCTAGGGGTGCCCTAGCGTAAGCCTAGGGGTGTCCTAGCCTTAGGCTAGGGGAGCCCTAGCCTTAGTCTAGTGGAGCCTTAGGCTTAGCCAAAGCCTATGGGTGCCCTAGCCTAAGCCTAGGGGTGCCCTAGCCTAAGCCTAGGGGTGCCCTATCCTAAGCCTAGGGGTGCCCTAGCCTAAGCCTAGGGGTGCCCTAGCCTTAGGCTAGAGGAGCCCTAACCGTAGCCTAAGATTAGGGGTGCCCTAGCCTAAGACTAGGGGTGCCCTAGCCTAAGCTTAGGGGTGCCCTAGCGTAAGCCTCGGGGTGCCCTAGCCTAAACCAAGGGTGCCCTAGCCTAAGCCTTGGGGTACCCTAACCTAAGCCTAGGGGTGCCATAGCCTAAGCCTAGCGGTGCCCTAGCCTAAGCCTTGGGGTGACCTAGCCTTAGGCTAGGGGAGCCCTAGCCTTAGCCTAAGCCTACGGGTGTCCTACCCTAAGCCTAGGGGTGCCCTAGCCTAAGCCTAGGGGTGCCCTAGCCTTAGGCTAGCTGAGCCCTAGCCTTAGCCTAAGCTTACGGGTGCCCTTGCCTAAGGCTAGGGGTGCCATAGCCTATGCCTAGGGATGCCCTAGCGTAAGCCTAGGGGTGCCGTAGCCTTAGGCTAGGGGAGCCCTAGCCTAAGCCAAAGCCTAGGGGTGCCCTAGCCTAAGACTAGGGGTGCCCTAGCCTAAGCTTAGGCGTGCCCTAGCCTAAAATTATGGGTGCCCTAGCCTAAGCCTAGGGGTGCCCTAGGGTTAGGCTAGGGGAGCTATAGCCTTAGCCTAAGTCTAGGGGTACCCTAGCCTAAGCCTAGTGGTGCCCTAGCCTAAGCCTAGGGGTTCTCTAGCCTAAGCCTAGGGGTGACCTAGCCTAAGCCTACGGGAGCCCTAGCCTAAACCTAGTAGTGCCTTTGCCTAAGCCTAGGGGTGACCTAGCCTCAGCCTAAGCCTAGGGGTGCCCTGGCCTAAGCCTAAGGGTGCCCTAACCTAAGTCTAGGGTGCCCTTGCCTAAGCCTAGGGGTGCTTTAGCCTAAGCCTAGGGGTCCCCTAGCCTTAGCCTAAGCCTAGGGGTGCCGTAGCCTTAGGCTAGGGGAGCCCTAGCCTAAGCCAAAGCCTAGGGGTGCCCTAGCCTAAGACTAGGGGTGCCCTAGCCTAAGCTTAGGCGTGCCCTAGCCTAAACTTATGGGTGCCCTAGCCTAAGCCTAGGGGTGCCCTAGGGTTAGGCTAGGGGAGCTATAGCCTTAGCCTAAGTCTAGGGGTACCCTAGCCTAAGCCTAGTGGTGCCCTAGCCTAAGCCTAGGGGTTCTCTAGCCTAAGCCTAGGGGTGCCCTAGCCTTAGGCTAGGGCAGCCCTAGCCTTAGCCTAAGCCTAGGGGTGCCCTAGACAAAGCCTAGGTGTGCCTTAGCCTAAGCCTAGGGGTGCCCTAGCCTAAGCCTAGTAATGCCCAAACCTAAGACTAGGGGTGCCCTAGCCTCAGTCTAGTGGAGCCTTAGCCTTAGCCAAAGCCTAGGGGTCCCCTAGCCTAAGCCTAGGGGTGCCCTAGCCTAAGCCTAGGGGTGCCCTAGCCTAAGGTTAGGGGAGCCCTAGCCTTAGCCTAAGCCTAGGGGTGCCCTAGCCTAAGACTAGGGGTGCTCTAGCCTAAGCTTAGGGGTGCCCTATTGTAAGCCTAGGGGTGCCCTAGCCTAAGCCTAGGGGTGCCCTAGGGTTAGGCTAGGGGAGGCCTAGCCTTAGCCTAAGCCTAGGGGTGCCCTACCCTAAGCCTAGGGGTGACCTAGCGTAAGCCTAGGGGTGCCCTAGCCTAAGCCAAGGGTGCCCAAGTCTAAGCCTAGGGGTGCCCTAACCTAAGCCTAGGGGTGCCATAGCCTAAGCCTAGGGGTGCCCTAGCCTAAGCCTTGGGGTGTCCTAGCCATAGGCTAGGGGAGCCCTAGCCTTAGCCTAAGCCTACGGGTGCCCTAGCCTAAGCCTAGGGGTGCCCAAGCCTTAGGCTAGAGGAGCCTTAGCCTTAGCCTAAGCCTAGGGGTGCACTAACCTAAGCCTAGGGGTGCCCTAGCCAAAGCCTAGGGGTGCCCTAGCCTAAGCCTAGGGGTGCCCTAGCCTAAGCCTAGGGGTGCCCTAGCCTAAGCTTAGGGGTGCCCTAGCCTAAGCCGAAGGGTGCTCTAGCCTAAGCCTAGTGGTGCCCTAGCCTTAGACTCGGGGAGCCCTAGCCTAAGCCTAAGCCTAGGGGTGCTCTAGCCTAATACTAGGGGTACCCTAGCCTAAACCTAGTGGTGCCATTGCCTAAGCCTAGGGGTGACCTAGCCTAAGCCTAGGGGTGCCCTAACCTAAACCTAATGGTGCCTTTGCCTAAGTCTAGGGGTGACCTAGCCTGAGCCTAAGTCTAGGGGTGCCCTGGCCTAAGGCTAAGGGTGCCCTAACCTAAGTCTAGGGTGCCCTTGCCTAAGCCTAGGGGTGCCTTAGCCTAAGCCTAGGGGTCCCCTAGCCTTAGCCTAAGCCTAGGGGTGCCCTAGCCTAAGTCTACGGGTGCCTTAGCCTAAGCCAAGGGGTGCCCTAGCCTAAGCCTAGGGGTGCCCTAGCCTAACCCTAGGGCTACCCTAGCCTTAGGCTAGGGGAGCTCTAGCCTTAGAATAAACCTAGGGGTGCCCTAGCCTAAGCCTAGGTGTGCCCTAGCCTAAGCCCAGGGGTACCCTACCCTAAGCCTAGGGGTGCCCTACCCTAAGCCTAGGGGTGCCCTAGCCTAAGCCTAGGCTTGCCCTAGCCTAAGCATAGGCTTTCCCTAGCCTAAGCCTAGGCTTACCCTAGCCTTAGGCTAGCTGAGCCCTAGCCTAAGCCTAAGCCTTGGGGTGCCCTACCCTAAGCCTTGGGGTGCCCTAGCCTTAGGCTAGCGGAGCCCTAGCCTTAGCCTAAGCTTAGGGGTGCCCTAGCCTAAGGCTAGGGGTGCGCTAGCCTAAGCTTAGGGGTGCCCTAGCCTAAGCCTAGGGGTGCCCAAGGGTTAGAATAGGCGAACTCTAGCCTTAGCCTAAGCCAAGGGGTGCCCTAGCCTAAGCCTAGGGGTGCCCTAGCCTAAGCCTTTGGGTGCCCTAGCCTAAGCCTAGGGGTGCCCTAGCCTAAGCCTAGGGGTGCCCTAGCCTAAGCCTTGGGTTGCCCAACCTTAGTCTAGGGGGCCCTAGCCTTAGCCTAAGCCTAGGGGTGCCCTAGCCTTAGGCTAGGGGAGCCCTAGGCTTAGCCTAAGCCTAGGGGTGCCCTAGCCCAAGCCTAGGGGTGCCTTAGCCTAAGCCTAGGGGTGCCATAGCCTAAGCCTAGTAGTGCACAAGCCTAAGGCTAGGGGTGCCCCAGCCTTAGTCTAGTGGAGCCTTAGCCTTAGCCAAAGCCTTGGGGTGCCCTAGCCTAAGCCTAGGGGTGCCCTAGCCTAAGCCTAAGGGTGCTCTAGCCTAAGCCTAGTGGTGCCCTAGCCTTAGGCTAGGGGAGCCCTAGCCTTAGCCTAAGCCTAGGGGTGCCCTAGCCTAATACTAGGGGTGCCCTAGCCTAAACCTAGTGGTGCCGTTGCCTAAGCCTAGGGGTGACCTAGCCTAAGCCTAGGGGTGCCCTAGCCTAAACCTAGTGGTGCCTTTGCCTAAGCCTAGGGGTGACCTAGCCTTAGCCTAAGCCTAGGGGTGCCCTGGCCTAAGGCTAAGGGTGCACTAACCTAAGTCTAGGGTGCCCTTGCCTAAGCCTAGGGGTGACTTAGCCTAAGCCTAGGGGTCCCCTAGCCTTAGCCTAAGCCTAGGGGTGCCCTAGCCTAAGTCTTGGGGTGCCCTAGCCTAAGCCTAGGGGTGCCCTAGCCTAAGCCTAGGGGTGCCCTAGCCTAACCCTAGGGCTACCCTAGCCTTAGGCTAGGGGAGCTCTAGCCTTAGCATAAGCCTAGGGGTGCCCTAGCCTAAGCCTAGGTGTGCCCTAGCCTAAGCCTAGGGGTGCCCTACCCTAAGCCTAGGGGTGCCCTACCCTAAGCCTAGGGGTGCCCTAGCGTAAGCCTAGGCTTGCCCTAGCCTAAGCCTAGGCTTGCCCTAGCCTAAGCCTAGGCTTACCCTAACCTTAGGCTAGCTTAGCCCTAGCCTAAGCCTAAGCCTAGGGGTGCCCTAGCCTAAGCCTAGGGGTGCCCTAACCTTAGGCTAGCGGAGCCCTAGCCTTAGCCTGAGCCTAGGGGTGCCCTAGCCTAAGCCTAGGGGTGCCCTAGCCTAAGCTTAGGGGTGCCCTAGCCTAAGCCTAGGGGTGCCCTAGCCTAAGCCTAGGGGTGCCCTAGCCTAAGTTTAGGTGTGCCCTAGCCTAAGCCTAGGGGTGCCCTAGCCTAAGCCTTGGGGTGCCCTAGCCTTAGGCTAGGGGGCCCTAGCCTTAGCCTAAGCCTAGGGGTGCCCAAGCCTTAGTCTAGTGGAGCCTTAGCCTTAGTCAAAGCCTAGGGGTGCCCTAGCCAAAACCTAGGGGTGCCCTAGCCTAAGCCTAGGGGTGCCCTAGACTAAGCCTAGGGGTGCCCTAGCCTAAGCCTAGGGGTGCCCTATCCTAAGCTTAGGGGTGCCCTATCCTAAGCCTAGGGGTGCCCTATCCTAAGCCTAGGGGTGCCCTAGCCTTAGGCTAGGGGAGCCCTAGCCTAAGCCTATGACTAGGGGTGCCCTTGCATAAGACTAGGGGTGCCCTAGCCTAGGCTTAGGGGTGCCCTAGTGTAAGCCTAGGGGTGCCCAAGCCTAAGCCTAGGGGTGCCCTAACCTATGCCTAGGGGTGCCATAGCCTAAGCCTAGGGGTGCCCTAGCCTAAGCCTTGGGGTGTCCTAGCCTTAGGCTAGGGGAGCCCTAGCCTTAGCCTAAGCCTACGGGTGCCCTAGCCTAAGCCTAGGGGTGCCCAGGCCTTAGGGTAGAAGAGCCCTAGCCTTAGCCTAAACCTATGGCTGCCCTAGCCTAAGCCTAAGGGTGCCCTAGCCTAAGCCTAGGGGTGCCCTAGCCTAAGCCTAGGGGTGTCCTAGCCTAACCCTAGGGGTGCCCTAGCCTTAGGCTAGGGGAGCACTAGCCTAAGCCTAGGGGTGCCCTAGCCTAAGCGTAGGGGTGCCCTAGGGTTAGGATAGGGGAACTCTAGCCTTAGCCTAAGCCTAGGGGTGCCCTAGCCTAAGCCTAGTGTTGCCCTAGCCTAAGCCTAGGGTTGCCCTAGCCTAAGCCTAGGAGTGCCCTAGCCTAAGCCTTGGGGTGCCCTACCCTAAGGCTAGGGGGCCCTAGCCTTAGCCTAAGCCTAGGGGTGCCCTAGCCTTAGGCTAGGGGAGCCCTAGCCTTAGCCTAAGCCTAGGGGTGCCCTAGCCCAAGCCTAGGGGTGCCTAAGCCTAAGCCTAGGGGTGCCCTAGCCTAAGCCTAGTAGTGCCCAAGCCTAAGGCTAGGGGTGCCCTAGCCTTAGTCTATTGGAGCCTTAGCCTTAGCCAAAGCCTAGGGGTGCCTTAGCCTAAGCCTAGGGGTGCCATAGCCTAAGCCTAGGGGTGTCCTAGCCTAAGCCTAGGGGTGCCCTAGCCTTAGTCTAGGGGAGCCCTAGCCTTAGCCTAAGCCTACGGGTGCCCTAGCCTAAGCCTTGGGGTGCCCAGGCCTTAGGCTAGAGGAGCCCTAGCCTTAGCCTAAAGCTATGGCTGCCCTAGCCTAAGCCTAGGGGTGCCCTAGTCCAAGCCTAGGGGTGCCCTAGCCTAAGCCTAGGGGTGTCCTAGCCTAACCCTAGGGATGCCCTAGCCTTAGGCTAAGGTAGCACTAGCCTAAGCCTAGGGGTGCACTAACCTAAGCCTAGGGGTGCCCTAGCCTAAGCCTAGGGGTGCCCTATCCTAAGACTAGGGGTGCCCTAGCCTAAGCCTAGAGGTGCCCTAGCCTAAGCTTAGGGGTGCCCTAGCCTAAGCCTAAGGGTGCTCTAGCCTAAGGCTAGTGGTGCCCTAGCCTTAGGCTAGGGGACCCTAGCCTAATACTAGGGGTGCCCTAGCCTAAACCTAGTGGTGCCTTTGCCTAAGCCTAGGGGTGACCTAGCCTAAGCCTACGGGTGCCCTAGCCTAAACCTAGTAGTGCCTTTGCCTAAGCCTAGGGGTGACCTAGCCTTAGCCTAAGCCTAGGGGTGCCCTGGCCTAAGCCTAAGGGTGCCCTAACCTAAGTCTAGGGTGCCCTTGCCTAAGCCTAGGGGTGCCTTAGCCTAAGCCTAGTGGTCCCCTAGCCTTAGCCTAAGCCTAGGGGTGCCTTAGCCTAAGTCTGGGTGTGCCCTAGCCTAAGCCTAGGGGTTCCCTAGCCTAAGCCTAGGCTTGCCCTAGCCTAAGCCTAGGCTTACCCTAGTCTTAGGTTAGCTGATCCCTAGCCTAAGCCTAAGCCTAGGGGTGCCCTAGCCTAAGCCTAGGGGTGCCCTAGCCTAAGCCTAGGGGTGCCCTACCCTAAGCCTAGGGGTGCCCTAGCCTAAGCTTAAGGGTGCCCTAGCCTAAGCCTAAGGGTGCTCCAACCTAAGCCTAGTGGTGCCCTAGCCTTAGGCTAGGGGTGACCTAGCCTAATACTAGGGGTGCCTTTGCCTAAGCCTAGGGGTGACCTAGCCTAAGCCTACGGGTGCCCTAGCCTAAACCTAGTAGTGCCTTTGCCTAAGCCTAGGGGTGACCTAGCCTCAGCCTAAGCCTAGGGGTGCCCTGGCCTAAGCCTAAGGGTGCCCTAACCTAAGTCTAGGGTGCCCTTGCCTAAGCCTAGGGGTGCTTTAGCCTAAGCCTAGGGGTCCCCTAGCCTTAGCCTAAGCCTAGGGGTGCCTTAGCCTAAGTCTAGGGGTGCCCTAGCCTAAGCCTAGGGGTGCCCTAGCCTAAGCCTTGGCTTGCCCTAGCCTAAGCCTAGGCTTACCCTAGTCTTAGGATAGCTGATCCCTAGCCTAAGCCTAAGCCTAGGGGTGCCCTAGCCTAAGCTTAGTGGTGCCCTAGCCTAAGCCTAGGGGTGCCCTAGCCTAAGCCTAGGGGTGCCCTAGCATAAGCCTAGGGGTGCCCTAGGGTTAGGATAGGGGAACTCTAGCCTTAGCTTAAGCCTAGGGGTGCCCTAGCCTAAGCCTAGGGGTTCCCTAGCCTAAGCCTAGGCTTGCCCTAGCCTAAGCCTAGGCTTACCCTAGTCTTAGGTTAGCTGATCCCTAGCCTAAGCCTAAGCCTAGGGGTGCCCTAGCCTAAGCCTAGGGGTGCCCTAGCCTAAGCCTAGGGGTGCCCTACCCTAAGCCTAGGGGTGCCCTAGCCTAAGCTTAAGGGTGCCCTAGCCTAAGCCTAAGGGTGCTCCAACCTAAGCCTAGTGGTGCCCTAGCCTTAGGCTAGGGGTGACCTAGCCTAATACTAGGGGTGCCTTTGCCTAAGCCTAGGGGTGACCTAGCCTAAGCCTACGGGAGCCCTAGCCTAAACCTAGTAGTGCCTTTGCCTAAGCCTAGGGGTGACCTAGCCTCAGCCTAAGCCTAGGGGTGCCCTGGCCTAAGCCTAAGGGTGCCCTAACCTAAGTCTAGGGTGCCCTTGCCTAAGCCTAGGGGTGCTTTAGCCTAAGCCTAGGGGTCCCCTAGCCTTAGCCTAAGCCTAGGGGTGCCGTAGCCTTAGGCTAGGGGAGCCCTAGCCTAAGCCAAAGCCTAGGGGTGCCCTAGCCTAAGACTAGGGGTGCCCTAGCCTAAGCTTAGGCGTGCCCTAGCCTAAACTTATGGGTGCCCTAGCCTAAGCCTAGGGGTGCCCTAGGGTTAGGCTAGGGGAGCTATAGCCTTAGCCTAAGTCTAGGGGTACCCTAGCCTAAGCCTAGTGGTGCCCTAGCCTAAGCCTAGGGGTTCTCTAGCCTAAGCCTAGGGGTGCCCTAGCCTTAGGCTAGGGCAGCCCTAGCCTTAGCCTAAGCCTAGGGGTGCCCTAGACAAAGCCTAGGTGTGCCTTAGCCTAAGCCTAGGGGTGCCCTAGCCTAAGCCTAGTAATGCCCAAACCTAAGACTAGGGGTGCCCTAGCCTCAGTCTAGTGGAGCCTTAGCCTTAGCCAAAGCCTAGGGGTCCCCTAGCCTAAGCCTAGGGGTGCCCTAGCCTAAGCCTAGGGGTGCCCTAGCCTAAGGTTAGGGGAGCCCTAGCCTTAGCCTAAGCCTAGGGGTGCCCTAGCCTAAGACTAGGGGTGCTCTAGCCTAAGCTTAGGGGTGCCCTACCCTAAGCCTAGGGGTGACCTAGCGTAAGCCTAGGGGTGCCCTAGCCTAAGCCAAGGGTGCCCTAGTCTAAGCCTAGGGGTGCCCTAACCTAAGCCTAGGGGTGCCATAGCCTAAGCCTAGGGGTGCCCTAGCCTAAGCCTTGGGGTGTCCTAGCCATAGGCTAGGGGAGCCCTAGCCTTAGCCTAAGCCTACGGGTGCCCTAGCCTAAGCCTAGGGGTGCCCAAGCCTTAGGCTAGAGGAGCCTTAGCCTTAGCCTAAGCCTAGGGGTGCACTAACCTAAGCCTAGGGGTGCCCTAGCCAAAGCCTAGGGGTGCCCTAGCCTAAGCCTAGGGGTGCCCTAGCCTAAGCCTAGGGGTGCCCTAGCCTAAGCTTAGGGGTGCCCTAGCCTAAGCCGAAGGGTGCTCTAGCCTAAGCCTAGTGGTGCCCTAGCCTTAGACTCTGGGAGCCCTAGCCTAAGCCTAAGCCTAGGGGTGCTCTAGCCTAATACTAGGGGTACCCTAGCCTAAACCTAGTGGTGCCATTGCCTAAGCCTAGGGGTGACCTAGCCTAAGCCTAGGGGTGCCCTAACCTAAACCTAATGGTGCCTTTGCCTAAGCCTAGGGGTGACCTAGCCTGAGCCTAAGTCTAGGGGTGCCCTGGCCTAAGGCTAAGGGTGCCCTAACCTAAGTCTAGGGTGCCCTTGCCTAAGCCTAGGGGTGCCTTAGCCTAAGCCTAGGGGTCCCCTAGCCTTAGCCTAAGCCTAGGGGTGCCCTAGCCTAAGTCTACGGGTGCCTTAGCCTAAGCCAAGGGGTGCCCTAGCCTAAGCCTAGGGGTGCCCTAGCCTAACCCTAGGGCTACCCTAGCCTTAGGCTAGGGGAGCTCTAGCCTTAGAATAAACCTAGGGGTGCCCTAGCCTAAGCCTAGGTGTGCCCTAGCCTAAGCCCAGGGGTACCCTACCCTAAGCCTAGGGGTGCCCTACCCTAAGCCTAGGGGTGCCCTAGCCTAAGCCTAGGCTTGCCCTAGCCTAAGCATAGGCTTTCCCTAGCCTAAGCCTAGGCTTACCCTAGCCTTAGGCTAGCTGAGCCCTAGCCTAAGCCTAAGCCTTGGGGTGCCCTACCCTAAGCCTTGGGGTGCCCTAGCCTTAGGCTAGCGGAGCCCTAGCCTTAGCCTAAGCTTAGGGGTGCCCTAGCCTAAGGCTAGGTGTGCGCTAGCCTAAGCTTAGGGGTGCCCTAGCCTAAGCCTAGGGGTGCCCAAGGGTTAGAATAGGCGAACTCTAGCCTTAGCCTAAGCCAAGGGGTGCCCTAGCCTAAGCCTAGGGGTGCCCTAGCCTAAGCCTTTGGGTGCCCTAGCCTAAGCCTAGGGGTGCCCTAGCCTAAGCCTAGGGGTGCCCTAGCCTAAGCCTTGGGTTGCCCAACCTTAGTCTAGGGGGCCCTAGCCTTAGCCTAAGCCTAGGGGTGCCCTAGCCTTAGGCTAGGGGAGCCCTAGGCTTAGCCTAAGCCTAGGGGTGCCCTAGCCCAAGCCTAGGGGTGCCTTAGCCTAAGCCTAGGGGTGCCATAGCCTAAGCCTAGTAGTGCACAAGCCTAAGGCTAGGGGTGCCCCAGCCTTAGTCTAGTGGAGCCTTAGCCTTAGCCAAAGCCTTGGGGTGCCCTAGCCTAAGCCTAGGGGTGCCCTAGCCTAAGCCTAAGGGTGCTCTAGCCTAAGCCTAGTGGTGCCCTAGCCTTAGGCTAGGGGAGCCCTAGCCTTAGCCTAAGCCTAGGGGTGCCCTAGCCTAATACTAGGGGTGCCCTAGCCTAAACCTAGTGGTGCCGTTGCCTAAGCCTAGGGGTGACCTAGCCTAAGCCTAGGGGTGCCCTAGCCTAAACCTAGTGGTGCCTTTGCCTAAGCCTAGGGGTGACCTAGCCTTAGCCTAAGCCTAGGGGTGCCCTGGCCTAAGGCTAAGGGTGCACTAACCTAAGTCTAGGGTGCCCTGGCCTAAGCCTAGGGGTGACTTAGCCTAAGCCTAGGGGTCCCCTAGCCTTAGCCTAAGCCTAGGGGTGCCCTAGCCTAAGTCTTGGGGTGCCCTAGCCTAAGCCTAGGGGTGCCCTAGCCTAAGCCTAGGGGTGCCCTAGCCTAACCCTAGGGCTACCCTAGCCTTAGGCTAGGGGAGCTCTAGCCTTAGCATAAGCCTAGGGGTGCCCTAGCCTAAGCCTAGGTGTGCCCTAGCCTAAGCCTAGGGGTGCCCTACCCTAAGCCTAGGGGTGCCCTACCCTAAGTCTAGGGGTGCCCTAGCGTAAGCCTAGGCTTGCCCTAGCCTAAGCCTAGGCTTGCCCTAGCCTAAGCCTAGGCTTACCCTAACCTTAGGCTAGCTTAGCCCTAGCCTAAGCCTAAGCCTAGGGGTGCCCTAGCCTAAGCCTAGGGGTGCCCTAACCTTAGGCTAGCGGAGCCCTAGCCTTAGCCTGAGCCTAGGGGTGCCCTAGCCTAAGCCTAGGGGTGCCCTAGCCTAAGCTTAGGGGTGCCCTAGCCTAAGCCTAGGGGTGCCCTAGCCTAAGCCTAGGGGTGCCCTAGCCTAAGTTTAGGTGTGCCCTAGCCTAAGCCTAGGGGTGCCCTAGCCTAAGCCTTGGGGTGCCCTAGCCTTAGGCTAGGGGGCCCTAGCCTTAGCCTAAGCATAGGGGTGCCCAAGCCTTACTCTAGTGGAGCCTTAGCCTTAGTCAAAGCCTAGGGGTGCCCTAGCCAAAACCTAGGGGTGCCCTAGCCTAAGCCTAGGGGTGCCCTAGACTAAGCCTAGGGGTGCCTTAGCCTAAGCCTAGGGGTGCCCTATCCTAAGCTTAG
Source organism: Tenrec ecaudatus (assembly GCF_050624435.1). Classification (NCBI taxonomy): domain Eukaryota; kingdom Metazoa; phylum Chordata; class Mammalia; order Afrosoricida; family Tenrecidae; genus Tenrec; species Tenrec ecaudatus. The sequence continues at coordinate 1,275,618 of NW_027457650.1, read as the reverse complement.
GGGTGCCCTATCCTAAGCCTAGGGGTGCCCTATCCTAAGCCTAGGGGTGCCCTAGCCTTAGGCTAGGGGAGCCCTAGCCTAAGCCTATGACTAGGGGTGCCCTTGCATAAGACTAGGGGTGCCCTAGCCTAGGCTTAGGGGTGCCCTAGTGTAAGCCTAGGGGTGCCCAAGCCTAAGCCTAGGGGTGCCCTAACCTATGCCTAGGGGTGCCATAGCCTAAGCCTAGGGGTGCCCTAGCCTAAGCCTTGGGGTGTCCTAGCCTTAGGCTAGGGGAGCCCTAGCCTTAGCCTAAGCCTACGGGTGCCCTAGCCTAAGCCTAGGGGTGCCCAGGCCTTAGGGTAGAAGAGCCCTAGCCTTAGCCTAAACCTATGGCTGCCCTAGCCTAAGCCTAAGGGTGCCCTAGCCTAAGCCTAGGGGTGCCCTAGCCTAAGCCTAGGGGTGTCCTAGCCTAACCCTAGGGGTGCCCTAGCCTTAGGCTAGGGGAGCACTAGCCTAAGCCTAGGGGTGCCCTAGCCTAAGCGTAGGGGTGCCCTAGGGTTAGGATAGGGGAACTCTAGCCTTAGCCTAAGCCTAGGGGTGCCCTAGCCTAAGCCTAGTGTTGCCCTAGCCTAAGCCTAGGGTTGCCCTAGCCTAAGCCTAGGAGTGCCCTAGCCTAAGCCTTGGGGTGCCCTACCCTAAGGCTAGGGGGCCCTAGCCTTAGCCTAAGCCTAGGGGTGCCCTAGCCTTAGGCTAGGGGAGCCCTAGCCGTAGCCTAAGCCTAGGGGTGCCCTAGCCCAAGCCTAGGGGTGCCTAAGCCTAAGCCTAGGGGTGCCCTAGCCTAAGCCTAGTAGTGCCCAAGCCTAAGGCTAGGGGTGCCCTAGCCTTAGTCTATTGGAGCCTTAGCCTTAGCCAAAGCCTAGGGGTGCCTTAGCCTAAGCCTAGGGGTGCCATAGCCTAAGCCTAGGGGTGTCCTAGCCTAAGCCTAGGGGTGCCCTAGCCTTAGTCTAGGGGAGCCCTAGCCTTAGCCTAAGCCTACGGGTGCCCTAGCCTAAGCCTTGGGGTGCCCAGGCCTTAGGCTAGAGGAGCCCTAGCCTTAGCCTAAAGCTATGGCTGCCCTAGCCTAAGCCTAGGGGTGCCCTAGTCCAAGCCTAGGGGTGCCCTAGCCTAAGCCTAGGGGTGTCCTAGCCTAACCCTAGGGATGCCCTAGCCTTAGGCTAAGGTAGCACTAGCCTAAGCCTAGGGGTGCACTAACCTAAGCCTAGGGGTGCCCTAGCCTAAGCCTAGGGGTGCCCTATCCTAAGACTAGGGGTGCCCTAGCCTAAGCCTAGGGGTGCCCTAGCCTAAGCTTAGGGGTGCCCTAGCCTAAGCCTAAGGGTGCTCTAGCCTAAGGCTAGTGGTGCCCTAGCCTTAGGCTAGGGGACCCTAGCCTAATACTAGGGGTGCCCTAGCCTAAACCTAGTGGTGCCTTTGCCTAAGCCTAGGGGTGACCTAGCCTAAGCCTACGGGTGCCCTAGCCTAAACCTAGTAGTGCCTTTGCCTAAGCCTAGGGGTGACCTAGCCTTAGCCTAAGCCTAGGGGTGCCCTGGCCTAAGCCTAAGGGTGCCCTAACCTAAGTCTAGGGTGCCCTTGCCTAAGCCTAGGGGTGCCTTAGCCTAAGCCTAGTGGTCCCCTAGCCTTAGCCTAAGCCTAGGGGTGCCTTAGCCTAAGTCTGGGTGTGCCCTAGCCTAAGCCTAGGGGTTCCCTAGCCTAAGCCTAGGCTTGCCCTAGCCTAAGCCTAGGCTTACCCTAGTCTTAGGTTAGCTGATCCCTAGCCTAAGCCTAAGCCTAGGGGTGCCCTAGCCTAAGCCTAGGGGTGCCCTAGCCTAAGCCTAGGGGTGCCCTACCCTAAGCCTAGGGGTGCCCTAGCCTAAGCTTAAGGGTGCCCTAGCCTAAGCCTAAGGGTGCTCCAACCTAAGCCTAGTGGTGCCCTAGCCTTAGGCTAGGGGTGACCTAGCCTAATACTAGGGGTGCCTTTGCCTAAGCCTAGGGGTGACCTAGCCTAAGCCTACGGGTGCCCTAGCCTAAACCTAGTAGTGCCTTTGCCTAAGCCTAGGGGTGACCTAGCCTCAGCCTAAGCCTAGGGGTGCCCTGGCCTAAGCCTAAGGGTGCCCTAACCTAAGTCTAGGGTGCCCTTGCCTAAGCCTAGGGGTGCTTTAGCCTAAGCCTAGGGGTCCCCTAGCCTTAGCCTAAGCCTAGGGGTGCCTTAGCCTAAGTCTAGGGGTGCCCTAGCCTAAGCCTAGGGGTGCCCTAGCCTAAGCCTTGGCTTGCCCTAGCCTAAGCCTAGGCTTACCCTAGTCTTAGGATAGCTGATCCCTAGCCTAAGCCTAAGCCTAGGGGTGCCCTAGCCTAAGCTTAGTGGTGCCCTAGCCTAAGCCTAGGGGTGCCCTAGCCTAAGCCTAGGGGTGCCCTAGCATAAGCCTAGGGGTGCCCTAGGGTTAGGATAGGGGAACTCTAGCCTTAGCTTAAGCCTAGGGGTGCCCTAGCCTAAGCCTAGGGGTTCCCTAGCCTAAGCCTAGGCTTGCCCTAGCCTAAGCCTAGGCTTACCCTAGTCTTAGGTTAGCTGATCCCTAGCCTAAGCCTAAGCCTAGGGGTGCCCTAGCCTAAGCCTAGGGGTGCCCTAGCCTAAGCCTAGGGGTGCCCTACCCTAAGCCTAGGGGTGCCCTAGCCTAAGCTTAAGGGTGCCCTAGCCTAAGCCTAAGGGTGCTCCAACCTAAGCCTAGTGGTGCCCTAGCCTTAGGCTAGGGGTGACCTAGCCTAATACTAGGGGTGCCTTTGCCTAAGCCTAGGGGTGACCTAGCCTAAGCCTACGGGAGCCCTAGCCTAAACCTAGTAGTGCCTTTGCCTAAGCCTAGGGGTGACCTAGCCTCAGCCTAAGCCTAGGGGTGCCCTGGCCTAAGCCTAAGGGTGCCCTAACCTAAGTCTAGGGTGCCCTTGCCTAAGCCTAGGGGTGCTTTAGCCTAAGCCTAGGGGTCCCCTAGCCTTAGCCTAAGCCTAGGGGTGCCTTAGCCTAAGTCTAGGGGTGCCCTAGCCTAAGCCTAGGGGTGCCCTAGCCTAAGCCTTGGCTTGCCCTAGCCTAAGCCTAGGCTTACCCTAGTCTTAGGATAGCTGATCCCTAGCCTAAGCCTAAGCCTAGGGGTGCCCTAGCCTAAGCTTAGTGGTGCCCTAGCCTAAGCCTAGGGGTGCCCTAGCCTAAGCCTAGGGGTGCCCTAGCATAAGCCTAGGGGTGCCTTAGGGTTAGGATAGGGGAACTCTAGCCTTAGCTTAAGCCTAGGGGTGCCCTAGCCTAAGCCTAGTGGTGCCCTTGCCTAAGACTAGGGGTGCCCTAGCCTAAGCCTAGGGGTGCCCTAGCCTAAGCCTAGGAGTGCCCTAGCCTAAGCCTTGGGGTGCCCTAGCTTAGGCTAGGTGGCCCTAGCCTTAGCCTAATCCTAGGGGTGCCCTAGCCTAAGACTAGGGGTGCCCTAGCCTAAGCTTACGGGTGCCCTAGGGTAAGCCTAGGGGTGCCCTAGCCTAAGCCTTGGGGTGCCCTAGCTTAAGCCTAGGGGTGCCATAGCCTAAGCCTAGGGGTGTCCTAGACTTAGGGTAGGGTAGCCCTAGCCTTATCCTAAGCCTAGGGGTGCCCTAGCCTAAGCCTATGGGTGCCCTAGCCTAAGCCTTGGGGTGGCCTACCCTAAGCCTAGGGTGCCCTAGCCTTAGCCTAGGGGTGCCCTACCCTAAGGCTAGGGGTGCCGTAGCCTAAGCCAAGGGGTGACCTAGCCTTAGGCAAGCTGAGCCCTAGCTTTAGCCTATGCCTAGGGGTGCCCTTGCCTAAGCCTAGGGGTGCCCTAGCCTAAGCTAAGGGGTGCCCTAGCCTAAGCCTAGGGGTGCCGTAGCCTAAGACTAGGGGTGCCCTAGCCTAAGCTTAGGGGTGCCCTAGCGTAAGCCTAGGGGTGCCCTAGCCTAAGCCTAGGGGTGCCCTAGCCTAAGCCAAGGCGTGCCCTAGCCTAAGCCTAGGGGTGCCCTAGCCTAAGCCTTGGGGTGCCCTAGCCTTAGGCTAGGGGGCCCTAGCCTTAGCCTAAGCCTAGGGGTGCCCAAGCCTTAGTCTAGTGGAGCTTTAGCCTTAGCCAAAGCCTAGGGGTGCCCTAGCCAAAACCTAGGGGTGCCCTAGCCTAAGCCTAGGGGTGCCCTAGACTAAGCCTAGGGGTGCCCTAGCCTAAGCCTAGGGGTGCCCTAGCCTAAGCCTAGGGGTGCCCTATCCTAAGCCAAGGGGTGCCCTGCCCTAAGCCTAGGGGTGCCCAAGCCTAAGCCTAGGGGTGCCCTAACCTAAGCCTAGGGGTGCCATAGCCTAAGCCTAGGGGTGCCCTAGCCTAAGCCTTGGGGTGTCCTAGCCTTAGGCTAGGGGAGCCCTAGCCTTAGCCTAAGCCTACGGGTGCCCTAGCCTAAGCCTAGGGGTGCCCAGGCCTTAGGGTAGAGGAGCCCTAGCCTTAGCCTAAACCTATGGCTGCCCTAGCCTAAGCCTAGGGGTGCCCTAGCCTAAGCCTAGGGGTGCCCTAGCCTAAGCCTAGGGGTGTCCTAGCCTAACCCTAGGGGTGCCCTAGCCTTAGGCTAGGGGAGCACTAGCCTAAGCCTAGGGGTGCCCTAGCCTAAGCGTAGGGGTGCCCTAGTGTTAGGATAGGGGAACTCTAGCCTTAGCCTAAGCCTAGGGGTGCCCTAGCCTAAGCCTAGTGGTGCCCTAGCCTAAGCCTAGGGGTGCCCTAGCCTAAGCCTAGGGGTGCCCTAGCCTAAGCCTAGGGGTGCCCTAGCCTAAGCCTTGGGGTGCCCTAGCCTTAGGCTAGGGGGCCCTAGCCTTAGCCTAAGCCTAGGGGTGCCCTAGCCTTAGGCTAGGGGAGCCCTAGCCTTAGCCTAAGCCTAGGGGTGCCCTAGCCCAAGCCTAGGGGTGCCTAAGCCTAAGCCTAGGGGTGCCCTAGCCTAAGCCTAGTAGTGCCCAAGCCTAAGGCTAGGGGTGCCCTAGCCTTAGTCTATTGGAGCCTTAGCCTTAGCCAAAGCCTAGGGGTGCCTTAGCCTAAGCCTAGGGGTGCCATAGCCTAAGCCTAGGGGTGTCCTAGCCTAAGCCTAGGGGTGCCCTAGCCTTAGTCTAGGGGAGCCCTAGCCTTAGCCTAAGCCTACTGGTGCCCTAGCCTAAGCCTTGGGGTGCCCAGGCCTTAGGCTAGAGGAGCCCTAGCCTTAGCCTAAAGCTATGGCTGCCCTAGCCTAAGCCTAGGGGTGCCCTAGTCCAAGCCTAGGGGTGCCCTAGCCTAAGCCTAGGGGTGTCCTAGCCTAACCCTACGGATGCCCTAGCCTTAGGCTAAGGGAGCACTAGCCTAAGCCTAGGGGTGCACTAACCTAAGCCTAGGGGTGCCCTAGCCTAAGCCTAGGGGTGCCCTATCCTAAGACTAGTGGTGCCCTAGCCTAAGCCTAGGGGTGCCCTAGCCTAAGCTTAGGGGTGCCCTAGCCTAAGCCTAAGGGTGCTCTAGCCTAAGGCTAGTGGTGCCCTAGCCTTAGGCTAGGGGACCCTAGCCTAATACTAGGGGTGCCCTAGCCTAAACCTAGTGGTGCCTTTGCCTAAGCCTAGGGGTGACCTAGCCTAAGCCTACGGGTGCCCTAGCCTAAACCTAGTAGTGCCTTTGCCTAAGCCTAGGGGTGACCTAGCCTTAGCCTAAGCCTAGGGGTGCCCTGGCCTAAGCCTAAGGGTGCCCTAACCTAAGTCTAGGGTGCCCTTGCCTAAGCCTAGGGGTGCCTTAGCCTAAGCCTAGTGGTCCCCTAGCCTTAGCCTAAGCCTAGGGGTGCCTTAGCCTAAGTCTGGGTGTGCCCTAGCCTAAGCCTAGGGGTTCCCTAGCCTAAGCCTAGGCTTGCCCTAGCCTAAGCCTAGGCTTACCCTAGTCTTAGGTTAGCTGATCCCTAGCCTAAGCCTAAGCCTAGGGGTGCCCTAGCCTAAGCCTAGGGGTGCCCTACCCTAAACCTAGGGGTGCCCTAGCCTAAGCTTAAGGGTGCCCTAGCCTAAGCCTAAGGGTGCTCCAACCTAAGCCTAGTGGTGCCCTAGCCTTAGGCTAGGGGTGACCTAGCCTAATACTAGGGGTGCCTTTGCCTAAGCCTAGGGGTGACCTAGCCTGAGCCTACGGGTGCCCTAGCCTAAACCTAGTAGTGCCTTTGCCTAAGCCTAGGGGTGACCTAGCCTCAGCCTAAGCCTAGGGGTGCCCTGGCCTAAGCCTAAGGGTGCCCTAACCTAAGTCTAGGGTGCCCTTGCCTAAGCCTAGGGGTGCTTTAGCCTAAGCCTAGGGGTCCCCTAGCCTTAGCCTAAGCCTAGGGGTGCCTTAGCCTAAGTCTAGGGGTGCCCTAGCCTAAGCCTAGGGGTGCCCTAGCCTAAGCCTTGGCTTGCCCTAGCCTAAGCCTAGGCTTACCCTAGTCTTAGGATAGCTGATCCCTAGCCTAAGCCTAAGCCTAGGGGTGCCCTAGCCTAAGCTTAGTGGTGCCCTAGCCTAAGCCTAGGGGTGCCCTAGCCTAAGCCTATGGGTGCCCTAGCATAAGCCTAGGGGTGCCCTAGGGTTAGGATAGGGGAACTCTAGCCTTAGCTTAAGCCTAGGGGTGCCCTAGCCTAAGCCTAGGGGTTCCCTAGCCTAAGCCTAGGCTTGCCCTAGCCTAAGCCTAGGCTTACCCTAGTCTTAGGTTAGCTGATCCCTAGCCTAAGCCTAAGCCTAGGGGTGCCCTAGCCTAAGCCTAGGGGTGCCCTAGCCTAAGCCTAGGGGTGCCCTACCCTAAGCCTAGGGGTGCCCTAGCCTAAGCTTAAGGGTGCCCTAGCCTAAGCCTAAGGGTGCTCCAACCTAAGCCTAGTGGTGCCCTAGCCTTAGGCTAGGGGTGACCTAGCCTAATACTAGGGGTGCCTTTGCCTAAGCCTAGGGGTGACCTAGCCTAAGCCTACGGGTTCCCTAGCCTAAACCTAGTAGTGCCTTTGCCTAAGCCTAGGGGTGACCTAGCCTCAGCCTAAGCCTAGGGGTACCCTGGCCTAAGCCTAAGGGTGCCCTAACCTAAGTCTAGGGTGCCCTTGCCTAAGCCTAGGGGTGCTTTAGCCTAAGCCTAGGGGTCCCCTAGCCTTAGCCTAAGCCTAGGGGTGCCTTAGCCTAAGTCTAGGGGTGCCCTAGCCTAAGCCTAGGGGTGCCCTAGCCTAAGCCTTGGCTTGCCCTAGCCTAAGCCTAGGCTTACCCTAGTCTTAGGATAGCTGATCCCTAGCCTAAGCCTAAGCCTAGGGGTGCCTAGCCTAAGCTTAGTGGTGCCCTAGCCTAAGCCTAGGGGTGCCCTAGCCTAAGCCTAGGGGTGCCCTAGCATAAGCCTAGGGGTGCCCTAGGGTTAGGATAGGGGAACTCTAGCCTTAGCTTAAGCCTAGGGGTGCCCTAGCCTAAGCCTAGTGGTGTCCTTGCCTAAGACTAGGGGTGCCCTAGCCTAAGCCTAGGGGTGCCCTAGCCTAAACCTAGGAGTGCCCTAGCCTAAGCCTTGGGGTGCCCTAGCTTAGGCTAGGTGGCCCTAGCCTTAGCCTAATCCTAGGGGTGCCCTAGCCTAAGACTAGGGGTGCCCTAGCCTAAGCTTACGGGTGCCCTAGGGTAAGCCTAGGGGTGCCCTAGCCTAAGCCTAGGGGTGCCCTAGCCTAAGCCTAGGGGTGCCATAGCCTAAGCCTAGGGGTGTCCTAGACTTAGAGTAGGGTAGCCCTAGCCTTATCCTAAGCCTAGGGGTGCCCTAGCCTAAGCCTATGGGTGCCCTAGCCTAAGCCTTGGGGTGGCCTACCCTAAGCCTAGGGTGCCCTAGCCTTAGCGTAGGGGTGCCCTACCCTAAGGCTAGGGGTGCCGTAGCCTAAGCCAAGGGGTGACCTAGCCTTAGGCAAGCTGAGCCCTAGCTTTAGCCTATGCCTAGGGGTGCCCTTGCCTAAGCCTAGGGGTGCCCTAGCCTAAGCTAAGGGGTGCCCTAGCCTAAGCCTAGGGGTGCCGTAGCCTAAGACTAGGGGTGCCCTAGCCTAAGCTTAGGGGTGCCCTAGCGTAAGCCTAGGGGTGCCCTAGCCTAAGCCTAGGGGTGCCCTAGCCTAAGCCTAGGCGTGCCCTAGCCTAAGCCTAGGGGTGTCCTAGCCTTAGGCTAGGGAAATCCTAGCCTTATCCTAAGCCTAGGGGTGCCCTAGCCTAAGCCTAGGGGTGCCCTAGCCTAAGCCTAGGGGTGCCATAGGGTTAGGATAGGGGAACTCTAGCCTTAGCCTAAACCTAGGGGTACCCTAGCCTAAGCCTAGTGGTGCCGTAGCCTAAGCCTCGGGGTGCCCTAGCCTAAGCCTAGGGGTGCCATAGCCTAAGCCTAGGGGTGCCCTAGCCTAAGCCTAGGGGTGCCCTACCCTAAGCGTAAGGGTGCCCTAGCCTAAGCCTAGGGGTGCCCTACCCTAAGCCTAGGGGTGCCCTAGCCTAAGCCTAGGGGTGCCCTAGCCTAATACTAGGGGTGCCCTTGCCTAAACCTAGTGGTGCCTTTGCCTAAGACTAGGGGTGACCTAGCCTAAGCCTACGGGTGCCCTAGCCTAAACCTAGTAGTGCCTTTGCCTAAGCCTAGGGGTGACCTAGCCTTAGCCTAAGCCTAGGGGTGCCCTGGCCTAAGCCTAAGGGTGCCCTAACCTAAGTCTAGGGTGCCCTTGCCTAAGCCTAGGGGTGCCCTAGCCTAAGCCTAGTAGTGCCCAATCCTAAGGCTAGGCGTGCCCTAGCCTTAGTCTAGTGGAGCCTTAGCATTAGCCAAAGCCTAGGGGTGCCCTAGCCTAAGCCTAGGGCTGCCATAGCCTAAGCCTAGGGGTGCCCTAGCCTAAGCCTAGGGGTGCCCTATCCTAAGCCTAGGGGTGCCCTAGCCTAAGCCTAGTGGTGCCCTAGCCTTAGGCTAGGGGAGCCCTAGCCTTAGCCTAAGCCTAGGGGTGCCCTAGCCTAAGACTAGGGGTGCCCTAGCCTAAGCTTAGGGGTGCCCTAGCGTAAGCCTAGGGGTGCCCTAGCCTAAGCCTAGGGGTGCCCTAGTCTAAGACTAGGGGTGCCTAGCCTAAGCCTAGGGGTGTCCTAGGCTTAGGCTAGGGGAGCCCTAGCCTTATCCTAAGTCTAGGGGTGCCCTAGCCTAAGCCTATGGGTGACCTAGCCTAAGCCTAGGGGTGCCCTACCCTAAGCCTAGGGGTGCCCTAGCCTAAGCCTAGGGGTGCCCTACCTTAAGCCTAGGGGTGCCCTAGCCTAAGCCTAGGGGTGCCCTAGCCTAATACTAGTGTGCCCTAGCCTAAACCTAGTGGTGCCTTTGCCTAAGCCTAGGGGTGACCTAGCCTAAGCCTACGGGTGCCCTAGCCTAAACCTAGTAGTGCCTTTGCCTAAGCCTAGGGTTGACCTAGCCTTAGCCTAAGCCTAGGGGTGCCCTGGCCTAAGCCTAAGGGTGCCCTAACCTAAGTCTAGGGTGCCCTTGCCTAAGCCTAGGGGTGCCTTAGCCTAAGCCTAGGGATCCCCTAGCCTTAGCCTAAGCCTAGGGGTGCCTTAGCCTAAGTCTAGGGGTGCCCTAGCCTAAGCCTAGGGGTGCCCTAGCCTAAACCTTGGCTTGTCCTAACCTAAGCCTAGGCGTACCCTAGTCTTAGATTAGCTGATCCCTAGCCTAAGCCTAAGCCTAGGGGTGCCCTAGCCTAAGCCTAGGGGTGCCCTAGCCTTAGGCTAGCAGAGCCCTAGCCTTAGCCTAAGCCTAGGGGTGCCCTAGCCTAAGATTATGGGTGCCCTAGCCTAAGCTTAGGGGTGCCCTAGCCTAAGCCTAGGGGTTCCATAGCCTAAGCCTAGGGGTGCCCTAGCCTAAGCCTAGGGGTGCCCTAGGGTTAGCATAGGGGAACTCTAGCCTTAGCCTAAGCGTAGGGGTGCCCGAGCCTAAGCCTAGTGGTGCCCTAGCCTAAGACTAGGGGTGCCCTAGCCTAAGCCTAGGGGTGCCCTAGCCTAAGCCTAGGGGTGCCCTAGCCTAAGCCTTGGGGTGCCCTAGCCTTAGGCTAGGTTTCCCTAGCCTTAGCCTAAGCCTAGGGGTGCCCTAGCCTAAGACTAGTGGTGCCCTAGCCTAAGCTTAGGGGTGCCCTAGCGTAAGCCTAGGGGTGCCGTAGCCTAAGCCTAGAGGTTCCCTAGCCTAAGCCTAGGGGTGTCATAGCCTAAGCCTAGGGGTGTCCTAGGCTTAGGCTAGGGGAGCCCTAGCCTTATCCTAAGCCTAGGGGTGCCCTAGCCTAAGCCTATGGGTGACCTAGCCTAAGCCTAGGGGTGGCCTACCCTAAGCCTAGGGGTGCCCTAGCATAAGCCTAGGGGTGCCCTACCCTAAGGCTAGGAGTGCCTTAGCCTAAGTCTAGGGGTGCCCTAGCCTAAGCTTAGGGGTGCCCTAGCATAAGCCTAGGGGTGCCCTAGCCTAAGCCTAGGGGTGCCCTAGCCTAAGCCTAGGGGTGCCCTACCCTAAGCCTACGGGTGCCCTAGCCTAAGCCTTGGGGTGCCCTAGCCTTAGGATAGGGGAGCAGTAGCCTAAGCCTAGGGGTGCCCTAACCTAAGCCTAGGGGTGCCCTAGGGTTAGGATAGGGGAACTCTAGCCTTAGCCTAAGCCTAGGGGTGCCCTAGCCTAAGCCTAGTGGTGCCGTAGCCTAAGCCTAGGGGTGCCCTAGTCAAAGCCTAGGGGTGCCCTAGCCTAAGCCTAGGGGTGCCCTAGCCTAAGCCTAGGAATGCCCTAGCCTTAGGCTAGGGGGCCCTAGCCTTAGCCTAAGCCTAGGGGTGTCCTAGCCTTAGGCTAAGGGAGCCCTAGCCTTAGCCTAAGCCTAGGGGTGCCCTAGCCCAAACCTAGGGGTGCCTTATCCTAAGTCTAGGGGTGCCCTAGCCGAAGCCTAGGGGTGCCCTAGCCTAAGCCTAGGGGTGCCCTACCCTAAGCCTAGGGGTGCCCTAGCCTAAGCCTAGGGGTGCCCTACCCTAAGCCTAGGGGTTCCCTAGCCTAAACCTTGGGGTGCCCTAGCCTTAGGCTAGCTGAGCCCTAGCTTTAGCCTATGCCTAGGGGTGCCCTTGCCTAAGCCTAGGGGTGCACTAGCCTAAGCCTAGGGGTGGCTTAGCCTAAGCCTAGGGGTGCCCTAGCCTAATACTAGGGGTGCCCTAGCCTAAACCTAGTGGTGCCTTTGCCTAAGCCTAGGGGTGACCTAGCCTAAGCCTACGGGTGCCCTAGCCTAATCCTAGTAGTGCCTTTGCCTAAGCCTAGGGGTGACCTAACCTAAGTCTAGGGTGCCCTTGCCTAAGCCTAGGGGTGCCCTAGCATAAACCTAGTAGTGCCCAATCCTAAGGCTAGGGGTGCCCTAGCCTTAGTCTAGTGGAGCCTTAGCCTTAGCCAAAGCCTAGGGGTGCCCTAGCCTAAGCCTAGGGCTACCATAGCCTAAGCCTAGGGGTTCCCTAGCCTAAGCCTAGGGGTGCCCTAGCCTAAGCTTAGGGGTGCCCTAGCCTAAGCCTAGGGCTGCCCTAGTCTAAGCCTAGGGGTGCCATAGCCTAAGCCTAGGGGTGTCCTAGGTTTAGGCTAGGGGAGCCCTAGCCTTATCCTAAGTCTAGGGGTGCCCTAGCCTAAGCCTATGGGTGCCCTAGCCTAAGCCTAGGGGTGCCCTACCCTAAGCCTAGGGGTACCCTAGCCTAAGCCTAGGGGTGCCCTACCCTAAGCCTAGGGGTGCCCTAGCCTAAGCCTAGGGGTGCCCTAGCCTAATACTAGGGGTGCCCTAGCCTAAACCTAGTGGTGCCTTTGCCTAAGCCTAGGGGTGACCTAGCCCAAGCCTACGGGTGCCCTAGCCTAAACCTAGTAGTGCCTTTGCCTAAGCCTAGGAGTGACCTAGCCTTAGCCTAAGCCTAGGGGTGCCCTGGCCTAAGCCTAAGGGTGCCCTAACCTAAGTCTAGGGTGCCCTTGCCTAAGCCTAGGGGTGCCTTAGCCTAAGCCTAGGGGTCCCCTAGCCTTAGCCTAAGCCTAGGGGTGCCTTAGCCTAAGTCTAGGGGTGCCCTAGCCTAAGCCTATGGGTGCCCTAGCCTAAGCCTTGGCTTGCCCTAGCCTAAGCCTAGGCTTACCCTATTCTTAGGTTAGCTGATCCCTAGCCTATGCCTAAGCCTAGGGGTGCCCTAGCCTAAGCCTAGGGGTGCCCTAGCCTTAGGCTAGCGGAGCCCTAGCCTTAGCCTAAGCCTAGGGGTGCCCTAGCCTAAGATTAGGGGTGCCCTATCCTAAGCTTAGGGGTGCCCTAGCCTAAGCCTAGGGGTGTCATAGCCTAAGCCTAGGGGTGCCCTAGCCTAAGCCTAGGGGTGCCTTAGGGTTAGGATAGGGTAACTCTAGCCTTAGCCTAAGCCTAGGGGTGCCAGAGCCTAAGCCTAGTGGTGCCCTAGCCTAAGACTAAGGGTGCCCTAGCCTAAGCCTAGGGGTGCCCTAGCCTAAGCCTAGGGGTGCCCTAGCCTAAGCCTTGGGGTGCCCTAGCCTTAGGCTACGTTTCCCTAGCCTTATCCTAAGCCTAGAGGTGCCCTAGCCTAAGCCTATGGGTGCCCTAGCCTAAGCCTAGGGGTGGCCTACCCTAAGCCTAGGGGTGCCCTAGCCTAAGCCTAGAGGTGCCCTACCCTAAGGCTAGGGGTGCCGTAGCCTAAGCCAAGGGGTGCCCTAGCCTTAGGTTAGCTGAGCCCTAGCTTTAGCCTATGCCTAGGGGTGCCCTTGCCTAAGCCTAGGGGTGCCCTAGCCTAAGCTAAGGGGTGCCCTAGCCTAAGCCTAGGGGTGCCGTAGCCTAAGACTAGGGGTGCCCTAGCCTAAGCTTAGGGGTGCCCTACCGTAAGCCTAGGGGTGCCCTAGCCTAAGCCTAGGGGTGCCCTAGCCTAAGCCTAGGCGTGCCCTAGCCAAAGCCTAGGGGTGTCTTAGCCTTAGGCTAGGGAAGTCCTAGCCTTATCCTAAGCCTAGGGGTGCCCTAGCCTAAGCCTAGGGGTGCCCCAGCCTAAGCCTAGTGGTGCACTAGCCTAAGCCTTGGGGTGCCCTAGCCTAAGCCTAGGGGTGCCATAGGGTTAGGATAGGGGAACTCTAGCCTTAGCCTAAGCCTAGGGGTGCCCTAGTCTAAGCCTAGTGGTGCCGTAGCCTAAGCCTAGGGGTGCCCTAGCCTAAGACTAGGGGTGCCATAGCCTAAGCCTAGGGGTGCCCTAGCCTAAGCCTAGGGGTGCCCTACCCTAAGCGTAGGGGTGCCCTAGCCTAAGTCTAGGGGTGCCCTACCCTAAGCCTAGGGGTGCCCTAGCCTAAGCCTAGGGGTGCCCTAGCCTAATACTAGGGGTGCCCTTGCCTAAACCTAGTGGTGCCTTTGCCTAAGCCTAGGGGTGACCTAGCCTAAGCCTACGGGTGCCCTAGCCTAAACCTAGTAGTGCCTTTGCCTAAGCCTAGGGGTGACCTAGCCTTAGCCTAAGCCTAGGGGTGCCCTGGCCTAAGCCTAAGGGTGCCCTAACCTAAGTCTAGGGTGCCCTTGCCTAAGCCTAGGGGTGCCCTAGCCTAAGCCTAGTAGTGCCCAATCCTAAGGCTAGGCGTGCCCTAGCCTTAGTCTAGTGGAGCCTTAGCCTTAGCCAAAGACTAGGGGTGCCCTAGCCTAAGCCTAGGGCTGCCATAGCCTTAGGCTAGGAGAGCCCTAGCCTTAGCCTAAGCCTAGGGGTGCCCTAGCCTAAGATCAGGGGTGCCCTAGCCTAAGCTTAGGGGTGCCCTAGCGTAAGCCTAGGGGTGCCCTAGCCTAAGCCTAGGGGTGCCCTACCCTAAGCCTAGGGGTGCCCTACCCTAAGCCTAGGGGTGCCCTAGCCTAAGCCTAGGGGTGCCCTACCCTAAGCCTAGGGGTGCCCTAGCCTAAGCCTAGGGGTGCCCTACCCTAAGCCTAGGGGTGCCCTAGCCTAAGCCTAGGGGTGCCCTAGCCTAATACTAGGGGTGCCCTAGCCTAAACCTAGCGGTGCCTTTGCCTAAGCCTAGGGGTGACCTAGCCTAAGCCTACGGGTGCCCTAGCCTAAACCTAGTAGTGCCTTTGCCTAAGCCTAGGGGTGACCTAGCCTTAGCCTAAGCCTAGGGGTGCCCTGGCCTAAGCCTAAGGGTGCCCTAACCTAAGTCTAGGGTGCCCTTGCCTAAGCCTAGGGTTGCCTTAGCCTAAGCCTAGGGGTCCCCTAGCCTTAGCCTAAGCCTAGGGGTGCCTTAGCCTAAGTCTAGGGGTGCCCTAGCCTAAGCCTAGGGGTGCCCTAGCCTAAACCTTGGCTTGCCCTAGCCTAAGCCTAGGCTTACCCTAGTCTTAGGTTAGCTGATCCCTAGCCTAAGCCTAAGCCTAGGGGTGCCCTAGCCTAAGCCTAGAAGTGCCCTAGCCTTAGGCTAGCAGAGCCCTAGCCTTAGCCTAAGCCTAGGGGTGCCCTAGCCTAAGATTAGGGGTGCTCTAGCCTAAGCTTAGGGGTGCCCTAGCCTAAGCCTAGGGGTGCCATAGCCTAAGCCTAGGGGTGCCCTAGCCTAAGCCTAGGGGTGCCCTAGGGTTAGCATAGGGGAACTCTAGCCTTAGCCTAAGCCTAGGGGTGCCTTAGCCTAAGCCTAGTGGTGCCCTAGCCTAAGACTAGGGGTGCCCTAGCCTAAGCCTAGGGGTGCCCTAGCCTAAGCCTAGGGGTGCCCTAGCCTAAGCCTTGGGGTGCCCTAGCCTTAGGCTAGGTTTCCCTAGCCTTAGCCTAAGCCTAGGTGTGCCCTAGCCTAAGACTAGTGGTGCCCTAGCCTAAGCTTAGGGGTGCCCTAGCGTAAGCCTAGGGGTGCCGTAGCCTAAGCCTAGAGGTGCCCTAGCCTAAGCCTAGGGGTGTCATAGCCTAAGCCTAGGGGTGTCCTAGGCTTAGGCTAGGGGAGCCCTAGCCTTATCCTAAGCCTAGGGGTGCCCAAGCCTAAGCCTCGGGGTGCCCTAGCCTAAGCCTAGGGGTGGCCTACCCTAAGCCTAGGGGTGCCCTAGCCTAAGCCTAGGGGTGCCCTACCCTAAGGCTAGGGGTGCCTTAGCCTAAGCCAAGGGGTGCCCTAGCCTTAGGCTAGCTGAGCCCTAGCTTTAGCCTATGCCTAGCGGTGCCCTTGCCTAGGCCTAGGGGTGCCCTAGCCTAAGCTAAGGGGTGCCCTAGCCTAAGACTACGGGTGCCGTAGCCTAAGACTAGGGGTGCCCTAGCCTAAGCTTAGGGGTGCCCTAGCATAAGCCTAGTGGTGCCCTAGCCTAAGCCTAGGGGTGCCCTAACCTAAGCCTAGGGGTGCCCTAGCCTAAGCCTAGGGGTGTCCTAGCCTTAGGCTAGGGAAGTCCTAGCCTTATCCTAAGCCTAGGGGTGCCCTAGCCTAAGCCTAGGGGTGCCCTAGCCTAAGCCTAGGGGTGCCCTACCCTAAGCCTACGGGTGCCCTAGCCTAAGCCTTGGGGTGCCCTCTCCTTAGGCTAGGGGAGCAGTAGCCTAAGCCTAGGGGTGCCCTAACCTAAGCCTAGGGGTGCCCTAGGGTTAGGATAGGGGAACTCTAGCCTTAGCCTAAGCCTAGGGGTGCCCTAGCCTAAGCCTAGTGGTGCCGTAGCCTAAGCCTAGGGGTGCCCTAGCCAAAGCCTAGGGGTGCCCTAGCCTAAGCCTAGGGGTGCCCTAGCCTTAGGCTAGGGGAGCCCTAGCCTTAGCCTAAGCCTAGGGGTGCCCTAGCCCAAACATAGGGGTGCCTTATCCTAAGTCTAGGGGTGCCCTAGCCGAAGCCTATGGGTGCCCTAGCCTAAGCCTAGGGGTGCCCTAGCCTAAGCCTAGGGGTTCCCTACCCTAAGCCTAGGGGTTCCCTAGCCTAAGCCTTGGGGTGCCCTAGCCTTAGGCTAGCTGAGCCCTAGCTTTAGCCTATGCCTAGGGGTGCCCTTGCCTAAGCCTAGGGGTACCCTAGCCTAAGCCTAGGGGTGCCCTAGCCTAAGGCTAGGGGTGCCCTAGCCTAATACTAGGGGTGCCCTAGCCTAAACCTAATGGTGCCTTTGCCTAAGCCTAGGGGTGACCTAGCCTAAGCCTACGGGTGCCCTAGCCTAAACCTAGTAGTGCCTTTGCCTAAGCATAGGGGTGACCTAGCCTTAGCCTAAGCCTAGGGGTGCCCTGGCCTAAGCCTAAGGGTGCCCTAACCTAAGTCTAGGGTGTCCTTGCCTAAGCCTAGGGGTGCCCTAGCCTAAGCCTAGTAGTGCCCAATCCTAAGGCTAGGGGTGCCCTAGCCTTAGTCTAGTGGAGCCTTAGCCTTAGCCACAGACTAGGGGTGCCCTAGCCTAAGCCTAGGGGTGCCCTAGCCTAAGCCTAGGGGTTCCCTAGCCTTAGCCTAAGCCTAGGGGTGCCCTAGCCTAAGCCTAGGGGTGCCCTAGCCTAATACTAGTGGTGCCCTAGCCTAAACCTAGTGGTGCCTTTGCCTAAGCCTAGGGGTGACCTAGCCCAAGCCTACGGGTGCCCTAGCCTAAACCTAGTAGTGCCTTTGCCTAAGCCTAGGGGTAACCTAGCCTTAGCCTAAGCCTAGGGGTGACCTGGCCTAAGCCTAAGGGTGCCCTAACCTAAGTCTAGGGTGCCCTTGCCTAAGCCTAGGGGTGCCTTAGCCTAAGCCTAGGGGTCCCCTAGCCTTAGCCTAAGCCTAGGGGTGCCTTAGCCTAAGTCTAGGGGTGCCCTAGCCTAAGCCTATGGGTGCCCTAGCCTAAGCCTTGTCTTGCCCTAGCCTAAGCCTAGGCTTACCCTATTCTTAGGTTAGCTGATCCCTAGCCTAAGCCTAAGCCTAGGGGTGCCCTAGCCTAAGCCTAGGGGTGCCCTAGCCTTAGGCTAGCGGAGCCCTAGCCTTAGCCTAAGCCTAGGGGTGCCCTAGCCTAAGATTAGGGGTGCCCTAGCCTAAGCCTAGAGGTGTCATAGCCGAAGCCTAGGGGTGCCCTAGCCTAAGCCTAGGGCTGCCTTAGGGTTAGCATAGGGGAACTCTAGCCTTAGCCTAAGCCTAGGGGTCCCCTAGCCTAAGCCTAGTGGTGCCCTAGCCTAAGACTAAGGGTGCCCTAGCCTAAGCCTAGGGGTGCCCTAGCCTAAGCCTAGGGGTGCCCTAGCCTAAGCGTTGGGGTGCCCTAGCCTTAGGCTACGTTTCCCTAGCCTTAGCCTAAGACTAGGGGTGCCCTAGCCTAAGACTAGGGGTGCCCTAGCGTAAGCCTAGGGGTGCCCTAGCCTAAGCCTAGGGGTGCCCTAGACTAAGCCTAGGGGTGCCCTAGCCTAAGCCTAGGGATGTCATAGCCTAAGCCTAGGGGTGTCCTAGGCTTAGGCTAGGGGAGCCCTAGCCTTATCCTAAGCCTAGGGGTGCCCTAGCCTAAGCCTATGGGTGCCATAGCCTAAGCCTAGGGGTGGCCTACCCTAAGCCTAGGGGTGCCCTAGCCTAAGCCTAGGGGTGCCCTACCCTAAGGCTAGGGGTGCCGTAGCCTAAGCCAAGGGGTGCCCTAGCCTTAGGCTAGCTGAGCCCTAGCTTTAGCCTATGCCTAGGGGTGCCCTTGCCTAAGCCTAGGGGTGCCCTAGCCTAAGCTAAGGGGTGCCCTAGCCTAAGACTATGGGTGCCGTAGCCTAAGCCTAGGGGTGCCCTAGCCTAAGCTTAGGGGTGCCCTAGCGTAAGCCTAGGGGTGCCCTAGCCTAAGCCTAGGGGTGCCCTAGCCTAAGCCTTGGGGTGCCCTAGCCTAAGCCTAGGGGTGTCCTAGCCTTAGGCTAGGGAAGTCCTAGCCTTATCCTAAGCCTAGGGGTGCCCTAGCCTAAGCCTAGGGGTGCCCTAGCCTAAGCCTAGACGTGCCCTAGCCTAAGCCTAGGGGTGCCCTAGCCTAAGCCTAGGGGTGCCCTACCCTAAGCCTAGTGGTGCCCTAGCCTAAGCCTTGGGGTCCCAAGCCTTAGGCTAGGGTAGCCCTAGCCTGAGCCTAAGCCTAGGGGTGCCCTAGCCCAAGCCTAGGGGTGCCTTATCCTAAGTCTAGGGGTGCCCTAGCCTAAGCCTAGTGGTGCCCTAGCCTAAGCCTAGGGGTGCCCTACCCTAAGCCTAGGGGTGCCCTAACCTAAGCCTAGGGGTGCCCTACCCTAAGCCTAGGGGTGCCCTAGCCTAAGCCTTGGGGTGCCCTAGCCTTAGGCTAGCTGAGCCCTAGCTTTAGCCTAAGCCTAGGGGTGCCCTTGCCTAAGCCTAAGGGTGCCCTAGCCTAAGCTAAGGGGTGCCCTAGCCTAAGCCTAGGGGTGCCGTAGCCTAAGACTAGGGGTGCCTTAGCCTAAGCTTAGGGGTGCCCTAGCGTAAGCCTAGGGGTGCCCTAGCCTAAGCCTAGGGGTGCCCTAGCCTAAGCTTAGGGGTGCCCTAGCCTAAGCCTAGGGGTGTCCTAGCCTTAGGCTAGGGAAGCCCTAGCCTTATCCTAAGCCTAGGGGTGCCCTAGCTTAAGCCTAGGGGTGCCCTAGCCTAAGCCTAGGGGTGCCCTACCCTAAGCCTAGGGGTGCCCTAGCCTAAGCCTCGGGGTGCCCTAGCCTTAGGCTAGGGGAGCACTAGCCTAAGCCTAGGGGTGCCGTAGCCTAAGCCTAGGGGTGCCCGAGGGTTATGATAGGGGAACTCTAGCCTTAGCCTAAGCCTAGGAGTGCCCTAGCCTAAGACTAGGGGTGCCCTAGCCTAAGCTTAGGGGTGCCCTAGCGTAAGCCTAGGGGTGCCCTAGCCTAAGCCTAGAGGTGCCCTAGGGTTACGCTAAGGGAGCCCTAGCCTTAGCCTAAGCCTAGGGGTGCCCTAGCCTAAGCCTAGGGGTGCCCTAGCCTAAGCCTAGGGATGCCCTAGCCTAAGCCTAGGAGTGCCCTAGCCTAAGCCTAGGGGTGCCCTAACCTAAGCCTAGGGGTGCCCTAGCCTAAGCCTAGGGGTGCCCTAACCTAAGCCTAGGGGTGTCCTAGCCTTAGGCTAGGGGAGCCCTAGCCTTAACCTAAGCCTACGCGTGCCCTAGCATAAGCCTAGGGGTGCCCAGGCCTTATGCTAGAGGAGCCCTAGCCTTAGCCTAAACCTATGGCTGCCCTAGTATAAGCCTAGCGTGCCCTACCCTAAGCCTAGGGGTGCCCTAGCCTAAGCCTAGGGGAGCCCTAGCCTAACCCTAGGGGTGCCCTAGCCTAAGCCTAGGAGTGCCCTAGCCTAAGCCTAGGGGTGCCCTAGCCTAAGCTTAGGGTGCCCTAGCCTAAGCCTAAGGGTGCAATAGCCTAAGCCTAGTGGTTCCCTAGCCTTAGGCTAGGGGAGCCCTAGCCTTAGCCTAAGCCTAGGGGTGCCCTAGCCTAATACTAGGGGTGCCCTAGCTTAAACCTAGTGGTGCCTTTGCCAAAGCCTAGGGGTGACCTAGCCTAAGCCTAGGGGTGCCCTAGCCTAAACCTAGTGATACCTTTTCCTAAGCCTAGGGGTGACGTAGCCTTAGCCTAAGCCTAGGTGTGCCCTGGCCTAAGCCCAAGGGTGCCCTAACCTAAGCCTAGGGGTGCCCTAGCCTAAGCCTAGGGGTGCCTTAGCCTAACCCTAGGGGTGCCCTACCCTAAGCCTAGGGGTTCCCTACCCCAAGCCTAGGGGTGCACTAGCCTAAGCCTAGGATTGCCCTAGCCTAAGCCTAGGCTTCCCTAGCCTAAGCCTAGGCTTGCCCTAGCCTAAGCCTAGGCTTGCCCTAGCCTTAGGCTAGCTGAGCCCTAGCCTAAGCCTAAGCCTAGGTGTGCCCTAGCCTAAGCCTAGGGGTGCCCTAGCCTTAGGCTAGCGGAGCCCTAGCCTTAGCCTAAGCCTAGGGGTGCCTTAGCCTAAGCCTAGGGGTGCCCTAGGGTTAGGATAGGGGAACTCTAGCCTTAGCCTAAGCCTAGGGGTGCCCTAGCCTAAGCATAGTGGTGCCCTAGCCTTAGGCTAGGGGAGCCCTAACCTTAGCCTAAGCCTAGGGGTGCCTTAGCCCAAGCCTAGGGGTGCCCTAGCCTATGTCTACGGGTGCCCTAGCCTAAGCCTATGGGTGCCTTAACCTAAGCCTAGGGGTGCCCTAGCCTAAGACTAGGGGTGCCCTAGCCTAAGCCTAGGCGTGCCCTAGCCTAAGCCTATGGGTGCCCTGGCCTTAGGGTAGCGGAGCCCTAGCCTTAGCCTAAGCCTAGGGGTGCCCTAGCTTAAGACTAGGGGTGCCCTAGCCTAAGCCTATGGGTGCCCTAACCTAAGTATAGGGGTGCACAGGCCTTAGGCTAGAGGAGCCCTAGCCTTAGCCTAAGCCTATGGCTGCCCTAGGCTAAGCCTAGGGGTGCCCTAGCCTAAGCCTAGGGGTACCCTAGCCTAACCCTAGGGGTACCCTAGCCTTAGGCTAGGGGAGCACTAGCCTTAGCCTAAGCCTAGGGGTGCCCTAGCCTAAGCATAGGCGTGCCCTAGCCTAAGCCTCGGCTTGCCCTAGCCTTAGGCTAGCTGAGCCCTAGCCTAAGCAAAAGCATATGGGTGCCCTAGCCTAAGCCTAGGGGTGCTAAGCCTAAGCCTAGGGGTGCCCTAGCCTTAGGCTAGGGGAGCCCTAGCCTTAGCCTAAACAAAGGGGTGTCCTAGCCTAAGCCTAGGGGTGTCCTAGCCTAAGCCTAAGGGTGCCCTAGCCTAAGCCTAGGGGTGCCCTAGCCTAAGGCTAGGGGTGTGCCCTAGCCTAAGCGTAGGGGTGCCCAGGCCTTAGGCTAGAGGAGCCTAAGCCTTAGCCTAAGCCTATGGCTGCCCTAGCCTAAGCCTAGATGTGCCCTAGCCTAAGCCTAGGGGTACCCTACCCTTAGGCTAGGGGAGCCCTAGCCTTAGCCTAAGCCTAGGGGTGCCCCACCCTAAGCCTAGGGGTGCCCTGCCTAAGTCTAGTGGTGCCTAGCCTAAGCATAGGGGTGCCCTAACCTAAGCCTTGGGGTTCCCTACCTTAATCTAGGGGTGCCCTAGCCTAAGCATACGGTGCCCTAACCTAAGCCTAGGGTTGCCTACCCTTAACCTAGGGGAGCCCTAGCCTTAACCTAAGCCTAGGTGTGCTCTAGCCTAAGCCTATGGGTGCCCTAGTCTGAGCCTAAGGGTGCCCTAGCCTTAGACTAGGGGAGCCCTAGCCTTAGCCTAAGCCTAGGGGTGCCCTAGCCTAAGCCTAGGGGTGCCGTAGCCTAAGCCTAGGGGTGCCCTAGCCTAAGCCTAGGGGTGCCGTAGCCTAAGCCTAGGGGTTCCCAAGCCTTAGTTTGGGGGAGCCCTAGCTTTAGCCTAAGCCTAGGGATGCTCTAGCCTAAGCCTAGGGATCACCTAGCCTACGCCTAGGGGTGCCTTAGCCTTAGGCTAGGGGATCCCTAGCCTTAGCCTAAGCCTAGGGGTTCCCTAGCCTAAGTGTAGGGGTGCCCTAGCCTGAGACTAGGGGTGCCCTAGCCTTAGCCTAGGGGTGCCCTAGCCTAAGCCTAGGAGTGCCTTAGCCTAAGCCTAGGGGTCCCCTAGCCTTAGTCTAAGCCTAGGGGTGCCCTAGCCTAATCCTAGGGGTGCCCAGCCTACGCCTAGGGGTGCCCTATCCTTAGCCTAAGCCTAGGGGTGCCATAGCCTAAGCCTAGGGGTACCCTAGCCTAAGCCTAGGGGTGCCTTAGCCTACGCCTAGGGGTGCCCTAGTTTTAGCCTAAGCCTAGGGGTGCCCTAGCCTAAGACTAGGGGTGCCCTAGCCTAAGTTTAGGGGTGCCCTAGCGTAAGCCTAGGGGGGCCCTGGCCTAAGCCTAGGGGTGCCCTAGGGTTAGGCAAGGGGAGCCCTAGCCTTAGCCTAAGCCTAGGGGTGCCCTAGCCTAAGCTTAGGGGTGCCCTAGCCTAAGCCTTGCAGTGCCCTAGCCCTAGGCTAGGGGGACCTAGCCTTAGCCTAAACCTAGTGGTGCCCTAGTCAAAGCCTAGTGGTGTCCTAGCCTAAGCCTAGGGGTGCCCTAGCCTAAGCCTAGGGGTGCCCTAGCCTTAGACAAGGGGAGCCCTAGCCTTAGCCTAAGCCTAGGGGTGCCCTAGCCTAAGCCTAGGGGTGCCCTAGCCTAAGGCTAGGGCTACCCTAGCCTTAGTCTAGTGGAGCCCTAGCCTTAGCCTAAGCCTAGGGGTGCCAAATCCTAAGCCATGGGGTGCCCTAGCGTAAGCCTAGGAGTGCCCTAGCCTAAGCCTAGGGGTGCCCTAGAGTTAGGGTAGGGGAGCCTAGCCTTAGCCTAAGCCTTGGGGTGCCCTAGCCTTAGCCTAAGCCTAGGGGTGCCCTAGCCTAAGCCTAGGGGTGCCCTAGCCTAAGCCTAGGGGTGCCCTAGCCTAAGCCTAGGGGTGCCCTAACCTAAGCCTAGGGGTGTCTTAGCCTTAGACTAGGGGAGACCTAGCCTTAGCCTAAGCCTAGGGGTGCCCTAGCCTAAGCCTAGGGGTGCCCAGGCCTTAGGCTAGAGGAGCCCTAGCCTTAGACTAAGCCTATGGCTGCCCTAGCCTAAGCCTAGGGGTGACCTAGCCTAAGCCTAGGGGTGCCCTAGCCTAAGCTTAGAGGTGCCCTAGCCTAACCCTAGGGGTGCCCTAGCCTTAGGCTAGGGGAGCACTAGCCTTATCCTACGCCTCGGGGTGCCCTAGCCTAAGCTTATGGGTGCCCTAGCCTAAGCCTAGGGGTGCCCTAGCCTAAGCTTGGGGGTGCCTTAGCCTAAGATTAGGGGTGCCCTAGCCTAAGCCTAAGGGTTCCCTAGCCTAAGCCTAGTGGTGCCCTAGCCTTAGGCTAGCTGAGCCCTACCTTTAGCCTAAGCCTAGGGGTGCCCTAGCTTAAGCCTAGGGGTGCCCTAGCCTAAGCCTAGGGGTGCCCTAGCCTTAGGCTAGGGGAGCCCTAGACTTAGCCTAAGCCTAGGGGTGCCCTAGCCTAAGCCTAGTGGTGCCCTAGGGTTAGGTTAGGGGAGCCCTAGCCTTAGCCTAGTCCTAGGGGTGCCCTACCCTAAGACTAGGGGTGCCCTAGCCTAAGCCTAGGGGTGCCCTAGCCTAAGCCTAGGGGTGCCCTAGCCTAAGCCTAGGGGTGTCGTAGCCTTAGGCTAGGGGAGCCCTAGCCTTAGCCTAAGCCTACGGGTGCCCTAGCCTAAGCCTAGGGGTGCCCAGCCTTAGGCTAGAGGAGCCCTAGCCTTAGCCTAAACTTATGGCTGCCCTAGCCTAAGCCTAGGGGTGCCCTAGCCTAAGCCTAGGGGTGCCCTAGCCTAAGCCTATGGGTCCCCAAGCCTAAGCCTAGGGGTGCCCTAGCCTAAGTTTAGGGGTGCCCTAGCCTAAGCCTAAGGGTGCTCAATCCTAAGCCTAGTGGTGCCCCAGCCTTAGGCTAGGGGAGCCCTAACCTTAGCCTAAGCCTAGGGGTGCCCTAGCCTAAGCCTAAGGGTGCCCTAACCTAAGCCTAGGGTGCCCTTGCCTAAGCCTAGGGGTGCCCTAGCCTAAGCCTAGGGGTGCCCTAGCCTAAGCCTAGGGGTGCCCTAGCCTAAGCCAAGGAGTGCCCTAGCCTAAGCCTAGGGGTGCCCAGGCCTTAGGCTAGAGGAGCCCTAGCCTAAGTAGGGGTGCCCTAGCCTAAGCTTAGGGGTCCCCTAGCCTAAGCATAGGGGTGCACTAGGGTTAGGCTAGGGGAGCCCTAGCCTTAGCCTAATCCCAGGGGTGCCCTAGCGTAAGCCTAGGAGTGCCCTAGCAAAAGCCTAGGGGTGCCCTAGCCTTAGGATAGGGGAGCCCTAGCCTTAGCCTAAGCCTACGGGTGCCCTAGCTTAAGCCTAGGGGTGCCCTAGCCTAAACCTAGGGGTGCCCTAGCCTTAGGCTAGGTGAGCCCTAGCCTTAGCCTAAACCTAGGGGTTCACTAGCCTAAGCCTAGGGGTGCCCTAGCCTTAGGCTAGGGTAACCTTAGCCTTAGCCTAAGATTATGGGTGCCGTAGCCTCAGCCTAGGGGTGCCCTAGCCTCAGCCTAGGGGTGCCCTAGCCTAAGCCTAGGAGTGCCCTAGCCTAAGCCTAGGGGTGCCCTAGCCTAAGCCTAGTGGTGTCTTAGCCTAAGCCTAGGGCTGACCTAGCCTTAGCCTAAGCCTAGGGGTGCCCTAGCCTAAGCCTAAGGGTGCCCTAACCTAAGCCTAGGGTGTCCTTGCCTAAGCCTAGGGGTGCCTAAGCCTAAGCCAAGGGGTCCCCTAGCCTTAGCCTTAGCCTAGGGGTGCCCTAGCCTAAGCCTAGGGGTGCCCTAGCCTAAGCCTAGGGGTGCCCTAGACTAAGCCTAGAGGTGCTCTAGCCTAAGCCTAGGGGTGCCCAGGATTTAGGCTAGAGGAGCCCTAGCCTTAGCCTAAGCCTATGGCTGCCTAGGCTATGCCTAGCGTTGCCCTAACCTAAGCCTAGGGGTGCCCTAGCCTAACCCTAGGGGTACCATAGCCTTAGGCTAGGGGAGCACTAGCCTTAGCCTAAGCCTAGGGGTGCCCTAGCCTAAGACTAGGGGTGCCCTAGCCTAAGTTTAGGGGTCCCCTAGCCTAAGCCTAGGGGTGCCTAGCGTAAGCCTAGGGGTGCCCTAGCATAAGCCTAGGGGTGCCCTAGCGTAAGCCTAGGGGTGTCCTAGCCTTAGGCTAGGGGAGCCCTAGCCTTAGTCTAGTGGAGCCTTAGGCTTAGCCAAAGCCTATGGGTGCCCTAGCCTAAGCCTAGGGGTGCCCTAGCCTAAGCCTAGGGGTGCCCTATCCTAAGCCTAGGGGTGCCCTAGCCTAAGCCTAGGGGTGCCCTAGCCTTAGGCTAGAGGAGCCCTAGCCGTAGCCTAAGCCTAGGGGTGCCCTAGCCTAAGACTAGGGGTGCCCGAGCCTAAGCTTAGGGGTGCCCTAGCGTAAGCCTAGGGGTGCCCTAGCCTAAACCAAGGGTGCCCTAGCCTAAGCCTTGGGGTACCCTAACCTAAGCCTAGGGGTGCCATAGCCTAAGCCTAGCGGTGCCCTAGCCTAAGCCTTGGGGTGACCAAGCCTTAGGCTAGGGGAGCCCTAGCCTTAGCCTAAGCCTACGGGTGTCCTACCCTAAGCCTAGGGGTGCCCTAGCCTAAGCCTAGGGGTGCCCTAGCCTTAGGCTAGCTGAGCCCTAGCCTTAGCCTAAGCTTACGGGTGCCCTTGCCTAAGGCTAGGGGTGCCATAGCCTATGACTAGGGATGCCCTAGCGTAAGCCTAGGGGTGCCCTAGCCTTAGGCTAGGGGAGCCCTAGCCTAAGCCAAAGCCTAGGGGTGCCCTAGCCTAAGACTAGGGGTGCCCTAGCCTAAGCTTAGGCGTGCCCTAGCCTAAACTTATGGGTGCCCTAGCCTAAGCCTAGGGGTGCCCTAGGGTTAGGCTAGGGGAGCTATAGCCTTAGCCTAAGTCTAGGGGTACCCTAGCCTAAGCCTAGTGGTGCCCTAGCCTAAGCCTAGGGGTTCTCTAGCCTAAGCCTAGGGGTGCCCTAGCCTTAGGCTAGGGCAGCCCTAGCCTTAGCCTAAGCCTAGGGGTGCCATAGACAAAGCCTAGGTGTGCCTCAGCCTAAGCCTAGGGGTGCCCTAGCCTAAGCCTAGTAATGCCCAAACCTAAGACTAGGGGTGCCCTAGCCTCAGTCTAGTGGAGCCTTAGCCTTAGCCAAAGCCTAGGGGTCCCCTAGCCTAAGCCTAGGGGTGCCCTAGCCTAAGCCTAGGGGTGCCCTAGCCTAAGGTTAGGGGAGCCCTAGCCTTAGCCTAAGCCTAGGGGTGCCCTAGCCTAAGACTAGGGGTGCTCTAGCCTAAGCTTAGGGGTGCCCTATTGTAAGCCTAGGGGTGCCCTAGCCTAAGCCTAGGGGTGCCCTAGGGTTAGGCTAGGGGAGGCCTAGCCTTAGCCTAAGCCTAGGGGTGCCCTACCCTAAGCCTAGGGGTGACCTAGCGTAAGCCTAGGGGTGCCCTAGCCTAAGCCAAGGGTGCCCTAGTCTAAGCCTAGGGGTGCCCTAACCTAAGCCTAGGGGTGCCATAGCCTAAGCCTAGGGGTGCCCTAGCCTAAGCCTTGGGGTGTCCTAGCCATAGGCTAGGGGAGCCCTAGCCTTAGCCTAAGCCTACGGGTGCCCTAGCCTAAGCCTAGGGGTGCCCAAGCCTTAGGCTAGAGGAGCCTTAGCCTTAGCCTAAGCCTAGGGGTGCACTAACCTAAGCCTAGGGGTGCCCTAGCCAAAGCCTAGGGGTGCCCTAGCCTAAGCCTAGGGGTGCCCTAGCCTAAGCCTAGGGGTGCCCTAGCCTAAGCTTAGGGGTGCCCTAGCCTAAGCCGAAGGGTGCTCTAGCCTAAGCCTAGTGGTGCCCTAGCCTTAGACTCGGGGAGCCCTAGCCTAAGCCTAAGCCTAGGGGTGCTCTAGCCTAATACTAGGGGTACCCTAGCCTAAACCTAGTGGTGCCATTGCCTAAGCCTAGGGGTGACCTAGCCTAAGCCTAGGGGTGCCCTAACCTAAACCTAATGGTGCCTTTGCCTAAGCCTAGGGGTGACCTAGCCTGAGCCTAAGTCTAGGGGTGCCCTGGCCTAAGGCTAAGGGTGCCCTAACCTAAGTCTAGGGTGCCCTTGCCTAAGCCTAGGGGTGCCTTAGCCTAAGCCTAGGGGTCCCCTAGCCTTAGCCTAAGCCTAGGGGTGCCCTAGCCTAAGTCTACGGGTGCCTTAGCCTAAGCCAAGGGGTGCCCTAGCCTAAGCCTAGTGGTGCCCTAGGGTTAGGTTAGGGGAGCCCTAGCCTTAGCCTAATCCTAGGGGTGCCCTACCCTAAGACTAGGGGTGCCCTAGCCTAAGCCTAGGGGTGCCCTAGCCTAAGCCTAGGGGTGCCCTAGCCTAAGCCTAGGGGTGTCGTAGCCTTAGGCTAGGGGAGCCCTAGCCTTAGCCTAAGCCTACGGGTGCCCTAGCCTAAGCCTAGGGGTGC
Source organism: Tenrec ecaudatus (assembly GCF_050624435.1). Lineage (NCBI taxonomy): Eukaryota > Metazoa > Chordata > Mammalia > Afrosoricida > Tenrecidae > Tenrec > Tenrec ecaudatus. The sequence goes on along the minus strand of NW_027457650.1, from coordinate 1,248,768 downwards.
CCAGCCTTAGGCTAGAGGAGCCCTAGCCTTAGCCTAAACTTATGGCTGCCCTAGCCTAAGCCTAGGGGTGCCCTAGCCTAAGCCTAGGGGTGCCCTAGCCTAAGCCTATGGGTCCCCAAGCCTAAGCCTAGGGGTGCCCTAGCCTAAGTTTAGGGGTGCCCTAGCCTAAGCCTAAGGGTGCTCAATCCTAAGCCTAGTGGTGCCCCAGCCTTAGGCTAGGGGAGCCCTAACCTTAGCCTAAGCCTAGGGGTGCCCTAGCCTAAGCCTAAGGGTGCCCTAACCTAAGCCTAGGGTGCCCTTGCCTAAGCCTAGGGGTGCCCTAGCCTAAGCCTAGGGGTGCCCTAGCCTAAGCCTAGGGGTGCCCTAGCCTAAGCCAAGGAGTGCCCTAGCCTAAGCCTAGGGGTGCCCAGGCCTTAGGCTAGAGGAGCCCTAGCCTAAGTTAGGGGTGCCCTAGCCTAAGCTTAGGGGTCCCCTAGCCTAAGCATAGGGGTGCACTAGGGTTAGGCTAGGGGAGCCCTAGCCTTAGCCTAATCCCAGGGGTGCCCTAGCGTAAGCCTAGGAGTGCCCTAGCAAAAGCCTAGGGGTGCCCTAGCCTTAGGATAGGGGAGCCCTAGCCTTAGCCTAAGCCTACGGGTGCCCTAGCTTAAGCCTAGGGGTGCCCTAGCCTAAACCTAGGGGTGCCCTAGCCTTAGGCTAGGTGAGCCCTAGCCTTAGCCTAAACCTAGGGGTTCACTAGCCTAAGCCTAGGGGTGCCCTAGCCTTAGGCTAGGGTAACCTTAGCCTTAGCCTAAGACTATGGGTGCCGTAGCCTCAGCCTAGGGGTACCCTAGCCTCAGCCTAGGGGTGCCCTAGCCTAAGCCTAGGAGTGCCCTAGCCTAAGCCTAGGGGTGCCCTAGCCTAAGCCTAGTGGTGTCTTAGCCTAAGCCTAGGGCTGACCTAGCCTTAGCCTAAGCCTAGGGGTGCCCTAGCCTAAGCCTAAGGGTGCCCTAACCTAAGCCTAGGGTGTCCTTGCCTAAGCCTAGGGGTGCCTAAGCCTAAGCCAAGGGGTCCCCTAGCCTTAGCCTAAGCCTAGGGGTGCCCTAGCGTAAGCCTAGGAGTGCCCTAGCAAAAGCCTAGGGGTGCCCTAGCCTTAGGATAGGGGAGCCCTAGCCTTAGCCTAAGCCTACGGGTGCCCTAGCTTAAGCCTAGGGGTGCCCTAGCCTAAACCTAGGGGTGCCCTAGCCTTAGGCTAGGTGAGCCCTAGCCTTAGCCTAAACCTAGGGGTTCACTAGCCTAAGCCTAGGGGTGCCCTAGCCTTAGGCTAGGGTAACCTTAGCCTTAGCCTAAGCCTAGGGGTGCCCTAGCCTAAGACTAGGGGTGCCCTAGCCTAAGTTTAGGGGTCCCCTAGCCTAAGCCTAGGGGTGCCTAGCGTAAGCCTAGGGGTGCCCTAGCATAAGCCTAGGGGTGCCCTAGCGTAAGCCTAGGGGTGTCCTAGCCTTAGGCTAGGGGAGCCCTAGCCTTAGTCTAGTGGAGCCTTAGGCTTAGCCAAAGCCTATGGGTGCCCTAGCCTAAGCCTAGGGGTGCCCTAGCCTAAGCCTAGGGGTGCCCTATCCTAAGCCTAGGGGTGCCCTAGCCTAAGCCTAGGGGTGCCCTAGCCTTAGGCTAGAGGAGCCCTAGCCGTAGCCTTAGCCTAGGGGTGCCCTAGCCTAAGACTAGGGGTGCCCTAGCCTAAGCTTAGGGGTGCCCTAGCGTAAGCCTAGGGGTGCCCTAGCCTAAACCAAGGGTGCCCTAGCCTAAGCCTTGGGGTACCCTAACCTAAGCCTAGGGGTGCCATAGCCTAAGCCTAGCGGTGCCCTAGCCTAAGCCTTGGGGTGACCTAGCCTTAGGCTAGGGGAGCCCTAGCCTTAGCCTAAGCCTACGGGTGTCCTACCCTAAGCCTAGGGGTGCCCTAGCCTAAGCCTAGGGGTGCCCTAGCCTTAGGCTAGCTGAGCCCTAGCCTTAGCCTAAGCTTACGGGTGCCCTTGCCTAAGGCTAGGGGTGCCATAGCCTATGCCTAGGGATGCCCTAGCGTAAGCCTAGGGGTGCCGTAGCCTTAGGCTAGGGGTGCCCTAGCCTAAGCCTAGGGGTGCCCTAGCCTAAGACTAGGGGTGCCCTATCCTAAGCTTAGGCGTGCCCTAGCCTAAACTTATGGGTGCCCTAGCCTAAGCCTAGGGGTGCCCTAGGGTTAGGCTAGGGGAGCTATAGCCTTAGCCTAAGTCTAGCGGTACCCTAGCCTAAGCCTAGTGGTGCCCTAGCCTAAGCCTAGGGGTTCTCTAGCCTAAGCCTAGTAATGCCCAAACCTAAGACTAGGGGTGCCCTAGCCTCAGTCTAGTGGAGCCTTAGCCTTAGCCAAAGCCTAGGGGTCCCCTAGCCTAAGCCTAGGGGTGCCCTAGCCTAAGCCTAGGGGTGCCCTAGCCTAAGGTTAGGGGAGCCCTAGCCTTAGCCTAAGCCTAGGGGTGCCCTAGCCTAAGACTAGGGGTGCTCTAGCCTAAGCTTAGGGGTGCCCTATTGTAAGCCTAGGGGTGCCCTAGCCTAAGCCTAGGGGTGCCCTAGGGTTAGGCTAGGGGAGGCCTAGCCTTAGCCTAAGCCTAGGGGTGCCCTACCCTAAGCCTAGGGGTGACCTAGCGTAAGCCTAGGGGTGCCCTAGCCTAAGCCAAGGGTGCCCTAGTCTAAGCCTAGGGGTGCCCTAACCTAAGCCTAGGGGTGCCATAGCCTAAGCCTAGGGGTGCCCTAGCCTAAGCCTTGGGGTGTCCTAGCCATAGGCTAGGGGAGCCCTAGCCTTAGCCTAAGCCTACGGGTGCCCTAGCCTAAGCCTAGGGGTGCCCAAGCCTTAGGCTAGAGGAGCCTTAGCCTTAGCCTAAGCCTAGGGGTGCACTAACCTAAGCCTAGGGGTGCCCTAGCCAAAGCCTAGGGGTGCCCTAGCCTAAGCCTAGGGGTGCCCTAGCCTAAGCCTAGGGGTGCCCTAGCCTAAGCTTAGGGGTGCCCTAGCCTAAGCCGAAGGGTGCTCTAGCCTAAGCCTAGTGGTGCCCTAGCCTTAGACTCGGGGAGCCCTAGCCTAAGCCTAAGCCTAGGGGTGCTCTAGCCTAATACTAGGGGTACCCTAGCCTAAACCTAGTGGTGCCATTGCCTAAGCCTAGGGGTGACCTAGCCTAAGCCTAGGGGTGCCCTAACCTAAACCTAATGGTGCCTTTGCCTAAGTCTAGGGGTGACCTAGCCTGAGCCTAAGTCTAGGGGTGCCCTGGCCTAAGGCTAAGGGTGCCCTAACCTAAGTCTAGGGTGCCCTTGCCTAAGCCTAGGGGTGCCTTAGCCTAAGCCTAGGGGTCCCCTAGCCTTAGCCTAAGCCTAGGGGTGCCCTAGCCTAAGTCTACGGGTGCCTTAGCCTAAGCCAAGGGGTGCCCTAGCCTAAGCCTAGGGGTGCCCTAGCCTAACCCTAGGGCTACCCTAACCTTAGGCTAGGGGAGCTCTAGCCTTAGAATAAACCTAGGGGTGCCCTAGCCTAAGCCTAGGTGTGCCCTAGCCTAAGCCCAGGGGTACCCTACCCTAAGCCTAGGGGTGCCCTACCCTAAGCCTAGGGGTGCCCTAGCCTAAGCCTAGGCTTGCCCTAGCCTAAGCATAGGCTTTCCCTAGCCTAAGCCTAGGCTTACCCTAGCCTTAGGCTAGCTGAGCCCTAGCCTAAGCCTAAGCCTTGGGGTGCCCTACCCTAAGCCTTGGGGTGCCCTAGCCTTAGGCTAACGGAGCCCTAGCCTTAGCCTAAGCTTAGGGGTGCCCTAGCCTAAGGCTAGGGGTGCGCTAGCCTAAGCTTAGGGGTGCCCTAGCCTAAGCCTAGGGGTGCCCAAGGGTTAGAATAGGCGAACTCTAGCCTTAGCCTAAGCCAAGGGGTGCCCTAGCCTAAGCCTAGGGGTGCCCTAGCCTAAGCCTTTGGGTGCCCTAGCCTAAGCCTAGGGGTGCCCTAGCCTAAGCCTAGGGGTGCCCTAGCCTAAGCCTTGGGTTGCCCAACCTTAGTCTAGGGGGCCCTAGCCTTAGCCTAAGCCTAGGGGTGCCCTAGCCTTAGGCTAGGGGAGCCCTAGGCTTAGCCTAAGCCTAGGGGTGCCCTAGCCCAAGCCTAGGGGTGCCTTAGCCTAAGCCTAGGGGTGCCATAGCCTAAGCCTAGTAGTGCACAAGCCTAAGGCTAGGGGTGCCCCAGCCTTAGTCTAGTGGAGCCTTAGCCTTAGCCAAAGCCTTGGGGTGCCCTAGCCTAAGCCTAGGGGTGCCCTAGCCTAAGCCTAAGGGTGCTCTAGCCTAAGCCTAGTGGTACCCTAGCCTTAGGCTAGGGGAGCCCTAGCCTTAGCCTAAGCCTAGGGGTGCCCTAGCCTAATACTAGGGGTGCCCTAGCCTAAACCTAGTGGTGCCGTTGCCTAAGCCTAGGGGTGACCTAGCCTAAGCCTAGGGGTGCCCTAGCCTAAACCTAGTGGTGCCTTTGCCTAAGCCTAGGGGTGACCTAGCCTTAGCCTAAGCCTAGGGGTGCCCTGGCCTAAGGCTAAGGGTGCACTAACCTAAGTCTAGGGTGCCCTTGCCTAAGCCTAGGGGTGACTTAGCCTAAGCCTAGGGGTCCCCTAGCCTTAGCCTAAGCCTAGGGGTGCCCTAGCCTAAGTCTTGGGGTGCCCTAGCCTAAGCCTAGGGGTTTCCTAGCCTAAGCCTAGGGGTGCCCTAGCCTAACCCTAGGGCTACCCTAGCCTTAGGCTAGGGGAGCTCTAGCCTTAGCATAAGCCTAGGGGTGCCCTAGCCTAAGCCTAGGTGTGCCCTAGCCTAAGCCTAGGGGTGCCCTACCCTAAGCCTAGGGGTGCCCTACCCTAAGCCTAGGGGTGCCCTAGCGTAAGCCTAGGCTTGCCCTAGCCTAAGCCTAGGCTTGCCCTAGCCTAAGCCTAGGCTTACCCTAACCTTAGGCTAGCTTAGCCCTAGCCTAAGCCTAAGCCTAGGGGTGCCCTAGCCTAAGCCTAGGGGTGCCCTAACCTTAGGCTAGCGGAGCCCTAGCCTTAGCCTGAGCCTAGGGGTGCCCTAGCCTAAGCCTAGGGGTGCCCTAGCCTAAGCTTAGGGGTGCCCTAGCCTAAGCCTAGGGGTGCCCTAGCCTAAGCCTAGGGGTGCCCTAGCCTAAGTTTAGGTGTGCCCTAGCCTAAGCCTAGGGGTGCCCTAGCCTAAGCCTTGGGGTGCCCTAGCCTTAGGCTAGGGGGCCCTAGCCTTAGCCTAAGCCTAGGGGTGCCCAAGCCTTAGTCTAGTGGAGCCTTAGCCTTAGCCAAAGCCTAGGGGTGCCCTAGCCAAAACCTAGGGGTGCCCTAGCCTAAGCCTAGGGGTGCCCTAGACTAAGCCTAGGGGTGCCCTAGCCTAAGCCTAGGGGTGCCCTATCCTAAGCCTAGGGGTGCCCTATCCTGAGCCTAGGGGTGCCCTATCCTAAGCCTAGGGGTGCCCTAGCCTTAGGCTAGGGGAGCCCTAGCCTAAGCCTATGCCTAGGGGTGCCCTTGCATAAGACTAGGGGTGCACTAGCCTAGGCTTAGGGGTGCCCTAGTGTAAGCCTAGGCGTGCCCTAGCCTAAGCCAAGGGGTGCCCTGCCCTAAGCCTAGGGGTGCCCAAGCCTAAGCCTAGGGGTGCCCTAACCTAAGCCTAGGGGTGCCATAGCCTAAGCCTAGGGGTGCCCTAGCCTAAGCCTTGGGGTGTCCTAGCCTTAGGCTAGGGGAGCCCTAGCCTTAGCCTAAGCCTACGGGTGCCCTAGCCTAAGCCTAGGGGTGCCCAGGCCTTAGGGTAGAAGAGCCCTAGCCTTAGCCTAAACCTATGGCTGCCCTAGCCTAAGCCTAGTGGTGCCCTAGCCTTAGGCTAGGGGAGCCCTAGCCTTAGCCTAAGCCTAAGGGTGCCCTAGCCTTATACTAGGGGTGCCCTAGCCTAAACCTAGTGGTGCCGTTGCCTAAGCCTAGGGGTGACCTAGCCTAAGCCTAGGGGTGCCCTAGCCTAAACCTAGTGGTGCCTTTGCCTAAGCCTAGGGGTGACCTAGCCTTAGCCTAAGCCTAGGGGTGCCCTGGCCTAAGGCTAAGGGTGCACTAACCTAAGTCTAGGGTGCCCTTGCCTAAGCCTAGGGGTGACTTAGCCTAAGCCTAGGGGTCCCCTAGCCTTAGCCTAAGCCTAGGGGTGCCCTAGCCTAAGTCTTGGGGTGCCCTAGCCTAAGCCTAGGGGTGCCCTAGCCTAAGCCTAGGGGTGCCCTAGCCTAACCCTAGGGCTACCCTAGCCTTAGGCTAAGGGAGCTCTAGCCTTAGCATAAGCCTAGGGGTGCCCTAGCCTAAGCCTAGGTGTGCCCTAGCCTAAGCCTAGGGGTGCCCTACCCTAAGCCTAGGGGTGCCCTACCCTAAGCCTAGGGGTGCCCTAGCGTAAGCCTAGGCTTGCCCTAGCCTAAGCCTAGGCTTGCCCTAGCCTAAGCCTAGGTTTACCCTAACCTTAGGCTAGCTTAGCCCTAGCCTAAGCCTAAGCCTAGGGGTGCCCTAGCCTAAGCCTAGGGGTGCCCTAACCTTAGGCTAGCGGAGCCCTAGCCTTAGCCTAAGCCTAGGGGTGCCCTAGCCTAAGCCTAGGGGTGCCCTAGCCTAAGCTTAGTGGTGCCCTAGCCTAAGCCTAGGGGTGCCCTAGCCTAAGCCTAGGGGTGCCCTAGCCTAAGTTTAGGTGTGCCCTAGCCTAAGCCTAGGGGAGCCCTAGCCTAAGCCTTGGGGTGCCCTAGCCTTAGGCTAGGGGGCCCTAGCCTTAGCCTAAGCCTAGGGGTGCCCAAGCCTTAGTCTAGTGGAGCCTTAGCCTTAGCCAAAGCCTAGGGGTGCCCTAGCCAAAACCTAGGGGTGCCCTAGCCTAAGCCTAGGGGTGCCCTAGACTAAGCCTAGGGGTGCCCTAGCCTAAGCCTAGGGGTGCCCTATCCTAAGCCTAGGGGTGCCCTATCCTAAGCCTAGGGGTGCCCTATCCTAAGCCTAGGGGTGCCCTAGCCTTAGGCTAGGGGAGCTCTAGCCTAAGCCTATTCCTAGGGGTGCCCTTGCATAAGACTAGGGGTGCCCTAGCCTAGGCTTAGGGGTGCCCTAGTGTAAGCCTAGGGGTGCCCTAGCCTAAGCCAAGGGGTGCCCTGCCCTAAGCCTAGGGGTGCCCAAGCCTAAGCCTAGGGGTGCCCTAACCTAAGCCTAGGGGTGCCATAGCCTAAGCCTAGGGGTGCCCTAGCCTAAGCCTTGGGGTGTCCTAGCCTTAGGCTAGGGGAGCCCTAGCCTTAGCCTAAGCCTACGGGTGCCCTAGCCTAAGCCTAGGGGTGCCCAGGCCTTAGGGTAGAAGAGCCCTAGCCTTAGCCTAAACCTATGGCTGCCCTAGCCTAAGCCTAGGGGTGCCCTAGCCTAAGCCTAGGGGTGCCCTAGCCTAAGCCTAGGGGTATCCTAGCCTAACCCTAGGGGTGCCCTAGCCTTAGGCTAGGGGAGCACTAGCCTAAGCCTAGGGGTGCCCTAGCCTAAGCGTAGGGGTGCCCTAGGGTTAGGATAGGGGAACTCTAGCCTTAGCCTAAGCCTAGGGGTGCCCTAGCCTAAGCCTAGTGTTGCCCTAGCCTAAGCCTAGGGGTGCCCTAGCCTAAGCCTAGGGGTGCCCTAGCCTAAGCCTTGGGGTGCCCTACCCTAAGGCTAGGGGGCCCTAGCCTTAGCCTAAGACTAGGGGTGCCCTAGCCTTAGGCTAGGGGAGCCCTAGCCTTAGCCTAAGCCTAGGGGTGCCCTAGCCCAAGCCTAGGGGTGCCTAAGCCTAAGCCTAGGGGTGCCCTAGCCTAAGCCTAGTAGTGCCCAAGCCTAAGGCTAGGGGTGCCCTAGCCTTAGTCTATTGGAGCCTTAGCCTTAGCCAAAGCCTAGGGGTGCCTTAGCCTAAGCCTAGGGGTGCCATAGCCTAAGCCTAGGGGTGTCCTAGCCTAAGCCTAGGGGTGCCCTAGCCTAAGCCTAGGGGTGCCCTAGCCTAAGCCTAGGGGTGCCCTACCCTAAGCCTAGGGGTGCCCTAGCCTAAGCTTAAGGGTGCCCTAGCCTAAGCCTAAGGGTGCTCCAACCTAAGCCTAGTGGTGCCCTAGCCTTAGGCTAGGGGTGACCTAGCCTAATACTAGGGGTGCCTTTGCCTAAGCCTAGGGGTGACCTAGCCTAAGCCTACGGGTGCCCTAGCCTAAACCTAGTAGTGCCTTTGCCTAAGCCTAGGGGTGACCTAGCCTCAGCCTAAGCCTAGGGGTGCCCTGGCCTAAGCCTAAGGGTGCCCTAACCTAAGTCTAGGGTGCCCTTGCCTAAGCCTAGGGGTGCTTTAGCCTAAGCCTAGGGGTCCCCTAGCCTTAGCCTAAGCCTAGGGGTGCCTTAGCCTAAGTCTAGGGGTGCCCTAGCCTAAGCCTAGGGGTGCCCTAGCCTAAGCCTTGGCTTGCCCTAGCCTAAGCCTAGGCTTACCCTAGTCTTAGGATAGCTGATACCTAGCCTAAGCCTAAGCCTAGGGGTGCCCTAGCCTAAGCTTAGTGGTGCCCTAGCCTAAGCCTAGGGGTGCCCTAGCCTAAGCCTAGGGGTGCCCTAGCATAAGCCTAGGGGTGCCCTAGGGTTAGGATAGGGGAACTCTAGCCTTAGCTTAAGCCTAGGGGTGCCCTAGCCTAAGCCTAGGGGTTCCCTAGCCTAAGCCTAGGCTTGCCCTAGCCTAATCCTAGGCTTACCCTAGTCTTAGGTTAGCTGATCCCTAGCCTAAGCCTAAGCCTAGGGGTGCCCTAGCCTAAGCCTAGGGGTGCCCTAGCCTAAGCCTAGGGGTGCCCTACCCTAAGCCTAGGGGTGCCCTAGCCTAAGCTTAAGGGTGCCCTAGCCTAAGCCTAAGGGTGCTCCAACCTAAGCCTAGTGGTGCCCTAGCCTTAGGCTAGGGGTGACCTAGCCTAATACTAGGGGTGCCTTTGCCTAAGCCTAGGGGTGACCTAGCCTAAGCCTACGGGTGCCCTAGCCTAAACCTAGTAGTGCCTTTGCCTAAGCCTAGGGGTGACCTAGCCTCAGCCTAAGCCTAGGGGTGCCCTGGCCTAAGCCTAAGGGTGCCCTAACCTAAGTCTAGGGTGCCCTTGCCTAAGCCTAGGGGTGCTTTAGCCTAAGCCTAGGGGTGCCCTAGCCTAAGCCTAGGGGTGCCCTAGCATAAGCCTAGGGGTGCCCTAGGGTTAGGATAGGGGAACTCTAGCCTTAGCTTAAGCCTAGGGGTGCCCTAGCCTAAGCCTAGTGGTGCCCTTGCCTAAGACTAGGGGTGCCCTAGCCTAAGCCTAGGGGTGCCCTAGCCTAAGCCTAGGAGTGCCCTAGCCTAAGCCTTGGGGTGCCCTACCTTAGGCTAGGTGGCCCTAGCCTTAGCCTAATCCTAGGGGTGCCCTAGCCTAAGACTAGGGGTGCCCTAGCCTAAGCTTACGGGTGCCCTAGGGTAAGCCTAGGGGTGCCCTAGCCTAAGCCTTGGGGTGCCCTAGCCTAAGCCTAGGGGTGCCATAGCCTAAGCCTAGGGGTGTCCTAGACTTAGGGGAGGGTAGCCCTAGCCTTATCCTAAGCCTAGGGGTGCCCTAGCCTAAGCCTATGGGTGCCCTAGCCTAAGCCTTGGGGTGGCCTACCCTAAGCCTAGGGTGCCCTAGCCTTAGCCTAGGGGTGCCCTACCCTAAGGCTAGGGGTGCCGTAGCCTAAGCCAAGGGGTGACCTAGCCTTAGGCAAGCTGAGCCCTAGCTTTAGCCTATGCCTAGGGGTGCCCTTGCCTAAGCCTAGGGGTGCCCTAGCCTAAGCTAAGGGGTGCCCAGGCCTAAGCCTAGGGGTGCAGTAGCCTAAGACTAGGGGTGCCCTAGCCTAAACTTAGGGGTGCCCTAGCGTAAGCCTAGGGGTGCTCTAGCCTAAGCCTAGGGGTGCCCTAGCCTAAGCCTAGGCGTGCCCTAGCCTAAGCCTTGGGGTGCCCTAGCCTTAGGCTAGGGGGCCCTAGCCTTAGCCTAAGCCTAGGGGTGCCCAAGCCTTAGTCTAGTGGAGCCTTAGCCTTAGCCAAAGCCTAGGGGTGCCCTAGCCAAAACCTAGGGGTGCCCTAGCCTAAGCCTAGGGGTGCCCTAGCCTAAGCCTAAGGGTGCCCTAGCCTAAGCCTAGGGGTGCCCTATCCTAAGCCTAGGTGTGCCCTATCCTAAGCCTAGGGGTGCCCTAGCCTTAGGCTAGGGGAGCCCTAGCCTAAGCCTATGCCTCGGGGTGCCCTTGCATAAGACTAGGGGTGCCCTAGCCTAGGCTTAGGGGTGCCCTAGTGTAAGCCTAGGGGTGCCCTAGCCTAAGCCAAGGGGTGCCCTGCCCTAAGCCTAGGGGTGCCCAAGCCTAAGCCTAGGGGTGCCCTAACCTAAGCCTAGGGGTGCCATAGCCTAAGCCTAGGGGTGCCCAAGCCTAAGCCTTGGGGTGTCCTAGCCTTAGGCTAGGGGAGCCCTAGCCTTAGCCTAAGTCTACGGGTGCCCTAGCCTAAGCCTAGGGGTGCCCAGGCCTTAGGGTAGAGGAGCCCTAGCCTTAGCCTAAACCTATGGCTGCCCTAGCCTAAGCCTAGGGGTGCCCTAGCCTAAGCCTAGGGGTGCCCTAGCCTAAGCCTAGGGGTGTCCTAGCCTAACCCTAGGGGTGCCCTAGCCTTAGGCTAGGGGAGCACTAGCCTAAGCCTAGGGGTGCCATAGCCTAAGCGTAGGGGTGCCCTAGGGTTAGGATAGGGGAACTCTAGCCTTAGCCTAAGCCTAGGGGTGCCCTAGCCTAAGCCTAGTGGTGCCCTAGCCTAAGCCTAGGGGTGCCCTAGCCTAAGCCTAGGGGTGCCCTAGCCTAAGCCTAGGGGTGCCCTAGCCTAAGCCTTGGGGTGCCCTAGCCTTAGGCTAGGGGGCCCTAGCCTTAGCCTAAGCCTAGGGGTGCCCTAGCCTTAGGCTAGGGGAGCCCTAGCCTTAGCCTAAGCCTAGGGGTGCCCTAGCCCAAGCCTAGGGGTGCCTAAGCCTAAGCCTAGGGGTGCCCTAGCCTAAGCCTAGTAGTGCCCAAGCCTAAGGCTAGGGGTGCCGTAGCCTTAGTCTATTGGAGCCTTAGCCGTAGCCAAAGCCTAGGGGTGCCTTAGCCTAAGCCTAGGGGTGCCATAGCCTAAGCCTAGGGGTGTCCTAGCCTAAGCCTAGGGGTGCCCTAGCCTTAGTCTAGGGGAGCCCTAGCCTTAGCCTAAGCCTACGGGTGCCCTAGCCTAAGCCTTGGGGTGCCCAGGCCTTAGGCTAGAGGAGCCCTAGCCTTAGCCTAAAGCTATGGCTGTCCTAGCCTAAGCCTAGGGGTGCCCTAGTCCAAGCCTAGGGGTGCCCTAGCCTAAGCCTAGGGGTGTCCTAGCCTAACCCTACGGATGCCCTAGCCTTAGGCTAAGGGAGCACTAGCCTAAGCCTAGGGGTGCACTAACCTAAGCCTAGGGGTGCCCTAGCCTAAGCCTAGGGGTGCCCTATCCTAAGACTAGGGGTGCCCTAGCCTAAGCCTAGGGGTGCCCTAGCCTAAGCCTAGGGGTGCCTTAGCCTAAGCCTAGTGGTCCCCTAGCCTTAGCCTAAGCCTAGGGGTGCCTTAGCCTAAGTCTGGGTGTGCCCTAGCCTAAGCCTAGGGGTTCCCTAGCCTAAGCCTAGGCTTGCCCTAGCCTAAGCCTAGGCTTACCCTAGTCTTAGGTTAGCTGATCCCTAGCCTAAGCCTAAGCCTAGGGGTGCCCTAGCCTAAGCCTAGGGGTGCCCTACCCTAAGCCTAGGGGTGCCCTAGCCTAAGCTTAAGGGTGCCCTAGCCTAAGCCTAAGGGTGCTGCAACCTAAGCCTAGTGGTGCCCTAGCCTTAGGCTAGGGGTGACCTAGCCTAATACTAGGGGTGCCTTTGCCTAAGCCTAGGGGTGACCTAGCCTAAGCCTACAGGTGCCCTAGCCTAAACCTAGTAGTGCCTTTGCCTAAGCCTAGGGGTGACCTAGCCTCAGCCTAAGCCTAGGGGTGCCCTGGCCTAAGCCTAAGGGTGCCCTAACCTAAGTCTAGGGTGCCCTTGCCTAAGCCTAGGGGTCCTTTAGCCTAAGCCTAGGGGTCCCCTAGCCTTAGCCTAAGCCTAGGGGTGCCTTAGTCTAAGTCTAGGGGTGCCCTAGCCTAAGCCTAGGGGTGCCCTAGCCTAAGCCTTGGCTTGCCCTAGCCTAAGCCTAGGCTTACCCTAGTCTTAGGATAGCTGATCCCTAGCCTAAGCCTAAGCCTAGGGGTGCCCTAGCCTAAGCTTAGTGGTGCCCTAGCCTAAGACTAGGGGTGCCCTAGCCTAAGCCTAGGGGTGCCCTAGCATAAGCCTAGGGGTGCCCTAGGGTTAGGATAGGGGAACTCTAGCCTTAGCTTAAGCCTAGGGGTGCCCTAGCCTAAGCCTAGGGGTTCCCTAGCCTAAGCCTAGGGGTTCCCTAGCCTAAGCCTAGGCTTGCCCTAGCCTAAGCCTAGGCTTACCCTAGTCTTAGGTTAGCTGATCCCTAGCCTAAGCCTAAGCCTAGGGGTGCCCTAGCCTAAGCCTAGGGGTGCCCTAGCCTAAGCCTAGGGGTGCCCTACCCTAAGGCTAGGGGTGCCCTAGCCTAAGCTTAAGGGTGCCCTAGCCTAAGCCTAAGGGTGCTCCAACCTAAGCCTAGTGGTGCCCTAGCCTTAGGCTAGGGGTGACCTAGCCTAATACTAGGGGTGCCTTTGCCTAAGCCTAGGGGTGACCTAGCCTAAGCCTACGGGTGCCCTAGCCTAAACCTAGTAGTGCCTTTGCCTAAGCCTAGGGGTGACCTAGCCTCAGCCTAAGCCTAGGGGTGCCCTGGCCTAAGCCTAAGGGTGCCCTAACCTAAGTCTAGGGTGCCCTTGCCTAAGCCTAGGGGTGCTTTAGCCTAAGCCTAGGGGTCCCCTAGCCTTAGCCTAAGCCTAGGGGTGCCTTAGCCTAAGTCTAGGGGTGCCCTAGCCTAAGCCTAGGGGTGCCCTAGCCTAAGCCTTGGCTTGCCCTAGCCTAAGCCTAGGCTTACCCTAGTCTTAGGATAGCTGATCCCTAGCCTAAGCCTAAGCCTAGGGGTGCCCTAGCCTAAGCTTAGTGGTGCCCTAGCCTAAGCCTAGGGGTGCCCTAGCCTAAGCCTAGGGGTGCCCTAGCATAAGCCTAGGGGTGCCCTAGGGTTAGGATAGGGGAACTCTAGCCTTAGCTTAAGCCTAGGGGTGCCCTAGCCTAAGCCTAGTGGTGCCCTTGCCTAAGACTAGGGGTGCCCTAGCCTAAGCCTAGGGGTGCCCTAGCCTAAGCCTAGGAGTGCCCTAGCCTAAGCCTTGGGGTGCCCTAGCTTAGGCTAGGTGGCCCTAGCCTTAGCCTAATCCTAGGGGTGCCCTAGCCTAAGACTAGGGGTGCCCTAGCCTAAGCTTACGGGTGCCCTAGGGTAAGCCTAGGGGTGCCCTAGCCTAAGCCTAGGGGTGCCCTAGCCTAAGCCTAGGGGTGCCATAGCCTAAGCCTAGGGGTGTCCTAGACTTAGGGTAGGGTAGCCCTAGCCTTATCCTAAGCCTAGGGGTGCCCTAGCCTAAGCCTATGGGTGCCCTAGCCTAAGCCTTGGGGTGGCCTATTCTAAGCCTAGGGTGCCCTAGCCATAGCCTAGGGGTGCCCTACCCTAAGGCTAGGGGTGCCGTAGCCTAAGCCAAGGGGTGGCCTACCCTAAGCCTAGGGTGCCCTAGCCTATGCCTAGGGGTGCCCTTGCCTAAGCCTAGGGGTGCCCTAGCCTAAGCTAAGGGGTGCCCTAGCCTAAGCCTAGGGGTGCCGTAGCCTAAGACTAGGGGTGCCCTAGCCTAAGCTTAGGGGTGCCCTAGCGTAAGCCTAGGGGTGCCCTAGCCTAAGCCTAGGGGTGCCCTAGCCTAAGCCTAGGCGTGCCCTAGCCTAAGCCTAGGGGTGTCCTAGCCTTAGGCTAGGGAAATCCTAGCCTTATCCTAAGCCTAGGGGTGCCCTAGCCTAAGCCTAGGGGTGCCCTATCCTAAGCCTAGGGGTGCCATAGGGTTAGGATAGGGGAACTCTAGCCTTAGCCTAAACCTAGGGGTACCATAGCCTAAGCCTAGTGGTGCCGTAGCCTAAGCCTCGGGGTGCCCTAGCCTAAGCCTAGGGGTGCCATAGCCTAAGCCTAGGGGTGCCCTAGCCTAAGCCTAGGGGTGCCCTACCCTAAGCGTAGGGGTGCCCTAGCCTAAGCCTAGGGGTGCCCTACCCTAAGCCTAGGGGTGCCCTAGCCTAAGCCTAGGGGTGCCCTAGCCTAATACTAGGGGTGCCCTTGCCTAAACCTAGTGGTGCCTTTGCCTAAGACTAGGGGTGACCTAGCCTAAGCCTACGGGTGCCCTAGCCTAAACCTAGTAGTGCCTTTGCCTAAGCCTAGGGGTGACCTAGCCTTAGCCTAAGCCTAGGGGTGCCCTGGCCTAAGCCTAAGGGTGCCCTAACCTAAGTCTAGGGTGCCCTTGCCTAAACCTAGGGGTGCCCTAGCCTAAGCCTAGTAGTGCCCAATCCTAAGGCTAGGCGTGCCCTAGCCTTAGTCTAGTGGAGCCTTAGCCTTAGCCAAAGCCTAGGGGTGCCCTAGCCTAAGCCTAGGGCTGCCATAGCCTAAGCCTAGGGGTGCCCTAGCCTTAGCCTAGGGGTGCCCTATCCTAAGCCTAGGGGTGCCCTAGCCTAAGCCTAGGGGTGCCCTAGCCTTAGGCTAGGGGAGCCCTAGCCTTAGCCTAAGCCTAGGGGTGCCCTAGCCTAAGACTAGGGGTGCCCTAGCCTAAGCTTTGGGGTGCCCTAGCGTAAGCCTAGGGGTGCCCTAGCCTAAGCCTAGGGGTGCCCTAGTCTAAGCCTAGGGGTGCCTAGCCTAAGCCTAGGGGTGTCCTAGGCTTAGGCTAGGGGAGCCCTAGCCTTATCCTAAGTCTAGGGGTGCCCTAGCCTAAGCCTATGGGTGACCTAGCCTAAGCCTAGGGGTGCCCTACCCTAAGCCTAGGGGTGCCCTAGCCTAAGCCTAGGGGTGCCCTACCCTAAGCCTAGGGGTGCCCTAGCCTAAGCCTAGGGGTGCCCTAGCCTAATACTAGTGTGCCCTAGCCTAAACCTAGTGGTGCCTTTGCCTAAGCCTAGGGGTGACCTAGCCTAAACCTACGGGTGCCCTAGCCTAAACCTAGTAGTGCCTTTGCCTAAGCCTAGGGGTGACCTAGCCTTAGCCTAAGCCTAGGGGTGCCCTGGCCTAAGCCTAAGGGTGCCCTAACCTAAGTCTACGGTGCCCTTGCCTAAGCCTAGGGGTGCCTTAGCCTAAGCCTAGGGATCCCCTAGCCTTAGCCTAAGCCTAGGGGTGCCTTAGCCTAAGTCTAGGGGTGCCCTAGCCTAAGCCTAGGGGTGCCCTAGCCTAAACCTTGGCTTGTCCTAGCCTAAGCCTAGGCTTACCCTAGTCTTAGATTAGCTGATCCCTAGCCTAAGCCTAAGCCTAGGGGTGACCTAGCCTAAGCCTAGGGGTGCCCTAGCCTTAGGCTAGCAGAGCCCTAGCCTTAGCCTAAGCCTAGGGGTGCCCTAGCCTAAGATTATGGGTGCCCTAGCCTAAGCTTAGGGGTGCCCTAGCCTAAGCCTAGGGGTTCCATAGCCTAAGCCTAGGGGTGCCCTAGCCTAAGCCTAGGGGTGCCCTAGGGTTAGCATAGGGGAACTCTAGCCTTAGCCTAAGCGTAGGGGTGCCCGAGCCTAAGCCTAGTGGTGCCCTAGCCTAAGACTAGGGGTGCCCTAGCCTAAGCCTAGGGGTGCCCTAGCCTAAGCCTAGGGGTGCCCTAGCCTAAGCCTTGGGGTGCCCTAGCCTTAGGCTAGGTTTCCCTAGCCTTAGCCTAAGCCTAGGGGTGCCCTAGCCTAAGACTAGTGGTGCCCTAGCCTAAGCTTAGGGGTGCCCTAGCGTAAGCTTAAGGGTGCCGTAGCCTAAGCCTAGAGGTTCCCTAGCCTAAGCCTAGGGGTGTCATAGCCTAAGCCTAGGGGTGTCCTAGGCTTAGGCTAGGGGAGCCCTAGCCTTATCCTAAGCCTAGGGGTGCCCTAGCCTAAGCCTATGGGTGACCTAGCCTAAGCCTAGGGGTGGCCTACCCTAAGCCTAGGGGTGCCCTAGCATAAGCCTAGGGGTGCCCTACCCTAAGGCTAGGAGTGCCTTAGCCTAAGTCTAGGGGTGCCCTAGCCTAAGCTTAGGGGTGCCCTAGCATAAGCCTAGGGGTGCCCTAGCCTAAGCCTAGGGGTGCCCTAGCCTAAGCCTAGGGGTGCCCTACCCTAAGCCTACGGGTGCCCTAGCCTAAGCCTTGGGGTGCCCTAGCCTTAGGATAGGGGAGCAGTAGCCTAAGCCTAGGGGTGCCCTAACCTAAGCCTAGGGGTGCCCTAGGGTTAGGATAGGGGAACTCTAGCCTTAGCCTAAGCCTAGGGGTGCCCTAGCCTAAGCCTAGTGGTGCCGTAGCCTAAGCCTAGGGGTGCCCTAGCCAAAGCCTAGGGGTGCCCTAGCCTAAGCCTAGGGGTGCCCTAGCCTAAGCCTAGGAATGCCCTAGCCTTAGGCTAGGGGGCCCTAGCCTTAGCCTAAGCCTAGGGGTGTCCTAGCCTTAGGCTAAGGGAGCCCTAGCCTTAGCCTAAGCCTAGGGGTGCCCTAGCCCAAACCTAGGGGTGCCTTATCCTAAGTCTAGGGGTGCCCTAGCCGAAGCCTAGGGGTGCCCTAGCCTAAGCCTAGGGGTGCCCTACCCTAAGCCTAGGGGTGCCCTAGCCTAAGCCTAGGGGTGCCCTACCCTAAGCCTAGGGGTTCCCTAGCCTAAGCCTTGGGGTGCCCTAGCCTTAGGCTAGCTGAGCCCTAGCTTTAGCCTATGCCTAGGGGTGCCCTTGCCTAAGCTTAGGGGTGCCCTAGCCTAAGCCTAGGGGTGGCCTAGCCTAAGCCTAGGGGTGCCCTAGCCTAATACTAGGGGTGCCCTAGCCTAAACCTAGTGGTGCCTTTGCCTAAGCCTAGGGGTGACCTAGCCTAAGCCTACGGGTGCCCTAGCCTAATCCTAGGGGTGCCCTAGCCTAAACCTAGTAGTGCCCAATCCTAAGGCTAGGGGTGCCCTAGCCTTAGTCTAGTGGAGCCTTAGCCTTAGCCAAAGCCTAGGGGTGCCCTAGCCTAAGCCTAGGGCTACCATAGCCTAAGCCTAGGGGTGCCCTAGCCTAAGCCTAGGGGTGCCCTAGCCTAAGCTTAGGGGTGCCCTAGCCTAAGCCTAGGGCTGCCCTAGTCTAAGCCTAGGGGTGCCATAGCCTAAGCCTAGGGGTGTCCTAGGTTTAGGCTAGGGGAGCCCTAGCCTTATCCTAAGTCTAGGGGTGCCCTAGCCTAAGCCTATGGGTGCCCTAGCCTAAGCCTAGGGGTGCCCTACCCTAAGCCTAGGGGTACCCTAGCCTAAGCCTAGGGGTGCCCTACCCTAAGCCTAGGGGTGCCCTAGCCTAAGCCTAGGGGTGCCCTAGCCTAATACTAGGGGTGCCCTAGCCTAAAACTAGTGGTGCCTTTGCCTAAGCCTAGGGGTGACCTAGCCCAAGCCTACGGGTGCCCTAGCCTAAACCTAGTAGTCCCTTTGCCTAAGCCTAGGGGTGACCTAGCCTTAGCCTAAGCCTAGGGGTGCCCTGGCCTAAGCCTAAGGGTGCCCTAACCTAAGTCTAGGGTGCCCTTGCCTAAGCCTAGGGGTGCCTTAGCCTAAGCCTAGGGGTCCCATAGCCTTAGCCTAAGCCTAGGGGTGCCTTAGCCTAAGTCTAGGGGTGCCCTAGCCTAAGCCTATGGGTGCCCTAGCCTAAGCCTTGGCTTGCCCTAGCCTAAGCCTAGGCTTACCCTATTCTTAGGTTAGCTGATCCCTAGCCTATGCCTAAGCCTAGGGGTGCCCTAGCCTTAGGCTAGCGGAGCCCTAGCCTTAGCCTAAGCCTAGGGGTGCCCTAGCCTAAGATTAGGGGTGCCCTAGCCTAAGCTTAGGGGTGCCCTAGCCTAAGCCTAGGGGTGTCATAGCCTAAGCCTAGGGGTGCCCTAGCCTAAGCCTAGGGGTGCCTTAGGGTTAGGATAGGGTAACTCTAGCCTTAGCCTAAGCCTAGGGGTGCCAGAGCCTAAGCCTAGTGGTGCCCTAGCCTAAGACTAAGGGTGCCCTAGGCTAAGCCTAGGGGTGCCCTAGCCTAAGCCTAGGGTTGCCCTAGCCTAAGCCTTGGGGTGCCCTAGCCTTAGGCTACGTTTCCCTAGCCTTATCCTAAGCCTAGAGGTGCCCTAGCCTAAGCCTATGGGTGCCCTAGCCTAAGCCTAGGGGTGGCCTACCCTAAGCCTAGGGGTGCCCTAGCCTAAGCCTAGAGGTGCCCTACCCTAAGGCTAGGGGTGCCGTAGCCTAAGCCAAGGGGTGCCCTAGCCTTAGGCTAGCTGAGCCCTAGCTTTAGCCTATGCCTAGGGGTGCCCTTGCCTAAGCCTAGGGGTGCCCTAGCTTAAGCTAAGGGGTGCCCTAGCCTAAGCCTAGGGGTGCCGTAGCCTAAGACTAGGGGTGCCCTAGCCTAAGCTTAGGGGTGACCTAGCGTAAGCCTAGGGGTGCCCTAGCCTAAGCCTAGGGGGGCCCTAGCCTAAGCCTAGGCGTGCCCTAGCCTAAGCCTAGGGGTGTCCTAGCCTTAGGCTAGGGAAGTCCTAGCCTTATCCTAAGCCTAGGGGTGCCCTAGCCTAAGCCTAGGGGTGCCCCAGCCTAAGCCTAGTGGTGCCCTAGCCTAAGCCTTGGGGTGCCCTAGCCTAAGCCTAGGGGTGCCATAGGGTTAGGATAGGGGAACTCTAGCCTTAGCCTAAGCCTAGGGGTGCCCTAGTCTAAGCCTAGTGGTGCCGTAGCCTAAGCCTAGGGGTGCCCTAGCCTAAGACTAGGGGTGCCATAGCCTAAGCCTAGGGGTGCCCTAGCCTAAGCCTAGGGGTGCCCTACCCTAAGCGTAGGGGTGCCCTAGCCTAAGCCTAGGGGTGCCCTAGCCTAAGCCTAGGGGTGCCCTACCCTAAGCGTAGGGGTGCCCTAGCCTAAGCCTAGGGGTGCCCTACCCTAAGCGTAGGGGTGCCCTAGCCTAAGCCTAGGGGTGCCCTACCCTAAGCCTAGGGGTGCCCTAGCCTAAGCCTAGGGGTGCCCTAGCCTAATACTAGGGGTGCCCTTGCCTAAACCTAGTGGTGCCTTTGCCTAAGCCTAGGGGTGACCTAGCCTAAGCCTACGGGTGCCCTAGCCTAAACCTAGTAGTGCCTTTGCCTAAGCCTAGGGGTGACCTAGCCTTAGCCTAAGCCTAAGGGTGCCCTAACCTAAGTCTAGGGTGCCCTTGCCTAAGCCTAGGGGTGCCCTAGCCTAAGCCTAGTAGTGCCCAATCCTAAGGCTAGGCGTGCCCTAGCCTTAGTCTAGTGGAGCCTTAGCCTTAGCCAAAGACTAGGGGTGCCCTAGCCTAAGCCTAGGGCTGCCATAGCCTAAGCCTAGGGGTGCCCTAGCCTAAGCCTAGGGGTGCCCTATCCTAAGCCTAGGGGTGCCCTAGCCTAAGCCTAGGGGTGCCCTAGCCTTAGGCTAGGGGAGCCCTAGCCTTAGCCTAAGCCTAGGGGTGCCCTAGCCTAAGATTAGGGGTGCCCTAGCCTAAGCTTAGGGGTGCCCTAGCGTAAGCCTAGGGGTGCCCTAGCCTAAGCCTAGGGGTGCCCTAGCCTAAGCCTAGGGGTGCCCTACCCTAAGCCTAGGGGTGCCCTAGCCTAAGCCTAGGGGTGCCCTACCCTAAGCCTAGGGGTGCCCTAGCCTAAGCCTAGGGGTGCCCTACCCTAAGCCTAGGGGTGCCCTAGCCTAAGCCTAGGGGTGCCCTAGCCTAATACTAGGGGTGCCCTAGCCTAAACCTAGCGGTGCCTTTGCCTAAGCCTAGGGGTGACCTAGCCTAAGCCTACGGGTGCCCTAGCCTAAACCTAGTAGTGCCTTTGCCTAAGCCTAGGGGTGACCTAGCCTTAGCCTAAGCCTAGGGGTGCCCTGGCCTAAGCCTAAGGGTGCCCTAACCTAAGTCTAGGGTGCCCTTGCCTAAGCCTAGGGGTGCCTTAGCCTAAGCCTAGGGGTCCCCTAGCCTTAGCCTAAGCCTAGGGGTGCCTTAGCCTAAGTCTAGGGGTGCCCTAGCCTAAGCCTAGGGGTGCCCTAGCCTAAACCTTGGCTTGCCCTAGCCTAAGCCTAGGCTTACCCTAGTCTTAGGTTAGCTGATCCCTAGCCTAAGCCTAAGCCTAGGGGTGCCCTAGCCTAAGCCTAGGGGTGCCCTAGCCTTAGGCTAGCAGAGCCCTAGCCTTAGCCTAAGCCTAGGGGTGCCCTAGCCTAAGATTAGGGGTGCTCTAGCCTAAGCTTAGGGGTGCCCTAGCCTAAGCCTAGCGGTGCCATAGCCTAAGCCTAGGGGTGCCCTAGGGTTAGCATAGGGGAACTCTAGCCTTAGCCTAAGCCTAGGGGTGCCTTAGCCTAAGCCTAGTGGTGCCCTAGCCTAAGACTAGGGGTGCCCTAGCCTAAGCCTAGGGGTGCCCTAGCCTAAGCCTAGGGGTGCCCTAGCCTAAGCCTTGGGGTGCCCTAGCCTTAGGCTAGGTTTCCCTAGCCTTAGCCTAAGCCTAGGGGTGCCCTAGCCTAAGACTAGTGGTGCCCTAGCCTAAGCTTAGGGGTGCCCTAGCGTAAGCCTAGGGGTGCCGTAGCCTAAGCCTAGAGGTGCCCTAGCCTAAGCCTAGGGGTGTCATAGCCTAAGCCTAGGGGTGTCCTAGGCTTAGGCTAGGGGAGCCCTAGCCTTATCCTAAGCCTAGGGGTGCCCAAGCCTAAGCCTAGGGGTGCCCTAGCCTAAGCCTTGGGGTGGCCTACCCTAAGCCTAGGGGTGCCCTAGCCTAAGCCTAGGGGTGCCCTACCCTAAGGCTAGGGGTGCCTTAGCCTAAGCCAAGGGGTGCCCTAGCCTTAGGCTAGCTGAGCCCTAGCTTTAGCCTATGCCTAGCGGTGCCCTTGCCTAGGCCTAGGTGTGCCCTAGCCTAAGCTAAGGGGTGCCCTAGCCTAAGACTACGGGTGCCGTAGCCTAAGACTAGGGGTGCCCTAGCCTAAGCTTAGGGGTGCCCTAGCATAAGCCTAGTGGTGCCCTAGCCTAAGCCTAGGGGTGCCCTAACCTAAGCCTAGGGGTGCCCTAGCCTAAGCCTAGGGGTGTCCTAGCCTTAGGCTAGGGAAGTCCTAGCCTTATCCTAAGCCTAGGGGTGCCCTAGCCTAAGCCTAGGGGTGCCCTAGCCTAAGCCTAGGGGTGCCCTAGCCTAAGCCTAGGGGTGCCCTACCCTAAGCCTACGGGTGCCCTAGCCTAAGCCTTGGGGTGCCCTCTCCTTAGGCTAGGGGAGCAGTAGCCTAAACCTAGGGGTGCCCTAACCTAAGCCTAGGGGTGCCCTAGGGTTAGGATAGGGGAACTCTAGCCTTAGCCTAAGCCTTGGGGTGCCCTAGCCTAAGCCTAGTGGTGCCGTAGCCTAAGCCTAGGGGTGCCCTAGCCAAAGCCTAGGGGTGCCCTAGCCTAAGCCTAGGGATGCCCTAGCCTTAGGCTTGGGGGCCCTAGCCTTAGCCTAAGCCTAGGGGTGTCCTAGCCTTAGGCTAGGGGAGCCCTAGCCTTAGCCTAAGCCTAGGGGTGCCCTAGCCCAAACATAGGGGTGCCTTATCCTAAGTATAGGGGTGCCCTAGCCGAAGCCTATGGGTGCCCTAGCCTAAGCCTAGGGGTGCCCTAGCCTAAGCCTAGGGGTGCCCTACCCTAAGCCTAGGGGTTCCCTAGCCTAAGCCTTGGGGTGCCCTACCCTTAGGCTAGCTGAGCCCTAGCTTTAGCCTATGCCTAGGGGTGCCCTTGCCTAAGCCTAGGGGTACCCTAGCCTAAGCCTAGGGGTGCCCTAGCCTAAGGCGAGGGGTGCCCTAGCCTAATACTAGGGGTGCCCTAGCCTAAACCTAGTGGTGCCTTTGCCTAAGCCTAGGGGTGACCTAGCCTAAGCCTACGGGTTCCCTAGCCTAAACCTAGTAGTGCCTTTGCCTAAGCATAGGGGTGACCTAGCCTTAGCCTAAGCCTAGGGGTGCCCTGGCCTAAGCCTAAGGGTGCCCTAACCTAAGTCTAGGGTGCCCTTGCCTAAGCCTAGGGGTGCCCTAGCCTAAGCCTAGTGGTGCCCAATCCTAAGGCTAGGGGTGCCCTAGCCTTAGTCTAGTGGAGCCTTAGCCTTAGCCAAAGAATAGGGGTGCCCTAGCCTAAGCCTAGGGGTGCCCTAGCCTAAGCCTAGGGGTGCCCTAGCCTTAGCCTAAGCCTAGGGGTGCCCTAGCCTAAGACCAGGGGTGCCCTAGCCTAAGCCTAGGGGTGCCCTAGTCTAAGCCTAGGGGTGCCCTAGCCTAAGCCTAGGGGTGCCCTAGCCTAAGCCTAGGGGTGCCCTAGCCTTAGGCTAGGGGAGCCCTAGCCTTAGCCTAAGCCTAGGGGTGCCCTAGCCTAAGACTATGGGTGCCCTAGCCTAAGCCTAGGGGTGCCCTAGTCTAAGCTTAGGGGTGCCATAGCCTAAGCCTAGGGGAGTCCTAGGTTTAGGCTAGGGGAGCCCTAGCCTTATCCTAAGTCTAGGGGTGCCCTAGCCTAAGCATATGGGTGCCCTAGCCTAAGCCTAGGGGTGCCCTACCCTAAGCCTAGGGGTACCCTAGCCTAAGCCTAGGGGTGCCCTACCCTAAGCCTAGGGGTGCCCTAGCCTAAGCCTAGGGGTTCCCTAGCCTAATACTAGTGGTGCCCTAGCCTAAACCTAGTGGTGCCTTTGCCTAAGCCTAGGGGTGACCTAGCCCAAGCCTACGGGTGCCCTAGCCTAAACCTAGTAGTGCCTTTGCCTAAGCCTAGGGGTGACCTAGCCTTAGCCTAAGCCTAGGGGTGACCTGGCCTAAGCCTAAGGGTGCCCTAACCTAAGTCTAGGGTGCCCTTGCCTAAGCTTAGGGGTGCCTTAGCCTAAGCCTAGGGGTCCCCTAGCCTTAGCCTAAGCCTAGGGGTGCCTTAGCCTAAGTCTAGGGGTGCCCTAGCCTAAGCCTATGGGTGCCCTAGCCTAAGCCTTGGCTTGCCCTAGCCTAAGCCTAGGCTTACCCTATTCTTAGGTTAGCTGATCCCTAGCCTAAGCCTAAGCCTAGGGGTGCCCTAGCCTAAGCCTAGGGGTGCCCTAGCCTTAGGCTAGCGGAGCCCTAGCCTTAGCCTAAGCCTAGGGGTGCCCTAGCCTAAGATTAGGGGTGCCCTAGCCTAAGCTTAGGGGTGCCCTAGCCTAAGCCTAGGGGTGTCATAGCCGAAGCCTAGGGGTGCCCTAGCCTAAGCCTAGGGCTGCCCTAGGGTTAGGATAGGGGAACTCTAGCCTTAGCCTAAGCCTAGGGGTCCCCTAGCCTAAGCCTAGTGGTGCCGTAGCCTAAGACTAAGGGTGCCCTAGCCTAAGCCTAGGGGTGCCCTAGCCTAAGCCTAGGGGTGCCCTAGCCTAAGCCTTGGGGTGCCCTAGCCTTAGGCTACGTTTCCCTAGCCTTAGCCTAAGACTAGGGGTGCCCTAGACTAAGACTAGGGGTGCCCTAGCGTAAGCCTAGGGGTGCCCTAGCCTAAGCCTAGGGGTGCCCTAGCCTAAGCCTAGGGGTGCCCTAGCCTAAGCCTAGGGATGTCATAGCCTAAGCCTAGGGGTGTCCTAGGCTTAGGCTAGGGGAGCCCTAGCCTTATCCTAAGCCTAGGGGTGCCCTAGCCTAAGCCTATGGGTGCCCTAGCCTAAGCCTAGGGGTGGCCTACCCTAAGCCTAGGGGTGCCCTAGCCTAAGCCTAGGGGTGCCCTACCCTAAGGCTAGGGGTGCCGTAGCCTAAGCCAAGGGGTGCCCTAGCCTTAGGCTAGCTGAGCCCTAGCTTTAGCCTATGCCTAAGGGTGCCCTTGCCTAAGCCTAGGGGTGCCCTAGCCTAAGCTAAGGGGTGCCCTAGCCTAAGACTATGGGTGCCGTAGCCTAAGCCTAGGGGTGCCCTAGCCTAAGCTTAGGGGTGCCCTAGCGTAAGCCTAGGGGTGCCCTAGCCTAAGCCTAGGGGTGCCCTAGCCTAAGCCTTGGGGTGCCCTAGCCTAAGCCTAGGGGTGTCCTAGCCTTAGGCTAGGGAAGTCCTAGCCTTATCCTAAGCCTAGGGGTGCCCTAGCCTAAGCCTAGGGGTGCCCTAGCCTAAGCCTAGGCGTGCCCTAGCCTAAGCCTAGGGGTGCCCTAGCCTAAGCCTAGGGGTGCCCTACCCTAAGCCTAGTGGTGCCCTAGCCTAAGCCTTGGGGTCCCAAGCCTTAGGCTAGGGGAGCACTAGCCTAAGCCTAGGGGTGCCCTAGCCTAAGGCTAGGGGTGCCCTAGCCTAATACTAGGGGTGCCCTAGCCTAAACCTAGTGGTGCCTTTGCCTAAGCCTAGGGGTGACCTAGCCTAAGCCTACGGGTGCCCTAGCCTAAACCTAGTAGTGCCTTTGCCTAAGCCTAGGGGTGACCTAGCCTGAGCCTAAGCCTAGGGGTGCCCTGGCCTAAGCCTAAGGGTGCCCTAACCTAAGTCTAGGGTGCCCTTGCCTAAGCCTAGGGGTGCCCTAGCCTAAGCCTAGTAGTGCCCAATCCTAAGGCTAGGCGTGCCCTAGCCTTAGTCTAGTGGAGCCTTAGCCTTAGCCAAAGACAGGGGTGCCCTAGCCTAAGCCTAGGGCTGCCATAGCCTAAGCCTAGGGGTGCCCTAGCCTAAGCCTAGGGGTGCCCTATCCTAAGCCTAGGGGTGCCCTAGCCTAAGCCTAGGGGTGCCCCAGCCTTAGGCTAGGGGAGCCCTAGCCTTAGCCTAAGCCTAGGGGTGCCCTAGCCTAAGATTAGGGGTGCCCTAGCCTAAGCTTAGGGGTGCCCTAGCGTAAGCTTAGGGGTGCCCTAGCCTAAGCCTAGGGGTGCCCTAGCCTAAGCCTAGGGGTGCCCTACCCTAAGCCTAGGGGTGCCCTACCCTAAGCCTAGGGGTGCCCTACCCTAAGCCTAGGGGTGCCCTAGCCTAAGCCTAGGGGTGCCCTACCCTAAGCCTAGGGGTGCCCTAGCCTAAGCCTAGGGGTGCCCTAGCCTAATACTAGGGGTGCCCTAGCCTAAACCTAGCGGTGCCTTTGCCTAAGCCTAGGGGTGACCTAGCCTAAGCCTACGGGTGCCCTAGCCTAAACCTAGTAGTGCCTTTGCCTAAGCCTAGGGGTGACCTAGCCTTAGCCTAAGCCTAGGGGTGCCCTGGCCTAAGCCTAAGGGTGCCCTAACCTAAGTCTAGGGTGCCCTTGCCTGAGCCTAGGGGTGCCTTAGCCTAAGCCTAGGGGTCCCCTAGCCTTAGCCTAAGCCTAGGGGTGCCTTAGCCTAAGTCTAGGGGTGCCCTAGCCTAAGCCTAGGGGTGCCCTAGCCTAAACCTTGGCTTGCCCTAGCCTAAGCCTAGGCTTACCCTAGTCTTAGGTTAGCTGATCCCTAGCCTAAGCCTAAGCCTAGGGGTGCCCTAGCCTAAGCCTAGGGGTGCCCTAGCCTTAGGCTAGCAGAGCCCTAGCCTTAGCCTAAGCCTAGGGGTGCCCTAGCCTAAGATTAGGGGTGCTCTAGCCTAAGCTTAGGGGTGCCCTAGCCTAAGCCTAGGGGTGCCATAGCCTAAGCCTAGGGGTGCCCTAGCCTAAGCCTAGGGGTGCCCTAGGGTTAGCATAGGGGAACTCTAGCCTTAGCCTAAGCCTAGGGGTGCCTTAGCCTAAGCCTAGTGGTGCCCTAGCCTAAGACTAGGGGTGCCCTAGCCTAAGCCTAGGGGTGCCCTAGCCTAAGCCTAGGGGTGCCCTAGCCTAAGCCTTGGGGTGCCCTAGCCTTAGGCTAGGTTTCCCTAGCCTTAGCCTAAGCCTAGGGGTGCCCTAGCCTAAGACTAGTGGTGCCCTAGCCTAAGCTTAGGGGTGCCCTAGCGTAAGCCTAGGGGTGCCGTAGCCTAAGCCTAGAGGTGCCCTAGCCTAAGCCTAGGGGTGTCATAGCCTAAGCCTAGGGGTGTCCTAGGCTTAGGCTAGGGGAGCCCTAGCCTTATCCTAAGCCTAGGGGTGCCCAAGCCTAAGCCTAGGGGTGCCCTAGCCTAAGCCTTGGGGTGGCCTACCCTAAGCCTAGGGGTGCCCTAGCCTAAGCCTAGGGGTGCCCTACCCTAAGGCTAGGGGTGCCTTAGCCTAAGCCAAGGGGTGCCCTAGCCTTAGGCTAGCTGAGCCCTAGCTTTAGCCTATGCCTAGCAGTGCCCTTGCCTAGGCCTAGGGGTGCCCTAGCCTAAGCTAAGGGGTGCCCTAGCCTAAGACTACGGGTGCCGTAGCCTAAGACTAGGGGTGCCCTAGCCTAAGCTTAGGGGTGCCCTAGCATAAGCCTAGTGGTGCCCTAGCCTAAGCCTAGGGGTGCCCTAACCTAAGCCTAGGGGTGCCCTAGCCTAAGCCTAGGGGTGTCCTAGCCTTAGGCTAGGGAAGTCCTAGCCTTATCCTAAGCCTAGGGGTGCCCTAGCCTAAGCCTATGGGTGCCCTAGCCTAAGCCTAGGGGTGCCCTAGCCTAAGCCTAGGGGTGCCCTACCCTAAGCCTACGGGTGCCCTAGCCTAAGCCTTGGGGTGCCCTCTCCTTAGGCTAGGGGAGCAGTAGCCTAAGCCTAGGGGTGCCCTAACCTAAGCCTAGGGGTTCCCTAGGGTTAGGATAGGGGAACTCTAGCCTTAGCCTAAGCCTAGGGGTGACCTAGCCTAAGCCTAGTGGTGCCGTAGCCTAAGCCTAGGGGTGCCCTAGCCAAAGCCTAGGGGTGCCCTAGCCTAAGCCTAGGGGTGCCCTAGCCTTAGGCTTGGGGGCCCTAGCCTTAGCCTAAGCCTAGGGGTGTCCTAGCCTTAGGCTAGGGGAGCCCTAGCCTTAGCCTAAGCCTAGGGGTGCCCTAGCCCAAACATAGGGGTGCCTTATCCTAAGTCTAGGGGTGCCCTAGCCGAAGCCTATGGGTGACCTAGCCTAAGCCTAGGGGTGCCCTAGCCTAAGCCTAGGGGTGCCCTACCCTAAGCCTAGGGGTTCCCTAGCCTAAGCCTTGGGGTGCCCTAGCCTTAGGCTAGCTGAGCCCTAGCTTTAGCCTATGCCTAGGGGTGCCCTTGCCTAAGCCTAGGGGTACCCTAGCCTAAGCCTAGGGGTGCCCTAGCCTAAGGCTAGGGGTGCCCTAGCCTAATACTAGGGGTGCCCTAGCCTAAACCTAGTGGTGCCTTTGCCTAAGCCTAGGGGTGACCTAGCCTAAGCCTACGGGTGCCCTAGCCTAAACCTAGTAGTGCCTTTGCCTAAGCATAGGGGTGACCTAGCCTTAGCCTAAGCCTAGGGGTGCCCTGGCCTAAGCCTAAGGGTGCCCTAACCTAAGTCTAGGGTGCCCTTGCCTAAGCCTAGGGGTGCCCTAGCCTAAGCCTAGTAGTGCCCAATCCTAAGGCTAGGGGTGCCCTAGCCTTAGTCTAGTGGAGCCTTAGCCTTAGCCAAAGAATAGGGGTGCCCTAGCCTAAGCCTAGGGGTGCCCTAGCCTAAGCCTAGGGGTGCCCTAGCCTTAGCCTAAGCCTAGGGGTGCCCTAGCCTAAGACCAGGGGTGCCCTAGCCTAAGCCTAGGGGTGCCCTAGTCTAAGCCTAGGGGTGCCCTAGCCTAAGCCTAGGGGTGCCCTAGCCTAAGCCTAGGGGTGCCCTAGCCTTAGGCTAGGGGAGCCCTAGCCTAAGCCTAAGCCTAGGGGTGCCCTAGCCTAAGACTATGGGTGCCCTAGCCTAAGCCTAGGGGTGCCCTAGTCTAAGCTTAGGGGTGCCATAGCCTAAGTTTAGGGGAGTCCTAGGTTTAGGCTAGGGGAGCCCTAGCCTTATCCTAAGTCTAGGGTTGCCCTAGCCTAAGCATATGGGTGCCCTAGTCTAAGCCTAGGGGTGCCCTACCCTAAGCCTAGGGGTACCCTAGCCTAAGCCTAGGGGTGCCCTACCCTAAGCCTAGGGGTGCCCTAGCCTAAGCCTAGGGGTGCCCTAGCCTAATACTAGTGGTGCCCTAGCCTAAACCTAGTGGTGCCTTTGCCTAAGCCTAGGGGTGACCTAGCCCAAGCCTACGGGTGCCCTAGCCTAAACCTAGTAGTGCCTTTGCCTAAGCCTAGGGGTGACCTAGCCTTAGCCTAAGCCTAGGGGTGACCTGGCCTAAGCCTAAGGGTGCCCTAACCTAAGTCTAGGGTGCCCTTGCCTAAGCCTAGGGGTGCCTTAGCCTAAGCCTAGGGGTCCCCTAGCCTTCGCCTAAGCCTAGGGGTGCCTTAGCCTAAGTCTAGGGGTGCCCTAG
Source organism: Tenrec ecaudatus (assembly GCF_050624435.1). Lineage (NCBI taxonomy): Eukaryota > Metazoa > Chordata > Mammalia > Afrosoricida > Tenrecidae > Tenrec > Tenrec ecaudatus. The sequence continues at coordinate 1,220,502 of NW_027457650.1, read as the reverse complement.
CCTAAGCCTATGGGTGCCCTAGCCTAAGCCTTGGCTTGCCCTAGCCTAAGCCTAGGCTTACCCTATTCTTAGGTTAGCTGATCCCTAGCCTAAGCCTAAGCCTAGGGGTGCCCTAGCCTAAGCCTAGGGGTGCCCTAGCCTTAGGCTAGCGGAGCCCTAGCCTTAGCCTAAGCCTAGGGGTGCCCTAGCCTAAGATTAGGGGTGCCCTAGCCTAAGCTTAGGGGTGCCCTAGCCTAAGCCTAGGGGTGTCATAGCCGAAGCCTAGGGGTGCCCTAGCCTAAGCCTAGGGCTGCCCTAGGGTTAGGATAGGGGAACTCTAGCCTTAGCCTAAGCCTAGGGGTCCCCTAGCCTAAGCCTAGTGGTGCCCTAGCCTAAGAATAAGGGTGCCCTAGCCTAAGCCTAGGGGTGCCCTAGCCTAAGCCTAGGGGTGCCCTAGCCTAAGCCTTGGGGTGCCCTAGCCTTAGGCTACGTTTCCCTAGCATTAGCCTAAGACTAGGGGTGCCCTAGCCTAAGACTAGGGGTGCCCTAGCGTAAGCCTAGGGGTGCCCTAGCCTAAGCCTAGGGGTGCCCTAGCCTAAGCCTAGGGATGTCATAGCCTAAGCCTAGGGGTGTCCTAGGCTTAGGCTAGGGGAGCCCTAGCCTTATCCTAAGCCTAGGGGTGCCCTAGCCTAAGCCTGTGGGTGCCCTAGCCTAAGCCTAGGGGTGGCCTACCCTAAGCCTAGGGGTGCCCTAGCCTAAGCCTAGGGGTGCCCTACCCTAAGGCTAGGGGTGCCGTAGCCTAAGCCAAGGGGTGCCCTAGCCTTAGGCTAGCTGAGCCCAAGCTTTAGCCTATGCCTAGGGGTGCCCTTGCCTAAGCTAAGGGGTGCCCTAGCCTAAGACTATGGGTGCCGTAGCCTAAGCCTAGGGGTGCCCTAGCCTAAGCTTAGGGGTGCCCTAGCGCAAGCCTAGGGGTGCCCTAGCCTAAGCCTAGGGGTGCCCTAGCCTAAGCCTTGGGGTGCCCTAGCCTAAGCCTAGGGGTGTCCTAGCCTTAGGCTAGGGAAGTCCTAGCCTTATCCTAAGCCTAGGGGTGCCCTAGCCTAAGCCTAGGGGTGCCCTAGCCTAAGCCTAGGCGTGCCCTAGCCTAAGCCTAGGGGTGCCCTAGCCTAAGCCTAGGGGTGCCCTACCCTAAGCCTAGTGGTGCCCTAGCCTAAGCCTTGGGGTCCCAAGCCTTAGGCTAGGGGAGCACTAGCCTAAGCCTAGGGGTGCCCTAGCCTAAGCCTAGGGGTGCCCTAGGGTTAGGATAGGGGAACTCTAGCCTTAGCCTAAGCCTAGGGGTGCCCTAGCCTAAGCCTAGTGGTGCCGTAGCCTAAGCCTAGGGGTGCCCTAGCCAAAGCCTAGGGGTGCCCTAGCATAAGCCTAGGGGTGCCCTAGCCTAAGCCTAGGGGTGCCCTAGCCTTAGGCTAGGGGGCCCTAGCCATAGCCTAAGCCTAGGGGTGTCCTAGCCTTAGGCTAGGGGAGCCCTAGCCTGAGCCTAAGCCTAGGGGTGCCCTAGCCCAAGCCTAGGGGTGCCTTATCCTAAGTCTAGGGGTGCCCTAGCCTAAGCCTAGGGGTGCCCTACCCTAAGCCTAGGGGTGCCCTAACCTAAGCCTAGGGGTGCCCTACCCTAAGCCTAGGGGTGCCCTAGCCTAAGCCTTGGGGTGCCCTAGCCTTAGGCTAGCTGAGCCCTAGCTTTAGCCTAAGCCTAGGGGTGCCCTTGCCTAAGCCTAGGGGTGCCCTAGCCTAAGCTAAGGGGTGCCCTAGCCTAAGCCTAGGGGTGCCGTAGCCTAAGACTAGGGGTGCCTTAGCCTAAGCTTAGGGGTGCCCTAGCGTAAGCCTAGGGGTGCCCCAGCCTAAACCTAGGGGTGCCCTAGCCTAAGCTTAGGGGTGCCCTAGCCTAAGCCTAGGGGCGTCCTAGCCTTAGGCTAGGGAAGCCCTAGCCTTATCCTAAGCCTAGGGGTGCCCTAGCTTAAGCCTAGGGGTGCCCTAGCCTAAGCCTAGGGGTGCCCTACCCTAAGCCTAGGGGTGCCCTTGCCTAAGCCTCGGGGTGCCCTAGCCTTAGGCTAGGGGAGCACTAGCCTAAGCCTAGGGGTGCCCTAGCCTAAGCCTAGGGGTGCCCTAGGGTTATGATAGGGGAACTCTAGCCTTAGCCTAAGCCTAGGGGTGCCCTATCCTAAGCCTAGGGGTGCCCTAGCCTTAGGCTAGGGGAGCCCGAGCCTTAGTCTAAGCCTTGGGGTGCCCTAGCCTAAGACTAGGGGTGCCCAACCTAATCTTAGGGGTGCCCTAGTGTCAGCATAGGGGTGCCCTAGCCTAAGCCTAGGGGTGCCCTAGGGTTAGGCTAGGGGAGGCCTAGCCTTAGCCTAAGCCTAGGGGTGCCCTATCCTAAGCCTAGGGGTGCCCTAGCCTAAGCCTAAGGGTGCCCTAGCCTAAGCCAAAGGTGCCCAAGCCTAAGCCTAGGGGTGCCCTAACCTAAGCCTAGGGGTGCCATAGCCTAAGCCTAGGGGTGTCCTAGCCTAAGCCTTGGGGTGTCCTAGCCTTAGGCTAGGGGAGCCCTAGCCTTAGCCTAAGACTACGGGTGCCCTAGCCTAAGCCTAGGGGTGCCCAGGCCTTAGGCTAGAGGAGCCCTAGCCTTAGCCTAAACTTATGGCTGCCCTAGCCTAAGCCTAGGGGTGCCCTAGTCTAAGCCTAGGGGTGCCCTAGCCTAAGCCTAGGGGTATCCTAGTCTAACCCTAGGGCTACCCTAGCCTTAGGCTAGGGAACACTAGCCTTAGCATAAGCCTAGGGGTGCCCTAGCCTAAGCCTAGGCGTGCCCTAGCCTAAGCCTAGAGGTGCCCTACCATAAGCCTAGGGGTGCCCTAACCTAAGCCTAGGGGTGCCCTAGCCTTAGTTTTATCCTAGGGGTGCCCTATCCTAAACCTAGGGGTGCCCTACCCTAAGCCTAGGGGTGCCCTAGCCTTAGGCTAGCGGAGCCCTAGCCTTAGCCTAAGCCTAGGGGTGCCCTAGCCTAAGACTAGGGGTGCCCTAGCCTAAGATTAGGGGTGCCCCAGCCTAAGCCTAGGGGTGCCCAAGCCTAAGCCTATGGTGCCCTAAGTTTAGGATAGGGGAACTCTAGCCTTAGCCTAAGCCTAGGGGTGTCCTAGCCTTAGGCTAGGGGAGCCCTAGCCTGAGCCTAAGCCTAGGGGTGCCCTAGCCCAAGCCTAGGGGTGCCTTATCCTAAGTCTAGGAGTGCCCTAGCCTAAGCCTAGTGGTGCCCTAGCCTAAGCCTAGGGGTGCCCTACCCTAAGCCTAGGGGTGCCCTAACCTAAGCCTAGGGGTGCCCTACCCTAAGCCTAGGGGTGCCCTAGCCTAAGCCTTGGGGTGCCCTAGCCTTAGGCTAGCTGAGCCCTAGCTTTAGCCTAAGCCTAGGGGTGCCCTTGCCTAAGCCTAGGGGTGCCCTAGCCTAAGCTAAGGGGTGCCCTAGCCTAAGCCTAGGGGTGCCGTAGCCTAAGACTAGGGGTGCCTTAGCCTAAGCTTAGGGGTGCCCTAGCGTAAGCCTAGGGGTGCCCTAGCCTAAGCCTAGGGGTGCCCTAGCCTAAGCTTAGGGGTGCCCTAGCCTAAGCCTAGGGGTGTCCTAGCCTTAGGCTAGGGAAGCCCTAGCCTTATCCTAAGCCTAGGGGTGCCCTAGCTTAAGCCTAGGGGTGCCCTAGCCTAAGCCGAGGGGTGCCCTACCCTAAGCCTAGGGGTGCCCTAGCCTAAGCCTCGGGGTGCCCTAGCCTTAGGCTAGGGGAGCACTAGCCTAAGCCTAGGGGTGCCCTAGCCTAAGCCTAGGGGTGCCCTAGCCTTAGGCTAGGGGAGCCCTAGCCTTAGTCTAAGCCTTGGGGTGCCCTAGCCTAAGACTAGGGGTGCCCAACCTAATCTTAGGGGTGCCCTAGTGTCAGCATAGGGGTGCCCTAGCCTAAGCCTAGGGGTGCCCTAGGGTTAGGCTAGGGGAGGCCTAGCCTTAGCCTAAGCCTAGGGGTGCCCTACCCTAAGCCTAGGGGTGCCCTAGCCTAAGCCTAATGGTGCCCTAGCCTAAGCCAAAGGTGCCCAAGCCTAAGCCTAGGGGTGCCCAAACCTAAGCCTAGGGGTGCCATAGCCTAAGCCTAGGGGTGTCCTAGCCTAAGCCTTGGGGTGTCCTAGCCTTAGGCTAGGGGAGCCCTAGCCTTAGCCTAAGCCTACGGGTGCCCTAGCCTAAGCCTAGGGGTGCCCAGGCCTTAGGCTAGAGGAGCCCTAGCCTTAGCCTAAACTTATGGCTGCCCTAGCCTAAGCCTAGGGGTGCCCTAGTCTAAGCCTAGGGGTGCCCTAGCCTAAGCCTAGGGGTATCCTAGCCTAACCCTAGGGCTACCCTAGCCTTAGGCTAGGGGAGCACTAGCCTTAGCATAAGCCTAGGGGTGCCCTAGCCTAAGCCTAGGCGTGCCCTAGCCTAAGCCTAGAGGTGCCCTACCATAAGCCTAGGGGTGCCCTAACCTAAGCCTAGGGGTGCCCTAGCCTTAGTTTTATCCTAGGGGTGCCCTATCCTAAACCTAGGGGTGCCCTACCCTAAGCCTAGGGGTGCCCTAGCCTTAGGCTAGCGGAGCCCTAGCCTTAGCCTAAGCCTAGGGGTGCCCTAGCCTAAGACTAGGGGTGCCCTAGCCTAAGATTAGGGGTGCCCCAGCCTAAGCCTAGGGGTGCCCAAGCCTAAGCCTATGGTGCCCTAAGGTTAGGATAGGGGAACTCTAGCCTTAGCCTAAGCCTAGGGGTACCCTAGCCTAAGCATAGGGGTGCCCTAGCCTAAGCCTAGGGGTGCCCTAGCCTAAGCCTAGGGGTGCCCTAGCCTAAGCCTAGGGGTGCCCTAGCCTAAGCCTAGGGGTGCCCTAGCCTAAGCCTTGGGGTGCCCTAGCCTTAGGCTAGGGGGCTCTAGACTTGGCCTAAGCCTAGGGGTGCCCTAGCCTAAGACTAGGGGTGCCCTAGCCTAAGCTTAGGGGTGCCCTAGCGTAAGCCTAGGGGTGCCCTAGCCTAAGCCTAGGGGTCCCCTAGCCTAAGCCTAGGGGTGCCCTAGCCTAAGCCTAGGGGTGCCCTACCCTAAGCTTAGGGGTGCCCTAGCTTAAGCCTAGGGGTGCCCTACCCTAAGCCTAGGGGTGCCCTACCCTAAGCCTAGGGGTGCCCTTGCCTAAGCCTAGGGGTGCCCTAGCCTAAGCCTAGAGGTGCCCTAGCCTAAGCTAAGGGGTGCCCTAGCCTAAGCCTAGGGGTGCCGTAGCCTAAGACTAGGGGTGCCCTAGCCTAATCTTAGGGGTGCCCTAGTGTAAGCCTAGGGGTGCCCTAGCCTAAGCCTAGGGGTGCCCTAGCCTAAGCCTAGGGGTGCCCTAGCGTTAGGCTAGGGAAGCCCTAGCCTTGTCCTAAGCCTAGTGGTGCCCTAGTCTAAGCCTATGGGTGCCCTTGCCTAAGCCTAGGGGTGCCCTAGCCTAAGCCTAGAGGTGCCCTAGCCTAAGCTAAGGGGTGCCCTAGCCTAAGCATAGGGGTGCCATAGCCTAAGACTAGGGGTGCCCTAGCCTAATCTTAGGGGTGCCCTAGTGTAAGCCTAGGGGTGCCCTAGCCTAAGCCTAGGGGTGCCCTAGCCTAAGCCTAGGGGTGTCCTAGCATTAGGCTAGGGAAGCCCTAGCCTTGTCCTAAGCCTAGTGGTGCCCTAGTCTAAGCCTATGGGTGCCCTAGCCTAAGCCTAGGGGTGCCCTAGCCTAAGCCTAGGGGTGCCCTTCCCTAAGCCTAGGGGTGCCCTAGCCTAAGCCAAGGGGTGCCCTAGCCTTAGGATAGGGGAGCCCTAGCCTTAGACTAAGCCTACGGGTTCCCTAGCTTAAGCCTAGGGGTGCCCTAGCCTAAGCCTAGGGGTGCCCTAGCCTTAGGCTAGGGGAGCCCAAGCCTTAGCCTAAGCTTATGGGTTCCCTAGCCTAAGCCTAGGGGTGCCCTACCCTAAGCCTAGGGGTGTCCTACCCTAAGCCTAGGGGTGCCCTACCCTAAGCCTAGGGGTGCCCTAGCATTAGGCTAGCTGAGCCCTAGCCTTAGCCTAAGCCTAGGGGTGCCCAAGCCTAAGCCTTGGGGTGCCTTAGAATAAGCCTAGGTGTGCCCTAGTCTTAGCCTAAGCCTAGGGGTGCCCTAGCCCAAGCCTAGGGGTGCCCTAGCCTAAGCCTAGGGGTGCCCAGGCCTTAGGCTAGAGGAGCCCTAGCCTTAGCCTAAGCCTATGGCTGCCCTAGCCTAAGCCTTGGGGTGCCCTTGCCTAAGCCTAGGGGTGCCCTAGCCAAATCCTTGAGGTGCCCTAGCCTAAGCATAAAGGTGCCCTAGCCTTAGGCTCGGGGATGCCCTAGCCTTAGCTTAAGCCTAGGGGTGCCCTATCCTAAGCCTAGGGTTGCCCAAGAATAAGCCTAGGGTTGCCCTAGCCTAAGCCTAGGGGTGCCCTAGCCTAACCTAGGGGTGCCCTAGCCTAAGCCTAGGGGTGCCCTAGCCTTAGGCTAGGTGAGCCCTAGCCTTAGCCTAAGCTTAGGGGTGCCCTAGCCAAAGCCTAAGGGTGCCCTAGCCTAAGCGTAGAGGTGCCCTCGCCTTAGGCTAGGGGAGCCCTAACAATAGGGTAAGCCTAGAGGTGCCTTAGCCTAAGCCTTGGTGTGCCCTAGCCTAAGCCCAGGGGTGCCCTAGCCTAAGCCTATGGGTGCCCTATCCTTAGGCTTGGGTAGCCCTAGCCTTACCCTAAGCCTAGGGGTGTCCTAGCCTAAGCCTAGGGGTGCCCTAGCCTAAGCCTTGGGGTGCCCTGGCCTTAGGCTAGGGGTGCCCTACCCTTAGCCTAAGCCTAGGGGTGCCCTACCCAAGCCTAGGGGTGCCCAAGCCTAAGCCTAGGGGTGCCCTAGCCTAAACTTAGGGATTCCCTTAGCCTTAGGCTAGGCGAGCCCTAGCCTTAGCCTAAGCCTAGGGATGCCTTAGCCCAAGCCTAGGGGTGCCTTAGACTAAGCCTAGGGGTGCCCTAGCCTAAGCCTAGTAGTGCCCAAGCCTAAGGCTAGGGGTGCCCTAGCCTTAGTCTAGTGGAGCCTTAGCCTTAGCCAAAGCCTAGGGGTGCCCTAGCTTAAGCCTAGGGGTGCCCTAGCCTAACCCTAGGGGTGCCCTAGCCTAAGCCTAGGGGTGCCCTGGCCTTAGGCTAGGGGTGCCCTAGCCTTAGCCTAAGCCTAGGGGTGTCCTACCCAAGCCTAGGGGTGCCCTAGCCTAAGACTAGGGGTGCCCTAGCCTAAGCCTAGGGGTGCCGTATCCTAAGCCTAGGGGTGCCCTAGCCTAAGCCTAGGGGTGCCCTAGCCTAAGACTAGGGGTGCCCTAGCCTAAGCTTAGGGGTGGCCTAGTGTAAGCCTAGGGGTGTCCTAGCCTAAGCCTAGGGGTGCACTAGGGTTAGGCTAGGGGAGCCTTAGCCTTAGCCTAATCCTAGGGGTGCCCTAGCCTAAGCTTAGGAGTGCCCTAACAAAAGCCCAGGGGTGCCCTAGCCTTAGGATAGGGGAGACCTAGCCTTAGCCTAAGCCTACGGGTGCCCTAGCTTAAGCCTAGGGGTACCCTACCCTAAGCCTAGGGGTGCCCTAGCCTTAGACTAGGGTAATCCTAGCCTTAGCCTAAGCCTATGGGTGCCCTAGCCTCAGCCTAGGGGTGCCCTAGCCTCAGCCTAGGGGTGCCCTAGCCTAAACCTAGGAGTGCCCTAACCTAAGCCTAGGGGTGCCCTAGCCTAAGCCTAGTGGTGTCTTAGCCTAAGCCTAGGGGTGACCTAGCCTTAGCCTAAGCCTAGGGGTGCCCTAGCCTAAGCCTAAGGGTGCCCTAACCTAAGGCTAGGGTGCCCTTGCCTAAGCCTAGGGGTGCCTTAGCCTAAGCCAAGGGGTCCCCAAGCCTTAGCCTAAGCCTAGGGGTGCCCTAGCCTAAACCTAGGTGTGCCCTAGCCTAAGCCTAGGGGCGCCCTAGCCTAAGCCTAGGGGTGCCCTAGCCTAAGCCTAGGGGTGCCCAGGCCTTAGGCTAGAGGAGCCCTAGCCTTGGCCTAAGCCTATGGCTGCCCTAGGCTAAGCCTAGGGGTGCCCTAGCCTAAGCCTAGGGGTACCGTAGCCTAACCCTAGGGGTACCCTAGCCTTAGGCTAGGGGAGCACTAGCCTTAGCCTAAGCCTAGGGGTGCCCTATCCTAAGCGTAGGCGTGCCCTAGCCTAAGCCTAGGCTTGCCCTAGCCTTAGGCTAGCTGAGCCCTTGCCTAAGCCAAAGCATATGGGTGCCCTAGCCTAAGCCTAGGGGTGCTTAGCCTAAGCCTAGGGGTGCCCTAGCCTTAGGCTAGGGGAGCCCTAGACTTAGCCTAAACCTAGGGGTGTCTAGCCTAAGCCTAGGGGTGTCCTAGCCTAAGCCTAAGGGTGACCTAGCCTAAGCCTAGGGGTGCCCTAGCCTAAGGCTAGGGGTGCCCTAGCCTAAGCGTAGGGGTGCCCAGGCCATAGGCTAGAGGAGCCCTAGCCTTAGCCTAAGCCTATGGCTGCCCTAGCCTAACCCTAGATGTGCCCTAGCCTAAGCCTACGGGTGCCCTAACCTAACCCTAGTGGTGCCCTAGCCTAAGCCTAAGCGTTCCATAGCCTAAGCTTAGGGGTGCCCTAGCCTAAGCCTAAGGGTGCCCTAGCCTAAGCCTCGTGGTGCCCTAGCCTTAGGCTAGGGGAGCCGTAGCCTTAGCCTAAGCCTAGGGGTGCCCTAGCCTAAGCCTAGGGGTCCCCTAGCCTAAGCCTAGGGGTGTCCTAGGGTTAGGCTAGGGGAGCCCTAGCCTTAGCCTAATCCTAGGGGTTCCCTAGCCTAAGGCTAGGAGTGCCCTAGCCAAAGCCTAGGGGTGCCCTATCCTTAGGATAGGGGAGCCCTAGCCTTAGCGTAAGCCTATGGGTGCCCTAGCCTCATCCTTGGGGTGCCCTAGCCTAAGCCTAGGGGCGCCCTAGCCTAAGCCTAGGGGTGCCCCAACCTAAGCCTAGGGGTGCCCAGGCCTTAGGCTAGAAGAGCCCTAGCCTTAGCCTAAGCCTATGGCTGCCCTAGGCTAAGCCTAGGGGTGCCCTAGCCTAAGCCAAGGTGTGCCCTAGCCTAAGCCTAGGGGTGTCCTACCCTAAGCCCAGGGGTGCCCTAGCCTAAGCCTAGGGGTGCCCAGCCTTAGGCTAGCTGAGCCCTAGCCTTAGCCTAAGCTTAGGGGTGCCCTAGCTTAAGGCTAGGGGTGCCCTAGCCTATGCCAAGGGGTGCCCTAGCGTAAGCCTAGTGGTGCCCTAGCCTAAGCCTAGGGGTGCTCTAGCCTAAGCCGAGGGGTGCCCTAGCCTTAGGCTAGGGGAGCCCTAGCCTTAGCCTAAGCCTAGGGGTGTCATAGCCCAAGCCTAGGGGTGCCTTAGCCTAAGCCTAGGGGTGCCCTAGCCTAAGCCTAGTAGTGCCCAAGCCTAAGGCTAGGGGTGCCCTAGCCTTAGTCTAGTGGAGCCTTAGCCTTAGCCAAAGCCTAGGGGTGCCCTAGCCTAAGCCTAGGGGTGCCATAGCCTAAGCCTAGGGGTGCCCTAGCCTAAGCCTAGGGGTGCCCTATCCTAAGCCTAGGGGTGCCCTAGCCTAAGCCTAGGGGTGCCCTAGCCTTAGGCCAGGGGAGCCCTAGCCTTAGCCTAAGCCTAGGGGTGCCCTACCCTAAGCCTAGGGGTGCACTAGCCTAAGCCTAGGGGTGCCCTAGCCTAAGCCAAGGGTGCCCTAGCCTAAGCCTAGGGGTGCCCTAACCTAAGCCTAGGGGTACCATAGCCTAAGCCTAGGGGTGCCCTAGCCTAAGCCTTGGGGTGTCCTAGCCTTAGGCTAGAGGAGCCCTAGCCTTAGCCTAAACCTATGGCTGCACTAGCCTAAGCCTAGGGGTGCCCTAGTCTAAGCCTAGGGGTGCCCTAGCCTAAGCCTAGGGGTATCCTAGCCTAACCCTAGGGGTTCCCTAGCCTTAGGCTAGGGGAGCACTAGCCTAAGCCTAGGGGTGCACTAACCTAAGCCTAGGGGTGCCCTAGCCTAAGCCTAGGGATGCCCTGGCCTAAGCCTATGGGTGCCCTAACCTAAGTCTAGGGTGCCCTTGCCTAAGCCTAGGGGTGCCTTAGCCGAAGCCTAGGGGTGCCCTAGCCTTAGGCTAGCTGAGCCCTAGCCTTATGATAGGGGAGCCCTAGCCTTAGCCTTAGCCTATGGGTGCCCTAGACTCATCCTTGGGGTGCCCTCGCCTCAGCCTAGGGGTGCCCTAGCCTAAGCCAAAGTGTGCCCTAGCCTAAGCCTAGGGGTGTCCTATCCTAAGCCTAGGGTTGCCCTAGCCTAAGCCTAGGGTTGCCCTAGCCTAAGCCTAGGGGTGCCCTAGCCTTAGGCTAGCTGAGCCCTAGCCTTAGCCTAAGCTTACGGGTGCCCTAGCCTAAGGCTAGGGGTGCCCTAGCCTATGCCTAGGGGTGCCCTAGCGTAAGCTTAGGGGTGCCCTAGCCTAAGACTAGGGGTGCCCTAGCCTAAGCTTAGGCGTGCCATAGCCTAAGCTTATGGGTGCCCTAGCCTAAGCCTAGGGGTGCCCTAGGGTTAGGCTAGGGGAGCTCTAGCCTTAGCCTATGTCTAGGGGTGCCCTAGCGTAATCCTTGTGGTGCCCTAGTCTAAGCCTAGGGGTGCTCTAGCCTAAGCCAAGGGGTGCCCTAGCCTTAGGCTAGGGGAGCCCTTGCCTTAGCCTAAGCCTAGGGGTGTCCTAGCCCAAGCCTAGGGGTGCCTTAGCCTAAGCCTAGGGGTGCCCTAGCCTAAGCCTAGTAGTGCCCAAGCCTAAGGCTAGGGGTGCCCTAGCCTTAGTCTAGTGGAGCCCTAGCCTTAGCCCAAGCCTAGGGGTGTCCTAGCCCAAGCCTAGGGGTGCCTTAGCCTAAGCCTAGGGGTGCCCTAGCCTAAGCCTAGGGGTGCCCTAGCCTAAGCCTAGGGGTGCCCTAGCCTAAGCCTAGGGGAGCCCTAGCCTTAGCCTAAGCCTACGGGTGTCCTACCCTAAGCCTAGGGGTGCCCGAGCCTAAGACTAGGGGTGCCCTAGCCTTATGCTAGCTGAGCCCTAGCCTTAGCCTAAGCATAGAGGTGCCCTACCTAAGGCTAGGGGTGCCCTAGCCTATGCCTAGGGCTCCCTTAGCGTAAGCCTTGAGGTGCCCTAGCCTTAGGCTAGGGGAGCCCTAGCCTTAGCGAAAGCCTAGGGGTGCCCTAGCCTAAGCCTAGGGGTGCCCTAGCCTAAGACTAGGGGTGCCCTAGCCTAAGCCTAGGGGTGCCCTAGCCTTAGGCTAAGGGAGCCCTAGCCTTAGCCTAAGCCTAGGGGTGCCCTAGCCTAAGACTATGGGTGCCCTAGCCTAAGATTAGGGGTGCCCTAGTGTAAGCCTAGGGGTGCCCTAGCCTAACACTAGGGGTGCCCTAGGGTTAGGCTAGGGGAGGCCTAGCCTTAGCCTAAGCCTAGGGGTGCCCTACCCTAAGCCTAGGGGTGCCCTAGCCTAAGCCTAGGGGTGCCCTAGCCTAAGCCAAGGGTGCCCTAGCCTAAGCCTAGGGGTGCCCTAACCTAAGCCTAGAAGTGCCATAGCCTAAGCCTAGGGGTGCCCTAGCCTAAGCCTTGGGGTGTCCTAGCCTAAGCCTAGTGGTGCCTTAGCCTAAGCCTATGGGTGCCCTAGCCTAATACTAGGGGTGCCCTAGCCTAAACCTAGTGGTGCCTTTGCCTAAGCCTAGGGGTGACCTAGCCTTAGCCTAAGCCTAGGGGTGCCCTGGCCTAAGGCTAAGGGTGCCCTAACCAAAGTCTAGGGTGCCCTAGCCTAAGCCTAGGGGTGCCTTAGCCTAAGCCTAGGGGTCCCCTAGCCTTAGCCTAAGCCTATGGGTGCCCTAGCCTAAGTCTAGGGGTGCCCTAGCCTAAGCCTAAGGGTGCCCTAGCCTAAACCTAGGGGTGCCCTAGCCTAACCCTAGGGCTACCCTAGCCTTAGGGTAGGGGAGCTCTAGCCTTAGCATAAGCCTAGGCGTGCCCTAGCCTAAGCCTAGGTGTGCCCTAGCCTAAGCCTAGGGGTGCCCTACCCTAAGCCTAGTGGTGCCCTACCCTAAGCCTAGGGATGCCCTAGCCTAAGCCTAGGCTTGCCCTAGCCTAAGCCTAGGCTTGCCCTAGCCTAAGCCTAGGCTTACCCTAGCCTTAGGCTAGCTGAGCCCTAGCCTAAGCCTAAGCCTAGGGGTGCCCTAGCCTTAGGCTAGCAGAGCCCTAGCCTTAGCCTAAGCCTCGGGGTGCCCTAGCCTAAGCCTAGGGGTGCCCTAGCCGAAGACTAGGGGTGCCCGAGCCTAAGCCTAGGAGTGCCCTAGCCTAAGCCTAGGGGTGCCCAAGGGTTAGGATAGGGGAACTCTAGCCTTAGCCTAAGCCTAGGGGTGCCCTAGCCTAAGCCTTGGGGTGCCCTAGCCTAAGCCTAATGGTGCCCTAGCCTAAGCCTAGGGGTGCCCTAGCCTAAGCCTAGGGGTGCCCTAGCCTAAGCTTAGGGGTGCCCTAGCCTAAGCCTAAGGGTGCTCTAGCCTAAGCCTAGTGGTGCCCTAGCCTTAGGCTAGGGGAGCCCTAGCCTTAGCCTAAGACTAGGGGTTCCCTAGCCTAATACTAGGGGTGCCCTAGCCTAAACTTTGTGGTTCCTTTGGCTAAGCCTAGGGGTGACCTAGCCTAAGCCTACGGGTGCCCTAGCCTAAACCTAGTGGTGCCTTTGCCTAAGCCTAGGGGTGACCTAGCCTTAGCCTAAGCCTAGGGTTGCCCTGGCCTAAGCCTATGGGTGCCCTAACCTAAGACTAGGGTGCCCTTGCCTAAGCCTAGGGGTGCCTTAGCCTAAGCCTAGGGGTCCCCTAGCCTTAACCTAAGCCTAGGGGTGCCTTAACCTAAGTCTAGGGGTGCCCTAGCCTAAGCCTAGGGGTTCCCTAGCCTAAGCATAGGAGTGCCCTAGCCAAAGCCTAGGGGTGCCCTAGCCTTAGGATAGGGGAGCCCTAGCCTTAGCCTAAGCATATGGGTGCCCTAGCCTCATCCTTGGGGTGCCCTAGCCTCAGCCTAGGGGTGCGCTAGCCTAAGCCAAGGTGTGTCCTAGCCTAAGACTAGGGGTGTCCTACCCTAAGCCTAGGGGTGCCCTAGCCTAAGCCTAGGGGTGCCCTAGCCTTAGGCTAGCTGAGCCCTAGCCTTAGCCTAAGCTTAGGGGTGCCCTAGCCTAAGGCTAGGGGTGCCCTAGCCTATGCCTAGGGGTGCCCTAGCGTAAGCCTTGGGGTGCCCTAGCCTAAGACTAGGGGTGCCCTAGCGTAAGCTTAGGCGTGCCATAGCCTAAGCTTATGGGTGCCCTAGCCTAAGCCTAGGGGTGCCCTAGGGTTAGGCTAGGGGAACTCTAGCCTTAGCCTATGTCTAGGGGTGCCCTAGCCTAAGCCTAGTGGTGCCCTAGCCTAAGCCTAGGGGTGCTCTAGCCTAAGCCTAGGGGTGCCCTAGCCTTAGGCTAGGGGAGCCCTAGCCTTAGCCTAAGCCTAGGGGTGTCCTAGCCCAAGCTTAGGGGTGCCTTAGCCTAAGCCTAGGGGTGCCCTAGCCTAAGCCTAGTAGTGCCCAACCTAAGGCTAGGGGTGCCCTAGCCTAAGCCTAGGGGTGCCGTAGCCCTAGGCCAGGGGAGCCCTAGCCTTAGCCTAAGCCTAGGGGTGCCCTAGCCTAAGCCTAGGGGTGCCCTAGCCTAAGCCTAATGGTGCCCTAGCCTAAGCCTAGGCGTGCCCTAGCCTAAGCCTAGGGGTGCCCTAGCCTAAGCCTAGGGGTGCCCTAGCCTAAGCATTGGTGTGCCCTAGCCTTAGGCTAGGGGGCCCTAGCCTTAACATAAGCCTAGGGGTGCCCTATCCTTAGGCTAGGGGAGCCCTAGCCTTAGCCTAAGCCTAGGGGTTCCCTAGCCCAAGCCTAAGGGTGCCTTAGCCTAAGCCTAGGGGTGCCCTAGCCTAAGCCTAGTAGTGCCCAAGCCTAAGGCTAGGTGTGCCCTAGCCTTAGTCTAGTGGAGCCTTAGCCTTAGCCAAAGCCTAGGGGTGCCCTAGCCTAAGCCTAGGGGTGCCATAGCCTAAGCCTAGGGGTGCCCTAGCCTAAGCCTAGGAGTGCCCTAGCCTAAGCCTAGGGGTGCCCAAGGGTTAGGATAGGGGAACTCTAGCCTTAGCCTAAGCCTAGGGGTGCCCTAGCCTAAGCCTAATGGTGCCCTAGCCTAAGCCTAGGGGTGCCCTAGCCTAAGCCTAGGGGTGCCCTAGCCTAAGCTTAGGGGTGCCCTAGCCTAAGCCTAAGGGTGCTCTAGCCTAAGCCTAGTGGTGCCCTAGCCTTAGGCTAGGGGAGCCCTAGCCTTAGCCTAAGACTAGGGGTGCCCTAGCCTAACACTAGGGGTGCCCTAGCCTAAACCTAGTGGTTCCTTTGGCTAAGCCTAGGGGTGACCTAGCCTAAGCCTACGGGTGCCCTAGCCTAAACCTAGTGGTGCCTTTGCCTAAGCCTAGGGGTGACCTAGCCTTAGCCTAAGCCTAGGTTTGCCCTGGCCTAAGCCTATGGGTGCCCTAACCTAAGACTAGGGTGCCCTTGCCTAAGCCTAGGGGTGCCTTAGCCTAAGCCTAGGGGTCCCCTAGCCTTAACCTAAGCCTAAGGGTGCCTTAACCTAAGTCTAGGGGTGCCCTAGCCTAAGCCTAGGGGTTCCCTAGCCTAAGCCTAGGAGTGCCCTAGCCAAAGCCTAGGGGTGCCCTAGCCTTAGGATAGGGGAGCCCTAGCCTTAGCCTAAGCATATGGGTGCCCTAGCCTCATCCTTGGGGTGCCCTAGCCTCAGCCTAGGGGTGCCCTAGCCTAAGCCAAGGTGTGTCCTAGCCTAAGACTAGGGGTGTCCTACCCTAAGCCTAGGGGTGCCCTAGCCTAAGCCTAGGGGTGCCCTAGCCTTAGGCTAGCTGAGCCCTAGCCTTAGCCTAAGCTTAGGGGTGCCCTAGCCTAAGGCTTGGGGTGCCCTAGCCTATGCCTAGGGGTGCACTAGTGTAAGCCTAGGGGTGCCCTAGCCTAAGACTAGGGGTGCCCTAGCGTAAGCTTAGGCGTGCCATAGCCTAAGCTTATGGGTGCCCTAGCCTAAGCCTAGGGGTGCCCTAGGGTTAGGCTAGGGGAACTCTAGCCTTAGCCTATGTCTAGGGGTGCCCTAGCCTAAGCCTAGTGGTGCCCTAGCCTAAGCCTAGGGGTGCTCTAGCCTAAGCCTAGGGCTGCCCTAGCCTTAGGCTAGGGGAGCCCTAGCCTTAGCCTAAGCCTAGGGGTGTCCTAGCCCAAGCTTATTGGTGCCTTAGCCTAAGCCTAGGGGTGCCCTAGCCTAAGCCTAGTAGTGCCCAAGCCTAAGGCTAGGGGTGCCCTAGCCTAAGCCTAGGGGTGCCGTAGCCCTAGGCCAGGGGAGCCCTAGCCTTAGCCTAAGCCTAGGGGTGCCCTAGCCTAAGCCTAGGGGTGCCCTAGCCTAAGCCTAATGGTGCCCTAGCCTAAGCCTAGGCGTGCCCTAGCCTAAGCCTAGGGGTGCCCTAGCCTAAGCCTAGGGGTGCCCTAGCCTAAGCCTTGGTGTGCCCTAGCCTTAGGCTAGGGGGCCCTAGCCTTAGCATAAGCCTAGGGGTGCCCTATCCTTAGGCTAGGGGAGCCCTAGCCTTAGCCTATGCCTAGGGGTGCCCTAGCCCAAGCCTAGGGGTGCCTTAGCCTAAGCCTAGGGGTGCCCTAGCCTAAGCCTAGTAGTGCCAAGCCTAAGGCTATGTGTGCCCTAGCCTTAGTCTAGTGGAGCCTTAGCCTTAGCCAAAGCCTAGGGGTGTCCTAGCCTTAGGCTAGGGGAGCCCTAGCCTTAGCCTAAGCCTACGGGTGCCCTAGCCTAAGCCTAGGGGTGCCCAGGCCTTAGGCTAGAGGAGCCCTAGCCTTAGCCTAAACCTATGGCTGCCCTAGCCTAAGCCTAGGGGTGCCCTAGTCTAAGCCTAGGGGTGCCCTAGCCTAAGCCTAGGGGTATCCTAGCCTAACCCTAGGGGTGCCCTAGCCTTAGGCTAGGGGAGCACTAGCTTAAGCCTAGGGGTGCACTAACCTAAGCCTAGGGGGGCCCTAGCCTAAGCCTAGGGATGCCCTAGCCTAAGCCTAGGGGTGCCCTAGCCTAAGCTTAGGGGTGCCCTAGCCTAAGTGTAAGGGTGCTCTAGCCTAAGCCTAGTGGTGCCCTAGCCTTAGGCTAGGGGAGCCCTAGCCTTAGCCTAAGACTAGGGGTGCCCTAGCCTAAGCCTAGGGGTGCCCTAGCCTAAATCTTGTGGTGCCTTTGGCTAAGCCTAGGGGTGACCTAGCCTAAGCTACGGGTGCCCTAGCCTAAACCTAGTGGTGCCTTTGCCTAAGCTTAGGGGTGACCTAGCCTTAGCCTAAGCCTAGGGTTGCCCTGGCCTAAGCCTATGGGTGCCCTAACCTAAGTCTAGGGTGCCCTTGCCTAAGCCTAGGGGTGCCCTAGCCTAAGCCTAGGGGAGCCCTAGCCTTAGCCTAAGCCTATGGGTGTCCTACCCTAAGCCTAGGGGTGCCCGAGCCTAAGACTAGGGGTGCCCTACCCTTATGCTAGCTGAGCCCTAGCCTTAGCCTAAGCATAGAGGTGCCCTACCTAAGGCTAGGGGTGCCCTAGCCTATGCCTAGGGGTCCCTTAGCGTAAGCCTTGGGGTGCCCTAGCCTTAGGCTAGAGGAGCCCTAGCCTTAGCGAAAGCCTAGGGGTGCCCTAGCCTAAGCCTAAGGGTGCCCTAGCCTAAGACTAGGGGTGCCCTAGCCTAAGCCTAGGGGTGCCCTAACCTTAGGCTAAGGGAGCCCTAGCCTTAGCCAAAGCCTAGGGGTGCCCTAGCCTAAGACTATGGGTGCCCTAGCCTAAGATTAGGGGTGCCCTAGTGTAAGCCTAGGGGTGCCCTAGCCTAACACTAGGGGTGCCCTAGGGTTAGGCTAGGGGAGGCCTAGCCTTAGCCTAAGCCTAGGGGTGCCCTACCCTAAGCCTAGGGGTGCCCTAGCCTAAGCCTAGGGGTGCCCTAACCTAAGCCTAGAAGTGCCATAGCCTAAGCCTAGGGGTGCCCTAGCCTAAGCCTTGGGGTGTCCTAGCCTAAGCCTAGTGGTGCCTTAGCCTAAGCCTATGGGTGCCCTAGCCTAATACTAGGGGTGCCCTAGCCTAAACCTAGTGGTGCCTTTGCCTAAGCCTAGGGGTGACCTAGCCTTAGCCTAAGCCTAGGGGTGCCCTGGCCTAAGGCTAAGGGTGCCCTAACCAAAGTCTAGGGTGCCCTAGCCTAAGCCTAGGGGTGCCTTAGCCTAAGCCTAGGGGTCCCCTAGCCTTAGCCTAAGCCTTTGGGTGCCCTAGCCTAAGTCTAGGGGTGCCCTAGCCTAAGCCTAAGGGTGCCCTAGCCTAAACCTAGGGGTGCCCTAGCCTAACCCTAGGGCTACCCTAGCCTTAGGGTAGGGGAGCTCTAGCCTTAGCATAAGCCTAGGCGTGCCCTAGCCTAAGCCTAGGTGTGCCCTAGCCTAAGCCTAGGGGTGCCCTACCCTAAGCCTAGTGGTGCCCTACCCTAAGCCTAGGGATGCCCTAGCCTAAGCCGAGGCTTGCCCTAGCCTAAGCCTAGGCTTGCCCTAGCCTAAGCCTAGGCTTACCCTAGCCTTAGGCTAGCTGAGCCCTAGCCTAAGCCTAAGCCTAGGGGTGCCCTAGCCTTAGGCTAGCAGAGCCCTAGCCTTAGCCTAAGCCTCGGGGTGCCCTAGCCTAAGCCTAGGGGTGCCCTAGCCGAAGACTAGGGGTGCCCGAGCCTAAGCCTAGGAGTGCCCTAGCCTAAGCCTAGGGGTGCCCAAGGGTTAGGATAGGGGAACTCTAGCCTTAGCCTAAGCCTAGGGGTGCCCTAGCCTAAGCCTTGGGGTGCCCTAGCCTAAGCCTAATGGTGCCCTAGCCTAAGCCTAGGGGTGCCCTAGCCTAAGCCTAGGGGTGCCCTAGCCTAAGCTTAGGGGTGCCCTAGCCTAAGCCTAAGGGTGCTCTAGCCTAAGCCTAGTGGTGCCCTAGCCTTAGGCTAGGGGAGCCCTAGCCTTAGCCTAAGACTAGGGGTTCCCTAGCCTAATACTAGGGGTGCCCTAGCCTAAACTTTGTGGTTCCTTTGGCTAAGCCTAGGGGTGACCTAGCCTAAGCCTACGGGTGCCCTAGCCTAAACCTAGTGGTGCCTTTGCCTAAGCCTAGGGGTGACCTAGCCTTAGCCTAAGCCTAGGGTTGCCCTGGCCTAAGCCTATGGGTGCCCTAACCTAAGACTAGGGTGCCCTTGCCTAAGCCTAGGGGTGCCTTAGCCTAAGCCTAGGGGTCCCCTAGCCTTAACCTAAGCCTAGGGGTGCCTTAACCTAAGTCTAGGGGTGCCCTAGCCTAAGCCTAGGGGTTCCCTAGCCTAAGCATAGGAGTGCCCTAGCCAAAGCCTAGGGGTGCCCTAGCCTTAGGATAGGGGAGCCCTAGCCTTAGCCTAAGCATATGGGTGCCCTAGCCTCATCCTTGGGGTGCCCTAGCCTCAGCCTAGGGGTGCGCTAGCCTAAGCCAAGGTGTGTCCTAGCCTAAGACTAGGGGTGTCCTACCCTAAGCCTAGGGGTGCCCTAGCCTAAGCCTAGGGGTGCCCTAGCCTTAGGCTAGCTGAGCCCTAGCCTTAGCCTAAGCTTAGGGGTGCCCTAGCCTAAGGCTAGGGGTGCCCTAGCCTATGCCTAGGGGTGCCCTAGCGTAAGCCTTGGGGTGCCCTAGCCTAAGACTAGGGGTGCCCTAGCGTAAGCTTAGGCGTGCCATAGCCTAAGCTTATGGGTGCCCTAGCCTAAGCCTAGGGGTGCCCTAGGGTTAGGCTAGGGGAACTCTAGCCTTAGCCTATGTCTAGGGGTGCCCTAGCCTAAGCCTAGTGGTGCCCTAGCCTAAGCCTAGGGGTGCTCTAGCCTAAGCCTAGGGGTGCCCTAGCCTTAGGCTAGGGGAGCCCTAGCCTTAGCCTAAGCCTAGGGGTGTCCTAGCCCAAGCTTAGGGGTGCCTTAGCCTAAGCCTAGGGGTGCCCTAGCCTAAGCCTAGTAGTGCCCAACCTAAGGCTAGGGGTGCCCTAGCCTAAGCCTAGGGGTGCCGTAGCCCTAGGCCAGGGGAGCCCTAGCCTTAGCCTAAGCCTAGGGGTGCCCTAGCCTAAGCCTAGGGGTGCCCTAGCCTAAGCCTAATGGTGCCCTAGCCTAAGCCTAGGCGTGCCCTAGCCTAAGCCTAGGGGTGCCCTAGCCTAAGCCTAGGGGTGCCCTAGCCTAAGCATTGGTGTGCCCTAGCCTTAGGCTAGGGGGCCCTAGCCTTAACATAAGCCTAGGGGTGCCCTATCCTTAGGCTAGGGGAGCCCTAGCCTTAGCCTAAGCCTAGGGGTTCCCTAGCCCAAGCCTAAGGGTGCCTTAGCCTAAGCCTAGGGGTGCCCTAGCCTAAGCCTAGTAGTGCCCAAGCCTAAGGCTAGGTGTGCCCTAGCCTTAGTCTAGTGGAGCCTTAGCCTTAGCCAAAGCCTAGGGGTGCCCTAGCCTAAGCCTAGGGGTGCCATAGCCTAAGCCTAGGGGTGCCCTAGCCTAAGCCTAGGAGTGCCCTAGCCTAAGCCTAGGGGTGCCCAAGGGTTAGGATAGGGGAACTCTAGCCTTAGCCTAAGCCTAGGGGTGCCCTAGCCTAAGCCTAATGGTGCCCTAGCCTAAGCCTAGGGGTGCCCTAGCCTAAGCCTAGGGGTGCCCTAGCCTAAGCTTAGGGGTGCCCTAGCCTAAGCCTAAGGGTGCTCTAGCCTAAGCCTAGTGGTGCCCTAGCCTTAGGCTAGGGGAGCCCTAGCCTTAGCCTAAGACTAGGGGTGCCCTAGCCTAACACTAGGGGTGCCCTAGCCTAAACCTAGTGGTTCCTTTGGCTAAGCCTAGGGGTGACCTAGCCTAAGCCTACGGGTGCCCTAGCCTAAACCTAGTGGTGCCTTTGCCTAAGCCTAGGGGTGACCTAGCCTTAGCCTAAGCCTAGGTTTGCCCTGGCCTAAGCCTATGGGTGCCCTAACCTAAGACTAGGGTGCCCTTGCCTAAGCCTAGGGGTGCCTTAGCCTAAGCCTAGGGGTCCCCTAGCCTTAACCTAAGCCTAAGGGTGCCTTAACCTAAGTCTAGGGGTGCCCTAGCCTAAGCCTAGGGGTTCCCTAGCCTAAGCCTAGGAGTGCCCTAGCCAAAGCCTAGGGGTGCCCTAGCCTTAGGATAGGGGAGCCCTAGCCTTAGCCTAAGCATATGGGTGCCCTAGCCTCATCCTTGGGGTGCCCTAGCCTCAGCCTAGGGGTGCCCTAGCCTAAGCCAAGGTGTGTCCTAGCCTAAGACTAGGGGTGTCCTACCCTAAGCCTAGGGGTGCCCTAGCCTAAGCCTAGGGGTGCCCTAGCCTTAGGCTAGCTGAGCCCTAGCCTTAGCCTAAGCTTAGGGGTGCCCTAGCCTAAGGCTTGGGGTGCCCTAGCCTATGCCTAGGGGTGCACTAGTGTAAGCCTAGGGGTGCCCTAGCCTAAGACTAGGGGTGCCCTAGCGTAAGCTTAGGCGTGCCATAGCCTAAGCTTATGGGTGCCCTAGCCTAAGCCTAGGGGTGCCCTAGGGTTAGGCTAGGGGAACTCTAGCCTTAGCCTATGTCTAGGGGTGCCCTACCCTAAGCCTAGTGGTGCCCTAGCCTAAGCCTAGGGGTGCTCTAGCCTAAGCCTAGGGCTGCCCTAGCCTTAGGCTAGGGGAGCCCTAGCCTTAGCCTAAGCCTAGGGGTGTCCTAGCCCAAGCTTAGGGGTGCCTTAGCCTAAGCCTAGGGGTGCCCTAGCCTAAGCCTAGTAGTGCCCAAGCCTAAGGCTAGGGGTGCCCTAGCCTAAGCCTAGGGGTGCCGTAGCCCTAGGCCAGGGGAGCCCTAGCCTTAGCCTAAGCCTAGGGGTGCCCTAGCCTAAGCCTAGGGGTGCCCTAGCCTAAGCCTAATGGTGCCCTAGCCTAAGCCTAGGCGTGCCCTAGCCTAAGCCTAGGGGTGCCCTAGCCTAAGCCTAGGGGTGCCCTAGCCTAAGCCTTGGTGTGCCCTAGCCTTAGGCTAGGGGGCCCTAGCCTTAGCATAAGCCTAGGGGTGCCCTATCCTTAGGCTAGGGGAGCCCTAGCCTTAGCCTATGCCTAGGGGTGCCCTAGCCCAAGCCTAGGGGTGCCTTAGCCTAAGCCTAGGGGTGCCCTAGCCTAAGCCTAGTAGTGCCAAGCCTAAGGCTATGTGTGCCCTAGCCTTAGTCTAGTGGAGCCTTAGCCTTAGCCAAAGCCTAGGGGTGTCCTAGCCTTAGGCTAGGGAAGCCCTAGCCTTAGCCTAAGCCTACGGGTGCCCTAGCCTAAGCCTAGGGGTGCCCAGGCCTTAGGCTAGAGGAGCCCTAGCCTTAGCCTAAACCTATGGCTGCCCTAGCCTAAGCCTAGGGGTGCCCTAGTCTAAGCCTAGGGGTGCCCTAGCCTAAGCCTAGGGGTATCCTAGCCTAACCCTAGGGGTGCCCTAGCCTTAGGCTAGGGGAGCACTAGCTTAAGCCTAGGGGTGCACTAACCTAAGCCTAGGGGGGCCCTAGCCTAAGCCTAGGGATGCCCTAGCCTAAGCCTAGGGGTGCCCTAGCCTAAGCTTAGGGGTGCCCTAGCCTAAGTCTAAGGGTGCTCTAGCCTAAGCCTAGTGGTGCCCTAGCCTTAGGCTAGGGGAGCCCTAGCCTTAGCCTAAGACTAGGGGTGCCCTAGCCTAATACTAGGGGTGCCCTAGCTTAAACCTTGTGGTGCCTTTGGCTAAGCCTAGGGGTGACCTAGCCTAAGCTACGGGTGCCCTAGCCTAAACCTAGTGGTGCCTTTGCCTAAGCTTAGGGGTGACCTAGCCTTAGCCTAAGCCTAGGGTTGCCCTGGCCTAAGCCTATGGGTGCCCTAACCTAAGTCTAGGGTGCCCTTGCCTAAGCCTAGGGGTGCCGTAGCCTAAGCCTAGGGGTCCCCTAGCCTTAGCCTAAGCCTAGGGGTGCCTTAGCCTAAGTCTAGGGGTGCCCTAGCCTAAGCCTAGGGGTTCCCTAGCCTAAGCCTAGGAGTGCCCTAGCCAAAGCCTAGGGGTGCCCTAGCCTTATGATAGGGGAGCCCTAGCCTTAGCCTTAGCCTATGGGTGCCCTAGACTCATCCTTGGGGTGCCCTCGCCTCAGCCTAGGGGTGCCCTAGCCTAAGCCAAAGTGTACCCTTGCCTAAGCCTAGGGGTGTCCTATCCTAAGCCTAGGGGTGCCCTAGCCTAAGCCTAGGGGTGCCCTAGCCTTAGGCTAGCTGAGCCCTAGCCTTAGCCTAAGCTTAGGGGTGCCCTAGCCTAAGGCTAGGGGTGCCCTAGCCTATGCCTAGGGGTGCACTAGCGTAAGCTTAGGGGTACCCTAGCCTAAGACTAGGGGTGCCCTAGCCTAAGCTTAGGTGTGCCATAGCCTAAGCTTATGGGTGCCCTAGCCTAAGCCTAGGGGTGCCCTAGGGTTAGGCTAGGGGAGCTCGAGCCTTAGCCTATGTCTAGGGGTGCCCTAGCCTAATCCTTGTGGTGCCCTAGCCTAAGCCTAGGGGTGCTCTAGCCTAAGCCTAGGGGTGCCCTAGCCTTAGGCTAGGGGAGCCCTAGCCTTCGCCTAAGCCTAGGGGTGTCCTAGCCCAAGCCTAGGGGTGCCTTAGCCTAAACCTAGGGGTGCCCTAGCCTAAGCCTAGTAGTGCCCAAGCCTAAGGCTAGGGGTGCCCTAGCCTTAGTCTAGTGGAGCCTTAGCCTTAGCCAAAGCCTAGGGGTGCCCTAGCCTAAGCCTAGGGGTGCCCTAGCCTAAGCCTAGGGGTGCCCTAGCCTAAGCCTAGGGGTGCCCTAGCCTAAGCCTAGGGGTGCCCTAGCCGAAGACTAGGGGTGCCCGAGCCTAAGCCTAGGGGTGCCCTAGCCTAAGCCTAGGGGTGCCCAAGGGTTAGGATAGGGGAACTCTAGCCTTAGCCTAAGCCTAGGGGTGCCCTAGCCTAAGCCTAATGGTGCCCTAGCCTAAGCCTAGGGATGCCCTAGCCTAAGCCTAGGGGTGCCCTAGCCTAAGCCTAGGGGTGCCCTAGCCTAAGCCTTGGGGTGCCCTAGCCTTAGGCTAGGGGTGCCCTAGCCTAAGCCTAGGGGTGCCCTAGCCTAAGCCTAGGGGTGCCCTAGCCGAAGCCAAAACCTATGGCTGCCCTAGCCTAAGCCTAGGGGTGCCCTAGTCTAAGCCTAGGGGTGCCCTAGCCTTAGGCTAGGGGAGCACTAGCCTAAGCCTAGGGGTGCACTAACCTAAGCCTAGGGGTGCCCTAGCCTTAGCCTAAGCCTAGGGGTGCCCTATCCTTAGGCTAGGGGAGCCCTAGCCGTAGCCTAAGCCTAGGGGTGCCCTAGCCCAAGCCTAGGGGTGCCTTAGTCTAAGCCTAGGGGTGCCCTAGCCTAAGCCTAGTAGTGCCCAAGCCTAAGGCTAGGGTGCCCTAGCCTTAGTCTAGTGGAGCCTTAGCCTTAGCCAAAGCCCAGGGGTGCCCTAGCCTAAGCCTAGGGGTGCCATAGCCTAAGCCTAGGGGTGCCCTAGCCTAAGCCTAAGGGTGCCCTATCCTAAGCCTAGGGTTGCCCTAGCCTAAGCCTAGGGGTGCCCTAGCCTTAGGCCAGGGGAGCCCTAGCCTTAGCCTAAGCTTAGGGGTGCCCTAGCCTAAGACTAGGGGTGCCCTAGCCTAAGCTTAGTGGTGCCCTAGTGTAAGCCTTGGGGTGCCCTAGCCTAAGCCTAGGGGTGCCCTAGGGTTAGGCTAGGGGAGGCCTAGCCTTAGCCTAAGCCAAGGGGTGCCCTACCCTAAGCCTAGGGGTGCCCTAACCTAAGCCTAGGAGTGCCATAGCCTAAGCCTAGGGGTGCCCTAGCCTAAGTCTTGGGGTGTCCTAGCCTTAGGCTAGGGGAGCCCTAGCCTTAGCCTAAGCCTACGGGTGCCCTAGCCTAAGCCTAGGGGTGCCCAGGCCTTAGGCTAGAGGAGCCCTAGCCTTAGCCTAAACCTATGGCTGCCCTAGCCTAAGCCTAGGGGTGCCCTAGTCTAAGCCTAGGGGTGCCCTAGCCTTAGGCTAGGGGAGCACTAGCCTAAGCCTAGGGGTGCACTAACCTAAGCCTAGGGGTGCCCTAGCCTAAGCCTAGGGGTGCCCTAGCCTAAGCTTAGGGGTGCCCTAGCCTAAGCCTAAGGGTGCTATAGCCTAAGCCTAGTGGTGCCCTAGCCTTAGGCTAGGGGAGCCCTAGCCTTAGCCTAAGACTAGGGGTGCCCTAGCCTAATACTAGGGTTGCCCTAGCCTAAACCTAGTGGTGCCTTTGGCTAAGCCAAGGGGTGACCTAGCCTAACCTACGGGTGCCCTAGCCTAAACCTAGTGGTGCCTTTGCCTAAGCCTAGGGGTGACCTATCCTTAGCCTAAGCCTAGGGTTGCCCTGGCCTAAGCCTATGGGTGCCCTAACCTAAGTCTAGGATGCCCTTGCCTAAGCCTAGGGGTGCCTTAGCCTAAGCCTAGGGGTCCCCTAGCCTTAGCCTAAGCCTAGGGGTGCCTTAGCGTAAGTCTAGGGGTGCCCTAGCCTAAGCCTAGGGGTGCCCTAGCCTAAGCCTAGGGGTGCCCTAGCCTAAGCCTACGCGTGCCCTAGCCTAAGCCTAGGGGTGCCCTACCCTAAGCCTAGGGTTGCCCTACCCTAAGCCTAGGGGTGCCCTAGCCTAAGCCTAGGCTTGCCCTAGCCTAAGACTAGGCTTGCCCTAGCCTAAGCATAGGCTTACCCTAGTCTTAGGCTTGCTGAGCCCTAGCCTAAGCCTAAGCCTAGGGGTGCCCTAGCCTAAGCCTAGGGGTGCCCTAGCCTTAGGATAGCGGAGCCCTAGCCTTAGACTAAGTCAAGGGGTGCCCTAGCCTAAGAATAGGGGTGCCCTAGCCTAAGCTTAGGGGTGCCCCAGCCTAAGCCTAGGGGTGCCCAAGCCAAGCCTAGGGGTGCCCTAGGGTTAGGATAGGGGAACTCTAGCCTTAGCCTAAGCCTAGGGGTGCCCTAGCCTAAGCCTAGGGGTGCCCTAGCCTAAGCCTAGGGGTGCCCTAGCCTAAGCCTAGGGGTGACCTAGCCTAAGCCTTGGGGTGCCCTAGCCTTAGGCTAGGGGGCTCTAGACTTAGCTTAAGCCTAGGGGTGCCCTAGCCTAAGACTAGGGGTGCCCTAGCCTAAGCTTAGGGGTGCCCTAGCCTAAGCCTAGGGGTGCCATAGCCTAAGCCTAGTGGTGTCCTAGGCTTAGGCTTGGGGAGCCCTAGCCTTATCCTAAGCCTAGGGGTGCCCTAGCCTAAGCCTAGGGGTGCCCTACCCTAAGCCTAGGGGTGCCCTAGCCTAAGCCTACGGGTGCCCTACCCGAAGCCTAGGTGTGCCCTAGCCTAAGCCTAGGGGTGCCCTACCCTAAGCCTAGGGGTGCCCTAGCCTAAGCCTAGGGGTGCCCTAGCCTAAGCCAAGGGGTGCCCTAGCCTAAGCCTAGGGGTGCCGTAGCCTAAGACTAGGGGTGCCCTAGCCTAAGCTTAGAGGTGCCCTCGCCTAAGCCTAGGGGTGCCCTAGCCTAAGCCTAGGGGTGCCCTAGCCTAAGCCTAGGGGTGTCCTAGCGTTAGGCTAGGGAATCCCTAGCCTTATCCTAAGCCTAGGGGTGCCCTAGCCTAAGCCTAGGGGTGCCCTAGCCTTAGGCTAGCAGAGCCCTAGCTTTAGCCTAAGCCTAGGGTTGCCCTTGCCTAAGCCTAGGGGTGCCCTAGCCTAAGCCTAGGGGTGCCCTACCCTAAGCCAAGGGGTGCCCTAGCCTAAGCCTAGGGGTGCCGTAGCCTAAGACTAGGGGTGCCCTAGCCTAAGCTTAGAGGTGCCCTAGCTTAAGCCTACGGGTGCCCTAGCTTAAGCCTGGGGGTGCCCTAGCCTTAGGCTAGGGGAGCCCAAGCCGTAGCCTAAGCTTATGGGTGCCCTAGCCTAAACCTAGGGGTGCCCTACCCTAAGCCTAGGGGTGCCCTACCCTAAGCCTAGGGGTGTCCTACCCTAAGCCTAGGGGTGCCCTAGCCTTAGGCTAGCTGAGCCCTAGCCTTAGCCTAAGCCTAGGGGTGCCCTAGCCTAAGCCTTGGGGTGCCTTAGACTAAGCCTAGGGGTGCCCTAGCCTTAGACTAAGCCTAGGGGTGCCCTAGCCTAAGCCTAGTGGTGCCCTAGCCTAAGCCTAGGGGTGCCCTAGCCAAATCCTTGAGGTGCCCTAGCCTAAGCATAAAGGTGCCCTAGCCTTAGGCTCGGGGATGCCCTAGCCTTAGCTTAAGCCTAGGGGTGCCCTAGCCTAAGCCCAGGGGTGCCCTAGCCTAAGCCTATGGGTGCCCTAGCCTTAGGCTTGGGTAGCCCTAGCCTTAGCCTAAGCCTAGGGGTGCCCTAGCCTAAGCCTAGGGGTGCCCTAGCCTAAGCCTAGGGATGCCCTAGCCTAAGCCTAGGGGTGCCCTGGTCTTAGGCTAGGGGAGCCCTAGCCTTAGCCTAAGCCTAGGGATGCCCTACCCAAGCCTAGAGGTGCCCAAGCCTAAGCCTAGGGGTGCTCTAGCCTTAGGCTAGGGGAGCCCTAGCTTTAGCCTAAGCTTAGGGGTGCCCTATCCTAAGTCTAGGAGTGCCCTGCCTAAGCCTAGGGGTGCCTAACCTTACGCTAGGGGATCCCTAGCCTTAGCCGAAGCCTAGGGGTGCCCTAGCCTAAGTGTAGGAGTGCCCTAGCATAAGCCTAGGGGTGCCCTAGCCTAAGCCTAAGGGTGCCATAGCCTAAGCCTAGGGGTGCCCTAGCCTAAGCCTAGGGATGCCCTAGCCTTAGGCTGGGAGCCCTACCCTTAGCCTAAGCCTAGTGGTGCACTAGCCTAAGCCTATGGGTGTCCTAACCTATGCCTAGGGGTGCCCTAGCCTTAGGCTAGGGGTGCCCTAGCCTTAGGCTAGGGGTGCCCTAGCCAAATCCTAGGGGTGCCCTAGCCTAAACCTAGGGGTGCCCTACCCTAAGCGTAGGGGTTCCCTAGCCTAAGCATAGGGGTGCCCTAGCCTAAGCCTAGGGGTGCCCAAGCCTTTGGCTAGGGGAGACCTAGCCTTAACCTCAGCCTAGGGGTGCCCTAGCCTACGCGTAGGGGTTCCCTAGCCTGAGCCTGGGGGTGCCCTAGCCTGAGCCTAGGGGTGCCCTAGCCAGAGGCTAGGAGAGCTCTATCCTGAGCCTCAGCCTAGGGGTGCCCTAGCCTTAGCCTAGGGGTGCCCTAGCGTGAGGCTAGGGGAGCACTATTCTGAGGCTAGGGGAACCCTAGCCTCAGCCTACGCCTTGTGGTGCCCTAGCCTAAGCCTAGGGGTGCCCTAGCCTTAGCCTAAGCCTAGGGGTGCCCTCGTCTAAGCCTAGTGATGCCCTATCCTAAGCCTAGGGGTGCCCTAGCCTTAAGCTGTGGGAGCCCTAACCTTAGCCTAAGCCTAGGTGTACCCTAGCCTAAGCCTAGGGGTGCCCTAACCTGAGCCTAGGGGAACCCTAGCCTTAGCCTAAGCCTAGGGGTGCCCTAGCCTTAGGCTAGCGGAGCCCTAGCCTTAGCCTAAGCCTAGGGGTGCCCTAGCCTAAGAATAGGGGTGCCCTAGCCTAAGCTTAGGGGTGCCCCAGCCTAAGCCTAGGGGTTCCCAAGCCTAAGCCTAGTGGTGCCCTAGCCTAAGCCTAGTGGTGCCCTATCCTAAGCCTAGGGGTGCCCTAGCCTAAGCCTACGGGTGCCCTACCCTAAGCCTAGGGGTGCCCTAGCCTAAGCCTAGGGGTGCCCTACCCTAAGCCTAGGGGTGCCCTAGCCTAAGCCTAGGGGTTCCCTAGCCTTAGGCTAGCTGAGCCCTAGCTTTAGCCTAAGCCTAGGGCTGGCCTTGCCTAAGCCTAGGGGTGCCCTAGCCTAAGCCTAGGGGTGCCCTAGCCTAAGCCAAGGGGTGCCCTAGCCTAAGCCTAGGGGTGCCGTAGCCTAAGACTAGGGATGCCCTAGCCTAAGCTTAGGGGTGCCTTAGCGTAAGCCTAGGGGTGCCCTAGCCTAAGCCTAGGGGTGCCCTAGCCTAAGCCTAGGGGTGCCCTAGCCTAAGCCTAGGGGTGTCCTAGCGTTAGGCTAGGGAAACCCTAGCCTTATCCTAAGCCTAGGGGTGCCCTAGTCTAAGCCTATGGGTGCACTAGCCTAAGCCTAGGGGTGCCCTAGCCTAAGCCTAGGGGTGCCCTAGCCTTAGGATAGGGGAGCCCTAGCCTTAGCCTAAGCCTACGGGTTCCCTAGCTTAAGCCTAGGGGTGCCCAAGCCTAAGCCTGGGGGTGCCCTAGCCTTAGGCTAGGGGAGCCCAAGCCTTAGCCTAAGCTTATGGGTGCCCTAGCCTAAGCCTAGGGGTGCCCTACCCTAAGTCTAGGGGTGCCCTACCCTAAGCCTAGGGGTGCCCTAGCCTTAGGCTAGCTGAGCCCTAGCCTTAGCCTAAGCCTAGGGGTTCCCTAGCCTAAGCCTTGGGGTGTCTTAGACTAAGCCTAGGGGTGGCCTAGCCTTAGCCTAAGCCTAGGGGTGCCCTTGCCCAAGCCTAGGGGGGCCCTAGCCTAAGCCTTTGGGTGCCCAGGCCTTAGGCTAGAGGAGCCATAGCCTTAGCCTAAGCCTATGGCTGCCCTAGCCTAAGCCTAGTGGTTCCCTAGCCTAAGCCTAGGCGTGCCCTAGCCATATCCTTGGGGTGCCCTAGCCTAAGCATAAAGGTGCCCCAGCCTTAGGCTCGGGGATGCCCTAGCCTTAGCTTAAGCCTAGGGGTGCCCTAGCCTAAGCCTAGGGGTGCCCTAGCCTAAGCCTAGGGTTGCCCTAGCCTAAGCCTAGGGGTGCCCTAGCCTTAGGCTAGGGGAGCCCTAGCCTTAGCCTAAGCCTAGGGGTGCCCTAGCCAAAGCCTAAGGGTGCCCTAGCCTAAGCCTAGAGGTGCCCTCGCCTTAGGCTAGGGAGCCCTAACAATAGCGTAAGCCTAGAGATGCCTTAGCCTCAGCCTTGGTGTGCCCTAGCCTAAGCCCAGGGGTGCCCTAGCCTAAGCCTATGGGTGCCCTAGCCTTAGGCTGGGGTAGCCCTAGCCTTAGCGTAAGCCTAGGGGTGCCCTAGCCTAAGCCTAGGGTTGCCCTAGCCTAAGCCTAGGGGTGCCCTGGCCTTAGGCTAGGGGAGCCCTAGCCTTAGCCTAAGCCTAGGGGTGCCCTACCCAAGCCTAGGGGTGCCCTAGCCTAAACTTAGGGATTCCCTAGCCTTAGGCTAGGCGAGCCCTAGCCTTAGCCTAAGCCTAGGGGTGCCCTAGTCTAAGCCTAGGGTTGCCCTAGGCTAAGCCTAGGGGTGCCCTTGCCTTACACTAGGGGATCCCTAGCCTTAGCCGAAGCCTAGGGGTGCCCTAGCCTAAGTGTAGGGGTGCCCTAGCCTGAGCCTATGGGTGCCCTAGCCTTAGCCTAAGCCTAGGGGTGCCCTAGCCTAAGCCTAAGGGTGCCGTAGCCTAAGCCTAGGGGTGCCCTAGCCTAAGCCTAGGGGTGCCCTAGCCTTAGACTGGGAGCCGTACCCTTAGCCTAAGCCTAGGGGTGCACTAGCCTAAGCCTATGGGTACCCTAGCCTATGCCTAGGGGTGCCCTAGCCTTAGGCTAGGGGTGCCCTAGCCAAATACTAGGGGTGCCCTAGCCTAAGCCTAGGGTCCCCTAGCCTAAACGTAGGGGTTCCCTAGCCTAAGCATAGGGGTGCCCTAGCCTAAGCCTAGGCGTACCCTAGCCTTTGGCTAGAGGAGACCTAGCCTTAGCCTAAGCCTAGGGGTGCCCTAGCCTAAGCGTAGGGGTTCCCTAGCCTGAGCCTAGGGGTGCCCTAGCTTGAGCCTAGGGGTGCCCCAGCCTGACGCTAGGGGAGCCCTAGCCTTAGCCTAAGCCTAGGGGTGCCCTAGTCTAAGCCTATTGGTGCCTTAGCCTAAGCCTAGAGGTGCCCTTGCCTGAGCCTAGGGTTGCCCTAGCCAGAGGCTAGGAGAGCTCTATCCTGAGCCTCAGCCTAGGGGTGCCCTAGCCTTAGCCTAGGGGTGCCCTAGCGTGAGGCTAGGGGAGCACTCTCCTGAGGCTAGGGGAACCCTAGCCTTAGCCTACGCCTTGTGGTGCCCTAGCCTAAGCCTAGGGGTGCCCTAGCCTTAGCCTAAGCCTAGGGGTGCCCTCGCCTAAGCCTAGTGATGCCCTAGCCTAAGCCTAGGGGTGCCCTAGCCTTAAGCTATGGGAGCCCTAATCTTAGCCTAAGCCTAGGGGTACCCTAGCCTAAGCCTAGGGGTGCCCTAACCTGAGCCTAGAGGAGCCCTAGCCTTAGCCTATGCCTAGTGGTGCCCTAGCCTAAGCCTTGGGGTGCCCTTGCCTAAGCCTAGGGGTGCCCTAGCCTAAGCCTAGGGGTGTCCTAGCCTTAGGCTAGGGGAGCCGTAGCCTTTGCCTAAGCCTAGGGGTACCCTAGCATAAGCCTAGGGGTGCCCTATCCTAAGACTAAGTCTAGGGGTGCCCTAACCTAAGCCTAGGGGTGCCCTAGCCTTAGGCTAGGCGAGCCGTAGCCTTAGCCTAAGCCTAGAGGTGCCCTAGCCTGAGCCTGTTCTGTCTGACTTCCATGTTAGGACACATAGACCATCTGAGTAAACCCTTTGATTCTGTGTCCTTCTCCTTCCCATAGACAAAACTGCAGCCAGCACCAGACGTTAAACCTGCAGACTAAATGTTTCTCAAAAGTCTAGAAAGAGCAGTCATAGCTTGAAAACCTAGTCTGCAGAAGAGAAGACACAGAATCAAAAGCTACAACTGAAAAAAAAAAAAAAAAAGCTCCAGGTGGGTGTCATTCAGACAACCGATTCCAATGAGTACACTTGAGCTTCCCCCAGTGTAAAATTGCTTTTACTTTCATACTATTGTAATTCAAAGAGTTTCCCATATCTCACCTCCAAATGTAACTCCAGCAGATTCAAGTATGTTAAGGAAGAGGCAATTATTCTGGTGTTTCCCCTGCAACGATTATGGAGTCTCAAAGAGTTTTACTATTCTCAGCTCATGCCTTAGATTTTCAACTATTTGAATGTGAAGGAAATCTTAACATGCCGCATTTCATAGGCTGTCTTCAGTGTTGCCTCACCCAGATTTACGTTTTTCATTTCTAGAGTGCCTCAACATGAGTTTTTTTTGGGGGGTTGGTTAAGTAGCATTATCATTTTCCATCATCAGTTGTTGATGGGAAATTTTACATCCTGCAGGTTCCCGTATACAATAATTACATTAAACAATGGAGCTTTCTGTATCTTCCTGTTTTTCACAACAGGTTATGCTCACTCATATTGTTAGCTTATCACGCCAAATGTCCGAGATGCACAGGTGGTGTTAACTGAAGGGCGGAATGATTCATGCATTGGTCACTTTAGCATTGCAAGTTCATGAGCATCTTGATTTTGAAATTCAGTAAAGGGAGATTATGCCTTAGCCAGTTAAATGCTACTCCTTCCAAACCTCACATACACTCAGCCATATCTGAGCAGAAGCCACATTATCTACGTGAAACAGCTTTGGGTGCTCCCCAGTTATATGCAGATGCCCACCAAACATGAGATTATTTTGCTTTCTCTGACTTGGCTCTTACTAGCATTCAGCCTCATTCCATCTCTTTTGTAGATGGTTGTGGATTCTGGGGGGCCTATGGCATAATGGTGGGCTTATGAGGTTAAAAAAATATTGTAGCGAAGTTTTCTTGATGTGCATTTAATATTTATTTACAACTCTCTTTTATATACGTGTGTCTGTGGATTTCAACACTTAAGTGCACAGATTAGCATATTCCCATAGCGGAGTGAACATCCCTTCCGTCATGTCTATAGGTATTTCTCCTTCCTATGTGCAGCTGGACAGTAATTTATCTGGGGAACGTCTGGTAAACCATGACAATGGTGCTTCCCCAGCTTTCTGGGATGAAGGGCCAGGCCATTGGTTACCTTTATAGAAGTCTCCTGACACTTCCTAGGGATGTCTGTTTCTGGGATCATAGTGGCTTCCTCTTCCTCGGTTGGTCTTGTTGGTAGGTGCTGTCCAGTTGGTCTGCTTCAAAGCAACCTCAATGTACAGGACAAGGAAAGGCTTGCCAGTCCTGGGCCACCCTCATTTCTTTCTGATGTTTGAACCCATCGTTGCAGTTCCCTTGGCCATGCATTCTTCAAACGGCCTGGCTCTTTGTCACTGATCCTCCCCTTTAATCTGACCAAAAGTGTTCGTCATCTGGTCCTCTCTCTGACAAGGTTCTGCCTAGTTTTACTAGTCCTCCACTACCTGACAGTGTATCAATGATTAGCATAAGGTTTTCAGTGGTGTATTTCGTCATCCTCAGTGTGTCCTTATTGGGGGCTCTTACAACTCTTGTTACAATCCATACACCAATTGTATCTGACATAGTCATACGTATATTGCCATCATTCTTTTCTAGACATTTACTTTCTATTGAGCCCTTGGGATCAGCTCCCCTTTCTTTCCTCCTCCCCCACTCGTGGTTCCTTGATAGATTATAGATTGTTATTATTTTCATATCTCACATCGACCATTGTCTCTTTTATCCTCAGCTTTCTGTTGCTCCTCTCCCTGCGAGGGGTGTGTGGTTATATGTCATTCATTGCTCTCAGTTCCCCTTCCTTCCATCCTCTACCCTCCTTCCCCCTACCCTTTTGGTATCTCTATTCCCATTCCTGTTCCTGGGTTCCATGTGTTGTGAGTTTTATCTCTTGCTAATACCTATGCAGTCTAGTCCAGAGTGGGAAGCGGCACTGGGGTGATGATATTGGGGGGTGAGGAGGCCTCAAGGGGTCAGAGGCAGATTGTGTGATTCATTGGTGTGATCCATGTCTCCTCAGGGGGGCCTCCACCCAGTGGGACACAGCATCTGGGATACTTGTGGCTTTCTCCTGAGACAGCATGGTGGCCAAGGGACCGGGCATTGAGGGTGGGACTCTGGGCCTGGGGTGGCAGCACTTGCAGAAGCCACCCCCTCCCCCAGGCACCCACCTGGATATGGACGAGCACGTGAGACAGTTGGCTGTGAACTTTGATGGTGGCCTCAGCGTCTCAGAGCAGGTGGGGTCTGGCCTGAGTCAGCTCCCACAGCTCCAACCTGGAAGCCCTGCCCCAGGCGGGGGTCAGCAGTTATCCCAGCATGTTCTTTCCTCCCCCTCAGCTTCTGTCTGGTCAGCCCTTCAGCTTCCTGGCTGGGTTTAGAACTTGTCCTAAGCTCCCTGAGGGCCAACGTCCTGAGATCTTGCTCAGCGCTTCAGGCCTTTCTGCATACTCTCCTCCCAGGAGCCCATTATCACTAGCAGTTTACCCCTTGCTCTAACGATGCTCCAGGAGGCCTGCTTGGGAAGTGTTGGGCTGTTGCCTGGTTCAGTCCCACTAACTGCTCCTCAGGAGATAGAAGAGGTTCCCTGCTCCTGGAAAGATTTACTGGCTTTCAAACGCTCTGGAGGAATCCCCATGAGTCAGCAGGTGGGGTCATTCTAAAGCCCGGCACTCCACAGGTAGCCACGTTGTGTGCCACCCAGGCATGCTATGTGTTTGGAGGAGACTGCACACCCTTCAAAGGTAGAAGCTGCACCCCTCCATGGTTCTTGCATGCAGCAAATGCAGGGCCCCTGAGACTCCGGGCCAGCCTCTGGGCTAGGATCATGGGCAAATCGTTATCTCGCCTAAGCTCCATCTGGGCTGGAAACGCAGTAGCTTCTACTGTGACCTGGGTCAGTCTGGGGCTGTGCAGGGCATCCTCCGCCCAGCTCAACTCTTCCCAGAACGCCCCTGCAGGTGCAGGGAGCCCCTGGATTGGGAAAGTGACCCTGCTAAGTGGGCTTTGTGACCAGGTTCCCTGATCTACCGACCCAGCTTTGCCTCCTCCACAGGCCGCAGACAGCAGGGGCTGCCCTGGGTTCCCTGAACTCGGGCCCTCTCCAGAGACAGTGTGGGCAGGACCTGGAGGGTGTGGAAGTGAGTCGTGCCGGGAAACTGGATGGAGGAACGGAGGGTAGGGTAGATGCTGGGTGGGCTGAGGGGGCAGGTGATGCCCTGCAGAGTTCCAGAACCAGGGCTGAGGGATGTGGGAGCTGTTGGGGCAGCTGGCCCTTTCGTGAGTTTTAGGAGCTGCCTGAACCCCATCCACATTGACCCTCTCCAGCCCCACCTTTGGCAGATGCTGGCAGAGAAGTTCAAGGTCTTCCAGGAGAAAGGGCAGAGTGTGGGGCTGCCAGGGTTCAGGCCCTGAGGGAGCTGGCAGGTGCCCTGGAACTCGCCTCCCCCAGCTCCATGGCCCAGAGTCAAGTCCACAGGAGCTGCGTAGAGGCCGCATGGGTGAGGCTGGACAAGGCAATGAAAGCCCACACAGAGGTGGGTGCCCAGATGGACAGGCCAGCGACAGCCAAAAAGCTCGGGACACAGGGGCCTACCCCAGATGTGTGTGCGTGTGTGTGCGTGTGTGTGTGTGCTCATGTGTAGGGGTGGGCATGTGGGTGTGTGCATGCGTACTTCTGTGTGTATTCTCGTGTGCGCATGTGTGAATGAAGGGGCATGGCTGACTCCAGCTCCCAGCATCAATCAGCCTTCCCTGTCCAACCATGCTTCTTCCTGCCCCCAGTTTGGAGTCCTTCAGCGCAGGTCACTCCTTGTGGCAGGAGCACGAAGTGTGCTCTCCCAATGCTCCCTGAGCACGGTCCACAGTTTCGTTTGGGGCACAGGCCCTGCTGGTCTTCTTGCTGACCGCCACTCTTAGAGCGCCCTGCCTCCCCTCCCCACACCCTCCTTTCTCGGCATCTGGTGTCTCAGTGCACTGAGCACCTGACAGGTCCTGCAACCGAAATCCTGGGGCTGGGTGGCTCCGGGGCCAGCCCTCTCCTCACTGACTGTTGGAGTTGCTACAGGCAGACCCCCTGACAGGCAGCCCACACGCTCCCTGAGCCTCAATCCTCATGTGCTCAGGGCTCCCCATCTTTTTGCCTTCCTCCCAACATGCGTATCAAGACCCTTTCCTCCCTCGGGCCCTGCCTGTGGGCCCCGGACCTCATCAGGAACCTGCTGTGATCAGAGGAAACCATCCATCTTCTAACCACCGAAGGGCAAGAAGGCGCGAATGTACAGCGATGATAATAGGTAAAGGTCATGGTAAAGTCATAGAGGACAGGAAAGACAGGGTCGAGAGAATACAATACAGAGTCAGACATGTTTTATTAGGCATGCTCACTTCAGCTCCTCTTGATGGACCACGTGGAACTGGGAGAAGTGGAACCTTTGCTATCTTCGGACGTGTATAGGGAGCATGGAGACACACCTCTTCAGTAGTGACATGGGTCACAAGGTGGGCGGTATCTATCGTAAGCCCCCTGTACTTGAGCTCACCAAGGTGAGGAAAGCTAATACCTGCATTGGGGGAAGCTACCACGGGGGCTGGGTGTCACGGTGGGAAGAGAGGGCAAAAGGACCATATCTGCTTCTACACAGAGATACAATCAGTCATGTGCTCACATTTAGGCAGCCTAGCTGTTAACGGAGAATCCGTGGGAATGATTTTTAAAGCAGGATAATGTACTTGGACTTTACCTCTAACTTACCAAAGTAGAGGCTTTCCTACCGTGGAATACCAGCTTTCCAGATTCTCCCTGTTATAAGTTAGGGAATAGAGTCTTCGTCCTATTTCCCTCCGTGTTAACGCCCCACAAATCCCCAAGCCACAGTCTTTGCTCAAAAGGAGGTGGCCCTGTTCTCAGGGAGAAAGTTGCTGGCCTTCCTTCCCGCTGTGCCCTCGATTTCCACCAGGCGGCGCTAGAGCTGTGGGGCCACATGCAGAAGGTGGTCCTGGTGGAGGGTGCTGTCCTTGGCCACGACCTGGCGTCTGTGGAGGTCCTGCAGCGCCAGCACCGCCTCCTGCAGGGGAGGGCCCCAGTCCCTCCCCACCGCAAGAAACCCTCTTTGTAGGCAATGGATGGATGAGGAGCCCTCACCCCCAGCTGACCCCAGGCAGGACTGCAGCCTGCCCCTGCCCCCTCTGGGATGGGGGGTGACGGGCCTGGGCTTGACCTAGACTGGGGTACAGCCAGGATGGCCTGCAGAGTCCTGGGTGGAGGAGCATTCAGCCTGCTCTCTGCCAGCTGTAGAGGGAGCTGGTGGCTGTGGACGAGGTCGTGGTTCAGATGGGGATGGAGTCCATCCAGGTACGCCCTGCGGTCCAGGAGAGCCTGGCCGGGCAGCTGGCTGAGGTGCAGGAGGCCTGGGCCACCTGGACATGAAGGCCTGGGAGCAGGGCCAGCAGCTGGAGTGGGTAGCCCATGGCCACGCCTTCCTCAGGCACTGCCAGGAACTGCTGTATGTGCCACCCCACCTGGATGGGGGCTCACTCTGTTCCATGCGGGTGGGGGCACCCAGCTCTTCCCTGCCTCCTCCCTGTTCTGCCCTCTGGCCCTGAGACCTGTTCCGATGCCCTGTCCCCCACCCAGCACTCGGGCTCAAGAAAAGCAGGCGCTAGTCTATATCCTCAGAAAGGCCAGCTGGGGCCAAGGAGACACTGGGGCAGGAGCTCTGCCTGAGAGCCCAGGCAGTGCGGCCGGCGGGGTAGCAGCTGCTGGACACCAGCCACGTCATGGCCCCAGAGATGTGCGCGCTGAGGGCTAGGGCCAGGGTGGTGCGTGGCCAGAGCTCCCTTTCCTGCTGCTCCCTGCTCCATGGTAACCCAGCCCTGCCCCACCCAGGCGACACCCTGAGCACCTCCCAACAGCCCTCTGCCCCCCAGGTCACAGTGTCTCCGGGAGCTGGACAGGCAGCTGCAGGAGCTATGGGCGGCCTGGGCCCTTCACCAGGAGCACTGCCAGGTGAGCCAGGACCAGGAGGAGCTGCGGGGAATGCTGGGTCAGGCCGAGGTCTGGCTGGCCTCCTGAGAGGACCTCCTGCTAGATCCTGACTGTGGGGTGAGCAGGGATCCGCCCCTTAGAGGGCCACATGCCTGGCACCAGGACTTGGAAAGGCAGCTGGCAGCCCAGGAGGAGAAGCTCACCCAGCTCCAAATGTAGGTGAGGGTGTGGAGGGTGGGACTGAGGAGGGGTCGAGGGGCCTCCACCTGCGTTGGGGTCTCCAGAGCATTGATCTGCCCTGAGGGGCACTCATTCGGGGAAACAGCCGCAGGGTCCTGTCCTCCATGGGCAGTCTGGCTCTGTGGGGTCCATCACAGCTTCTTCTGCCCAACTGCTCCCTCCCCTCCTCCTCCTGGTTTCCCTCTCTGAGAGCTGCCCCCAGAGCAAGCCCTGTGGGACACAGAGGGTCACTATGGGTGGAAACCAATCAATAATCTCATGGGTGCAGAGCACACTCTGAGGAACACAGGGGAGGTGACACTAGCTACAGAGAATCTGAGTGGAGCGAGGGTTTGTAATCCTTGTGTAGGCTGGGGGTGGGGCTGATAGCGGGGTGGGGGGGATTGATACCACAGGATCCTGTGGGACTGAAAGTGAGGACCTGAGGGTGGACGGGCAGAGGGAGTGCCCCATCCTCTGAGGTAGGAAGGTGGTCAGCTAGGGTGAGCACGGAGGAAGATGAGCAGGGGCTGCTGCAGTCACGCAAATGTCACGTAAGAATCTCACTTTAGTATAAAATGTTTGTCTCCATTGCAAAGCCACCTCTAGCAAGAAAAAGGCATGCCCCGGGCTGCTGCTCGTGGCAAGGTCAGTGATCTGAAACCCATCAGAAAGACGCAGCTCAGCTATCTGCTCCCGTAGTGACAGCCTCAGAGAGCCGCAGGGGCCGTCGTGTGCTGTCCTACAGGGCCTCGATGATAGAAATCGACTCGATGGCAATGTTTTCAGTGCTTTGAAGGTCAGAAACTGTAGACAGTGATCTATAAACATCCTTCTCTCCTGTAAGGTGTCTGTAACACAATCAAAGGAAAACAATCGGTCTGCTCTCCAGATCTTCAATGGGACCATTTCCAGGGAGTCTGGCCACACACTGCCAGGCTCTGCCTCCTCAGATCCGCTGGCACTGCTAGGAATGTTGTGGGCCCTGCAGGGGTGGGGGACTCTCCAGCCTGCTCCCCAGCAATAGAGGCACTAGGCCAAGACTGGAAGAGCCCCGGCGGGGGGAGAGTGGGGAGGTTGAGGCAGTCACTGTGCCCTGCTTCTGACACTCTTCATGTGGCTGCTATGGTCACCCTTGACCTCAGGGAAGGCCAAGGGTCACCAGGGCAGAAAACACTTCCTTTTTTTGGTGAGGGCCATATCGGGTCTCAACTCCACTGCTAATTAGCTGTGGTCTCTAGCAAGTAACCCAGCCTCTCGGTGCACCCAGTTTCCCCAGTGCTATGTGGAGTCCCCAGAAGGGCCAGGTACAGCCAGGCTGCTTGCAGCTGGGCCAGAACCAGCAGCTGCCCTCACCGTGCCCTGAAGCCAGAAGCCCAGAACTCAAAGGCTGAGCTTTGCTGAAGGTCGTCCGACCTGGCCTCTCAGCTTAAGTAAGGGGTCCCAAGTTCCAGGCTGCACAAGTTGCTCCCTGGAACACGTGGCCCGGGCCCCCAATGTGGGCACACAGAAAGCCAGTTCACCTCTCAGGGGTTTGGCAAAGCCGCAGCACAGCAAGGGTCTCCCTGGAAGCCCCTCCACCCCATGCCCAGCACCTCCCCCAAACTCATCCCTGCTCCAGGCAGCTGGTACTCACTGTAGGTCCTGTCACCACTGCTGGGCCCTGGGGGCAGTGCTGGGCCACCACTCCAGCAGGCTCTCCGCTAGTGGGGCAGGCTGCCCCCTGGTGGCCACCCATCCTCACTTGGTGCAGAAACGTTGCAAACTTGGTTAAGAGGAGCTGAGAAGAGAGGAGTGGGGTCACAGGGGGCCCTGGCTGGTGGGCTGTGGGACACATCAGTGAGTGACTGGGCAGGGCAGGACTGGATAGCCACAGAACTTGCCCCTCTACACAGAGAGGGGAATAGGAAGTCACAGGTGTCCTCAGTCCAGACAGGTGTTCCCCATCAGCCCATTGTGCATGCAGCCCCCCCTCCACCACCCGTCTTCATTCGGCTCCAGGGCACCTTCCTTGCCCCTAGCCCCTTCCTCACTAGGGTGTGCTCATAGTCCTCTCTCCTCTGGCCACCTGCTGCTGGCTGCTCAGCCAGCTCTGCAAGTCCTCAGCTTCCCTCAGGAAGCCCTGCAGTGCCAGCATCCTCTTCAGATCCTGGCCCCTGTGGTGACAGCCTGAGTCCCCCCACAGTTAGTGTGCATGTGTCCACACTCTGCAGGACAAGGGACCCAATCAAAGGGGCTGCCTGAAGGACTAGGTTCTTCATGGTCTTTGCCCAGGCTGCTCCTCTGGATTCAAGAAGCAAACCCAGGCCAGGGGGAGTTGGGGCTGGCGAGGGTGTGGCTGTGGGGAAGGCAGGTGACTGGAGCCAGGGAGCCGAGCCCCTGCAGGCTCTCCTCAAAGGTTAGTGGGAAGAGGAAACAGTGAAGGACTCATCTATTCCTGACACATGTCTACAGGCCTCCGTCACGGTTCTCTTCAAGGCAGGGGTAGCATCTAGGGGAATAAGCAACCCCAGCCAGTTTTCTCGTACCCCCGGATGCAGTGACCCTCACTGTTGGGCTGCCAACTCCCGCAGTGTCTGCAGCTGCTTCCAGAGCCTCCCCTGCATCACACCCAGCTGCTCTGAGACCTCAGTTACAAGGATCTACATATAACTTCCTCCCTGGGGGATGGACAACAGAAAAGTGGGTGAAGGGAGACAAAATATGTAAGATCTGACAAATTATCAATTGTTCATGAGTGAGGGGGAAACAGGGAGGGCGAAGAGAAAAATGAGGACATGATGCCAGGGCCTTAAGTGGAGAGCAAATGTTTTGAGAATGATGAGGGCAATGAATGTACGGATGTGCTTTACACAACTGATGTATGTATGGATTGTGATAAGAGTTGTATGTGCCCCTAATAAAATGATTAAAAAAAATTAAATCATTTAAATTTCTTAGGACAATGCCATTTGTATTTCAAAGCAACCTTCACAAAAGCTATTTTTTCACCTTCACTATCTTCTATTTAGTGTTAGATAGTGCAAAAACAATTCTTATGCCTTTTTATGAGATGTAATGAGTGTAGACATAAATTTATGCATAATTAAAATTTGAATGAACAAAATATTTTGTTAAAGAATTTGAACTTTTGTGAAAATCATAGAAAGCATATAGCATTTTATTGAAGGGTTGGGAATTTTTTCCTCTATTTTATTCTAGTATTTGGTCTGAGGTTCCTACCGCATATTCTGATTGTTGTCATGTAAGAGAATGTACATTCCATTAAGAGAAAACTTTCCTTATAATATTTTCCTATCCATTGCTTCCTGCTGTATCTCTCATTTGTTCTTTTATCATTTTTCCTATAAAAACCCAGGCTGCTTAATTTTATTCTTATTAATCATTTATATAAGTTAGGAAAATATTTATTATATATACATTTTTATTAAAAATCTTTTCTTGGAGACTCTTACAACATTTGTTGCAATCCATATTGCTTGCATCAGGCTTTTTGTACATATGTTGCCTTCATTCATTTATACACATTTCTTTCCTTTTCTTTTTTAAAATCATTTTATTGGGGCTCATACAACTCATCACAATCCATACATACACCAATTGTGTAAAGCACACTTATACATTCGTTGCCTTCATCATTCTCAAAATTTGCTTTCCGCTTGGGTTCCTGGAATCAGCTCATTTCCCCTTTCCCCTCTCCCCCTCTCACCCTGCTCCTCTTCCCTCATGAACCCTTAATAATTTATACATTATTATTTTCTCTTATCTTACACTGTGCGGCATCTCCCTTCACCCAATTTTCTGTTGCCCATCTCCCAGGGGGGAAGTTATATGTAGATCCTTGTGATCGGTTTCCCATTTCTACACCCACTTCCCTCCCAGTATCGCCACTATCACCGCTTGTCCTGGGGGGTTCATCTGTCCTGGATTCCCTATGTTTCCAGTTCCCGTCTGTACCGCTGTGTATCTTCTGGTCTAATCAGGTTTGCAAGGTAGAATTGTGATCATGAGAGGTGGGGGGAGGAAGCGTTTAATATCTAGAGGAAGGTTGTGAGTTTCATTATTGCTACACTGAACCCTGAGTGACTCATCTCCTTCCCACTACCTCTCCGTAAGGGATGTCCAGTTGTCTACAGGTGGGCATTGGTCCCCTGTCATGCACTCCACTCATTCACGATGATATAATCCCCCTCCCGCCTTTGTTGCTTGAAAACTGGTCCCCTCAGCCCTTCATGATCACACATGTTGGTGTGATGCTTCCATGTGGGCTTTGTTGCTTTTGGGCCAGATTTTTTACTTTCAAGCCTCTAAGACCCGGGATGCTATATCGCTTGATAGCCAGCCACCATCAGCCTTCTTCACCATACTTACTTATGCACACATTCATCTTCAGCGTTTATGTGGGGAAGGTGATCACACAATGATGGTTTTTGTTCTTTGGTGTCTGCTACCTGATCCCTTCAACACCTCGTGTTCACTTAGGCTTGTGTGCTTCTTCTCTGTGGGCTTTGTTGCTTCCGAGCTAGATTTCAGCCTGTTTGCCTTCAAGCCTTTAAGACACCCAGAGTTTCATTATATTGTGCAGAGAGTGGCTATGAGCCAAACTCACTCGACTGCACCCAACAACAATAACAGCAGGACTTGTGCTTCTAACAATATGCTGAAAAAGACCTTAAGAGAATCTCCCCTTCGTTTAGAGCAGCGGCTCTCGACCTGTGGGTCGTGTCTATTTAGGGGGTCAAACAGCCCTTTCATGGGGTGGCCTGAATTATAGCAGTAGCAAAATTATAGCTATGATGTAGCAACAAAAATAATTTTATGGTTGGTTGGTCACGACTACATGAGGAACTGTATGAAAGGGTCGTGAGTAAGAATGTTGAAAACCACTGTCCAAGAGGAAGACTCAATTCTTGATACAGTTGAAGGGCTACAAAATAGACTCAGCCCCAATATAGATGGGATAGCACAGTGGCTGCAACAATAAACACAAGCCAAAGAAACACTGCAAGGATGGCACAAGACGGGACAGTGTTTCATTATATTGACATAGAGTTGCTATGAGTCAAAACCCACAAGAAAAAAAAAAGGGACTTGTTTTTCTAACACTGTACCTAAGTAGACCTTAAGAGAATCTCCTATTAGTTTAGCGCAGCGGGCCTCAAACTGAGGGTCGTGACCCCTTTTGGGGGATGAATGACCCTTTCACGGCAGTGGACCGTTCATTAAAGTGGAAAAATTAGAGTTATGATGTAGCAATGAAAATAATTTCATGATTTGGCAGTCACCACTACATGAGGAATGGTATGAAAGAGTCGTGGCATTAGGAAGGTTGAGAACCACTTCCCTAGAGGAAGACAGAATTCTTGGTAGAGTAGAAGGGCAGCAAAGGAGAGGCAGCCCCTACAAGATTGATTAGCCCAGTGGCTGCAACAATGAGCACAGGCAAATGAACAACTCTGAGCATGGCATTGGACTGGGCAGCATTACATTATATTGTGCATAGAGTTGCTGTGACCAGAAACCCACTCGACAGCACTCAACAAAAATAACTACAGGACTTGTGCTTCTAAAATATGGTGAAGTAGGACTTCAGAGAAAGTTCTTTAACTTTAGAGCAGCAGTTCTCAACCTGTGGGTCACGCCCCTTGGGGGGGTAGAATGACCCTTTCACAGGGTTGGTCGGATTCATAACGGTAGTTCAATTAGGGTGACAAAGTACCAATGAAAATAATTTTATGGTTGCTGGTCCCCACTAAATGAGAATCGATATGAAAGGGTAGTGGCATTAGGAAGGTTAAGAACCACTTCTCTAGGGAAAGACACAAATTTGGTACAGAAGGGAAGGAAGAGAGAGGCAGTCTCCAACAAGTTGGATTAGCACAGTGGCTGCAACACTGAGGCCAAGCACACAAGCACGGTGAGGGTGGCACAGGGCAGGGCAGCGTTTCATTATATTGTGCATAGAGTTGCTAAGAGTCAAAACCCACTCGACGGAACTTAACGACAATAACTACAGGACGTGTACTTCTAACAATATGCTGAACTAGATCTTAAGAGAAACTCCTCTAAATTTAGAGCAGTGGTCCTTAACTTGTGAGTCGTGACCCCTATGGGGTTTCAGACGAGCCTCTCACAGGTGTTGCCCAATTCATAAGAGTAGTGAAATCACAGTAATGGAGTAACAATGAAGAAAATTTACTGTTGGAGGATCACCACAACATTAAGAATTGTATAAAGGAGCCATGCCATTAAGAAGGTTCAGAAACACTGCCTGAGAGGAATACACAAAATGTGGTACTGCAGAAGGGCAGCAAGTGAGAGGCAGACCCTACAAGATGGAATAGCTCAGTGGCTGCAACAATGAATGCCATCAACGAACCACTGTGACGACGGCACAGGACGGGGCAGCGTTTCATTATATTGTGCGTAGAGTTGCTGAGAGTCAAAACCCACTCGACGGCAACTAACAGCAACAAAAAAAGAACTTGAGCTTCTAACAATATGCTGACGTAGATCTTAAGAGAAACGCCTCTTAGTTTAGTGCAGGCTTCTCAGCCTATGAATCACGAACCCTTTTTGGGAGTGAGTGGGTTGAATGACCCTTTCACAAGGGTTGCCTGATTCATAAGATTAGCAAAATTACAGTTATGAAATATCAGCGAAAATTTTGTATGACTGGGGGTCCACCACTATTTTGGGAACTGCATGAAAGGGTCGTGGATTTAGGAAGATTGAGAACCACTGTCCGAGAGGAAGACACAAATGTTGGTAGAGTAGAAGGGCAGCAAAGGAGAGGCAGCCCCTCCAAGTTGGAATAGCTCAGTGGCTGCAACAACCAGCACAAGCAAAGAACCATTGTGAGGAATGCACAGGATGGGGGAGCGTTTCGTTATATTTTGCATGGAGTTGCTATGAGCCAAAACCCACTTGAAGGCACCTAAATACAATAACAACAGGACTTTTGCTTCTAAGAATGTGCTGAAATATATCTTAAGAGACATTCTTCATAGTTTGGAGCAGAGATTCTCAACCTGTGGGTCATGACTCCATTAGGGTGATGAACTACCCTTGCACAGGGGTGGCCCAATTCATAGCAGTAGCTACATTACAGTTATGAAGTAGCAATGACGATAAATTTATGACTGGGATTGTACCCACTACATGAGGAGTGGTATAAAAGGCCTG
This sequence comes from Tenrec ecaudatus, assembly GCF_050624435.1. NCBI lineage: Eukaryota > Metazoa > Chordata > Mammalia > Afrosoricida > Tenrecidae > Tenrec > Tenrec ecaudatus. The sequence goes on along the minus strand of NW_027457650.1, from coordinate 1,176,252 downwards.
TGGCATTAGAGGAAGGTTGAGAGCCACTGTCTTTGAGCAAGACAGAAATCTTGGCAGAGCAGAAAGGCAGCAAATGAGAGGCAGACCCCCAGATGATAGATTAGCGCAGTGGCTGCAACAATGAGTGCAGACAAGAAACCACTGTGAGGATGGCACAGGACAGGGCAGCGTTTCATTATCTTGTGTGTGGAGTTGCTGAGAATCGAAACCCACAGGACAACACCTAACAACAATCACTGTAGGACTCATGCTTTTCACAATACGGTGCTGTAGATCCTAAGAGAAAATCCTCTTAGTTTAGAGCAGTGGTTCTCAACCTGTGGGTCGCGAGCCCTTTGGGAGGGTCAAATGACCCTTTCACAGTGGAGGCCTGATTCATGACTGTAGCAAAATTAAAGTTACGAAGTAGCAATGAAAATAATTTTATGATTGGGGGTTCATCACTACATGAGGAAATGAATGAAAGGGCAGTAGAGGGGCGGCAAAAGAGAGGCAGCCCCCCAAAAGTTGGATTAGCCCATGGTTGCAACAATGACAACAAGCAAAATAACCACTGTGAAGGTGGCACAAGATGGGGTCACGTTTCATTATATTGTGTATAGAGTTGCTATGAGCCAGAACACACTCAAAGGCACCAAACAATAACAACAGGACTGTGTGTCTATGAATATGCTGAAGTAAACCTTAAGAGAAACTCCCCTTAGTTTAGACCAGTGGTTCTCAAACTGTGTCACAGTGCCTTTAGAAGACTAATGAAAATTTCACATGGGTGGCCTGATCCATAACAGAAGTGGAATTACAGTTATGATGTAGCAATGAAAATATTTTATGGTTGGGGAGTCACCACTACATGAGGACTGGTATGAAATAGTAGTGGCATTCAGAAAGTTGAGAACCACTATTCTTGAGGAAGACACAAATCATGGTACGGAAGGGCAGGAAAAGAGAGGTAGTCCCTAACAAGATGGATTACCACAGTGGCCGCAACAATGAGCGCAAACAGAAGAACCACCGTGAGGATGCACAGGGCAGGACAACGTTTCATTACATTGTGCATAGGGTTGGTATGAGCCAAAACCCACTCGAAGGCAGCCAAAAACAAGAACAGGATTTGTGCTTCTAACAATATGCTGAAACATCCCTTAAAAAGAAACTCCTCTTAGTGTAGAATAGCAGTTCTCAAACTGTGGGTCGTGATGCCTTTTGGGGGGTGGGGTGGAGAAGGACTATCACATGGTGGCCTGATTCATAACAGTAGCATAATTTTAGTTATAAAGTAACAAGGACAGTAATTTTATGATTGGGGGGGGGAAGGTCACCAATACATGAGGAATGGTGTGAAAGAGTCGTGCATTAGGAAGTTTGAGAACCACTGCCCTAGAGGAAGACACAAATCTGGGTTCAGTAGATTGTCAGCAAATGAGAGTCAGTCCCCCAAAAGATGGATTAGCACAGAGACTGCAACGATGAGTGCAAACAAAAGAAAAGTGTGAGGGTGTTAGAGGATGGAACAGTGTTTCATGATACTGTGCATAGAGTTGTTATGAGCCAACTTTGAGTCAAACCCACTCGACAGCCCCTAACAACAATAAGAACAGGACTCGTGCGTGTAATAATATACTGAGCTATACCACAGGAGAAACTCCTCTTAATTTAGAACAGCGGTTCTCAACCTGTGATTTGTGACCACTTTGGTTGGTTGAACAACCCTTTCACAGGGTGACTAGATTCATAAGACTTGCAAAATTATAGTTATGGAATAACAGTAGAAAAAAACCTTTGTGCTTTGGGGACCACCACTACACATTGGGAAGTGTATGGAAAGGTCGTAGAATAGGAAGGGTGAGAAACACTGTCCTAGAGGAAGACGCAAGTACAGTAGAAGGGCAGCAGAAGAGAGGAAGTCCCTACAAGACAGATTTGCACGGTGGCTGCAACAATGAGCGCAAGCAAAGAACCACCGTGAGGATGATGCAAGACTGGGCAGGCCTTTATTATATTGTGCACAGGGTTGCTATCAGCCCAAACCCTCTCCACGGCCCGAACAACAATAACAGGAGGAATCATACATATAACAGTATCCTCAACTAAACCTTGAGAGAAACTGCTCTTAGTTTAGAGCAGCCGTTCTCAACTTGTGAGTGGTAAATCCTTTGGGGGTGTTCGAATGACCCTCCCATAGCGTGGCCAGATACGTAACAGTAGCAAAATTACAGTTATGAAGTAGCAACAGTATAATTTTTTGGTTGGGGGGTCATTACTAGATGAGGCACTGTATGAAAGGGTCGTGGCATTAGGATTGCTGAAAACCACAGTCCTACAGGAAGACACAAGTCTTGATACAGTTGAAGGGCCGCAATATAGAGTCAGCCCCCAAATAGATGGAATAGCATAGTGGCTGCAGCAATGAGCTCAAGCTAAGGGAACACTGTGAGGATGGCACAAGATGGGGCAGCGTTACATTATGTGGAGCATAGAGTTGCTATGAGTCAAAACCCACTCGACTGCACCTGACAACAAAACAACAGGACTTGTGTTTCTTATAATGTGCTGAAGTAGACCTTAAGAGAAACTCCTATTAGTTTAGTGCAGCGGTTCTCAACTTTTGGGTCATGAGCCCTGTTGGGGGATGAATGAACCTTTCATAGTGGTCGCCCAGTCATAACAGTAGAAAAATTAGAGTTACAAAGTTGCAATGAAAATAATTTTATGATTTGGCAGTCAGCACTATATGAGGAACGGTATGAAAATATTGTGGCATTAGGAAGGTTGAGAACCACTGCCCTAAAGGAAGACACAAATCTTGGTAGAGTAGAAGGGCAACAAAAAATAGCCAGCCCCCCCAAATATGGCTCCAACAATGAGCACTAGCAAACAACCACTGGCAGGATGGCACAGGTCTGGGAAGCATTTCATGATATTGTGCATAGAGATGCGATGAGCCAAAACCCCCTCCGCGGAACTTAACAACAATAACAACAGGGCTTGTGTGTTTAACTATATGCTGAAGTAAATCTTAAGAGCAACTCTTCTTAGTTTACAGCAGGGTTCTCAACATTGGGTCGTGAAAACTCTCAGGTGGGGGGTGTTTCGAATCACCCCTTCACAGTGATGGCCTGATTCATAACAGTAGCAAAAGTACAGTTATGAAATATCAATGAATATACTTTTATGATCCATAACAGAGGCAAAATTACAATTATGATGTAGCAATGCAAATATTTTATGGTTGGATGTCACCACTACACGAGGAATGGTGTGAAGTGGTTGTGGCATTTGGAAAGTTGAGAACCACTGCTCTAGAGGAAGACACATATCTTGGTACAGAAGGGCAGGAAAAGAGAGGCAGTGCCCAACAAGATGGATTAGCACAGTGGCTGCAAAAATGAGTGTGAGCAAAAGAACCACTGTATGGAAGGCACAGGACGGGAAAGCATTTCATTACATGGTGCATAGAGTTGGTATGAGCCTAAACCCATTCGAAGGCACCAAACAACAGGATTTGTGCCTCTAACAATATGCTGAAGAAGACTTTAAAAGAAACTCTTAGTGTAGAGTAACAGTTCTCTAACTGTGGGTCACGACATCTTAGGAGGGAACAATGAGCATTTCACATGGGTGACCTGATTCAGAACAATAGCAAATTTATAGTTATGGAGTAACAAGGAAAATAATTTTATGATTGGGGGGGGTCACTAGTACGTGAGGAATGGTGTGAAAGAGTCATGACATTAGGAAGGTTGAGAACCACTGCACTAGAGGGAGACATAGATCTGGGTACAGTAGAAGGGCAGCAAAAAGAGGCAGCCCACAGCACGATGGAATACAACAGTGACTGCAACAATCCGCGCAAGCAAAAGAACCACTGGGAGGATGGCGCAGGACAGGACACCTTTCCATCATATTGTGCTTAGAGTTGCTAGGCGTCGAAAACTACACAACAGAATCTAACAATAACTATGGGATTTGTGCTTCCGACAATAGGATGAAGTAGATATTAAGAGAAACTCCTCTTACTTTAGACCAGCGGTTTTTAACCTGTGGTTCGCGACCACTTTTCGCGATCGAATGACCCTTTCACAGGTGTGAAATGATTCATAACTGTAGGAAAATTACAGTTATGAAGTAACAATAATGTTATGATGGGAGTCACCACTAGATGAGGAACTGTATGAAATGGTCATGGCATTAGGAAATTTGACAACCAGTGCCCTAGAGGAAGACACAAGTCTTGGTACAGTAGAAAGGCCACAAAAAAAGAGGCAGCTACCCAAAAGTTGGATTAGCACAGTGGCTGCAACAATGCGCACAAGCAAAAGAACCACTGTGAGGATGGCATAGGATGGGAAAGTGTTTCATTATATTGTACATACAGTTACTATGAGCCAAAACCCACTCGATGGTACCTAACACCAATAACAACAGAACTTGCGCATCTACCAGTATGCTGAATTCTATCTTAAGAGAATCTCCTCTTAGTTTAGAGCAGGGGATCTTCACCTGTGTGTCGCAACCCCTTTGTGGATATGGAATGAAAATTTCACAGGGGTGTCGTGACTCATAACAGTAACAAAATTACAGTTATGAAGCTGCAATGAAATCATTTTATGGTTGGGGGGGTCACCACTAAATGAGAATCGATATGAAGATATCATGGCATTAGGAAAGTTGAGAACCACTGCTCTAGAGGAAGTTCCAAATCTTGGTATGAAAGGGCAGGAAAAGAGAGGCGGTCCCCAAAAAGATGCATTAGCACAGTGGCTGCAACAATGAGCGCAAGAAGAGAACCACTGTGAGGATGTCACAGGACAGGGCGGCGTTTCATTATATTGTGCGTAGAGTTGCTATGAGACATACCCACTCGACAACACCTAACAACAACAACCAATGGACTTGAGCTTCTAACAGTGTGGTGAAATAGACCTGAAGAGAAACTCCTCTCAATTTAGAGCAGCGGTTCTCACCATGTGTATCGTGACCCCTTTGGGGCTTAGACGAACCCTTTACAGGGTTGCATTATTCATAACTTGTAAAAAACCAGAGTTACGAAGTAGCAAAGAATATAATTTTATGATTGGGGGTCTACCACTACAAAGGGAACTGTATGAAAGTGTCGTGGATTTAGGAAAGTTGAGAAGCACTGTCTTAGAGGAAGGCACAGATATTGTTAGAGTAGAAGGGCAGCAAAGGAGAGGCAGCCCCTACAATTTGGAATAGCTCAGTGGCTGCAACAATGAGCGCAAGCAAAGAACCACTGTGAGGAATGCACAGGACGGGGCAGCGTTTCAGTACATTGTACATAGAGTTGCTGTGAGCCAAAATCCACTCGACGGCACCTAACAACAACAACAACAACAACAGGACTTGGGTGTCTAACAATATACTGAACTACATCTTAAAGAAACACCTCTTAGTTTAGAGCAGCGGTTCTCAACCTGTGGATCGGGCCCTATTTGGGGGTTGAGATACCCATTCACAGGGGTCGGTCTCTTCTTCATAGTAGCAAAATTACAGTTATGAAGTAGCAACGAAAATATTTTTAGGAATGGATGTTCACCACAACATCAGGAACTTCATTATAGTGCTAAGGCATTAGGAAGGTTGAGAACCACTGGTTTAGAGCATAGGAAATCTGATGCAATACTGCATATTTTAACACACATGAAGTTGGAAAATAAAGGAAATTGGGAGAGGACAGTAGTATCAAATTCCTATGAGTCAGAATTGCTCTATATCATAGAGTAGCTAAGACAATGAGAAGAAATGACAAAGTCAAAGAGCTGAAGAGAAAATTCCATAGGACACGTGGCAACAGCTTTAAGCTCTTGTTAGACCCTCGAGGCCTCCTTATCTTTTGTTGGCTTTCTTAAGCCCATCACCACCACTGTGAATAGTCTTCATTAAACTCTCTTTAATTAAACCTTCTGCATGGTTTGTTTCCTGCTGGAACCCTCAGAGATATCCTTTAAGTTCATGTGTAGCCTACATGGAGATCCCAACCATTCCCTAGACAAGTGTTTCTCAAACTTCCGAATGCCATGATTCTTTCATACAGTTCCTCAGGTTGTGTTTACCCCGATCATAAAAATTATTTCATTGCTAATTCATCACTGTAATTTTGCTACTGCGATGAACCAGGAAACCCCTATGAAAGTGTCATTGGACCCCCAAAGGTGTCGTGAACCACTGGTTGAGATCCATTACCTTAGACCAACATATGGCCCGAGGGCTGTATAGGGCCCCCCAAATAATCAATTGCTGCCAGCATCACACATCTCACCAACGAGAAGCATTTGTAGCCATCACCTTAGGGGTGAGTTCATTAAATATTTGACCTCTATGGCCCCATGAATGATGTTATAAATCACCACATGGTCCTTGGCAGAAAAACATTTTTCCAGCTCCTGCTCCAGACCAAAGGTTCCCAAACGTATTCTGCCTACTGCCCTCTTTTCAGAAAAAGAAATTACTCAGGACCCCCCAGCAATGAAAGAATTTTGTACTACAGCCCACCATCCAGGATAAAATGTAGATATCTGATTTGTAGATATCTGGATTTTTCTGTGCCCAGTAGGTGGGTGGTGTTGCCCACTTTGGGAAACGAGACTCTAGGAAAATCAGGTGTGTTTTCACTCTCTCGGCAAGACTTTCAGTTGAGGAGCAAGATCTGTCTTGAAAGAAGTGTATCCAGATTGCTCCTTAGAGGCAAGGATGGCTAGACTTCATCTCACAACCTTGGGCATCGGGAGCTATGAGGAGCAACATCATGCAAAAGGGCATCATGCTTGGTAAAGGGGCGCCCAAAAGGGGAGGACCCTCACCAAGATGGATGGACAAAGTTTCTACAACAACACACTAAAACATAACAATTGTGAGGCTGGCACAGGAGCAGGCAGTGTTTCTTTCGGTTGTATGTAGAGTCGCCACGAGTTGAAACCAACTTGACAGCATCCAACAAAACCAGATGTGGAGAAAGCAAGGCCTGGTCTGTGTACAGTGGCCCCACCGAGGTTCCTCATCAGTTGTGTTTGAATGGGCCAGGTGCTCTCACAAACCTCCTCTTCAATAGACAACTTAGAATGTTTGCTTTGTGCCCAGGAACCATCCTGAAATTTAAAATGACCATTTGGCACTGAGTTGATTGCGATTCATGGTGAGTCATAGGACTTTCAATGGGCATAACCTTTCAGAAACAGATGGCCAGGCTTTTCTTCCAAGGTATTTCTGGGTGCGCTTGAACCTCCTCAGTTCCTGTTAATGGCCAAGTGTTTTAACCATTTGTACTCTCCAGGGATGACTCACAGCTCTATATATCCTTAAAACTGACATCTCTCCTCTCTTGGAAAGCCATGGCAATTGTTCTCTTTCAGTAGATTTACCTTCTTTAAATATAGGAATGACATATACTTCTACCACCTCACAGAAAATGTCAGAAACTCGTAGCTCTCATTTAATAATGGCGTGGGTGATTACATATTGGGCTGCTAAGCCCAAAGCCAACAGTTCAAAACCACCAGCCACTCTCAGGGAAAAACATGAAACTTTCCAATCCTATAAAGTTACAATCTCAAATACCCACAGGAGCAGTTGGACCCTGTCCTATAGGGTAGAACTCAGGTCATGGGGAGTCAGAGTGGATTCGATGGCAGTGAGTTTGCTTTGGTTTTTGGACTCCCCTCCTACCACAATAGCTCAAAATTACTAAGTGCATGTTATGTACTAGTGTTCTAAGCATTGCATGTACATTCACTCATTTCATCCCACGGGTGGTGGTGTGGGTGAAGCATTAGAACTGCTAACCAGAAGGTTGGTGGTTCAAACCCACCAGCTGTTCTTCGGAATCACGATGGGGCTGTCTGAGCTCATAAAGATTTTCAGGGTCAGACGTCTGCAGGGACAGTTATTACTTTATCCTGCTGAGTTGCTATGAGTCTGAATGAACTCTAGAGAAGTGGGGTTTTGGTGACTTTTGCAACCCCTTTAAGAGGAGCGCTGTCGGGGCAATAGAGAAGCACTTGACTATTTACCACTAGCATAGCGAAACCCTCAGCAGCTTCCCATGAGAATGATGCGTCAATTTGCTCCAGTATCAGTCACAGCCTATGGGAACGCCTATAGAATGGTTCCACTCTGTCCTCCAGGCTCACTATGAGTTGGAATCGACTGACCCATTGGTAGTGCATCAGCTTCTGTCTATAGGTGAGAACACGAATGCACAGAGAGGTGAAGCCATCTGGCCCAGGGGTAACCAGGTTATCCAAGGGAGAGCTGGAATTTAAATCCCAGCAGACCAGCCTCAGAGACTACAGGCTTAGCTCTACCGTCTGCTGATATCTGGACTAAGAGTGGTTGGATTTTGCCTCCTTTGCCCTACACATCATCTCCACTGTCCCCTATCAAGCAAAATTAGCTTGAGTATTGAACAGGCACCCTCCAGCCCTGCCCGATTGCACACGCGCAGGGGAGAAAAGGATGGGGAGATCACTGGGCTGTTTTAGCTGCCACCTCTACTCGCACTGTGCCAACACACCCACAACGAAGTCAGAGAAAGAATTCTTGGCCTTGTAACCACTCCTCAGCCCTGACACCTTGCAGAGAGCCAAAGCCACTCTCTTGGACACCCACTCGACTGCTACCTGGGAACTTCCCATGGAGCATTTGGGGACAAAGGAGAGGGAGCACGCCTGCAATGTAATTAACATTATGACAACTTGTTCCCCCCTTGGAGAATGACACCATTAGCTGCTTCAATTGTGCATGAAATGTAAATTACACGATTCAGGGGTATCATGTCTGAGCAGCCCCTCCCCAAGCAGGAGGAACTAGAAACCCAAGCCCCGAGGCCGACAGCTGAGACCGAGGTCCTGTGGTCTTTGAGTGTGCCTGCTTCACAGAGCCCACAAGGGAGGATCTTTCCGGGGGGCCCTGGATGCCAAGCTGGGATGTTCCAGCCACCTGCTGTCATCACCCTGGCCCTCACATTTTCTTTAAAGGGAGTCGAACGCTGGACAGCACTCTTTCCTCTCTATCTCTCAGAAAATTAGGAAAAAGGGGTGGTGGCTGTGGTTGTGGTAATACCCTTCTTGCTAAGGAGTTTTGGTGATGCTGTGGGTTAAGCATCCTGCTAGCCATTCTGCCTCCCATTCATTACTCTGTCTGGCTCAAATTACTTCGTGTTCACTCCCTGGCCAGCCCCCCACAGTTGCCTACCCCCTTTCACCACGAACTCTCTGGACACTTCTCGAAATCAGCTTGAGACACTGGATCAGCCACACTTCTTTGTGGCCCATGAAAGAACTTTCCAAAACCTCATGTCACAAGCAGGTCCACTTGCTTTTAGAGAAGAGGCATAAGCGAAATTGTATGTTTCCACCTTGAGAGGGGCAAGCACCACCATGTACAATTAGTAGGTGACCACCAGTGTGTCACTTTTGTGGTCACCACACATCTCCTTTGGGGACCCATTTGCCCCTCTCCTAGCACCCTGATCCCTGGTGCCATGGCTAGACTGGGATGGGAAATCCATGTGCTCAACCAGGAACTTCCAGGTGGAATCAGAGCCACTGTCCCCTCTGCAGAGCCTCTGTGAGGACAGGGAGTTTGGAAACACAGCCTAAAGCTGCAGTAGGATAAATTTAAGAAATGATCACGCATTTACCCTAATGTCAACTGTACAAATCCCACAACCACCCTTCAAATGCCCTGCCACTGAGCAGAGCCAAAAGCAGGAAGAGCCAATACCTACATATGGGTACAGGAAGACCTCTGGAAGGTGTCCCTGTGGGGTGCCAGGGAAGGGGGAGTGTGGAGTTGAGGAGGCTCAGGGGCTCAGGCTCAGGCTGGGAAAGAGCCAGAGTTCCTAGTTCGACTCTCTCTTTGTCTCTCTGCCTAACCACCCACCTCCCACCCAGTCCAGGAGATTCTTTGAACAAGACCCCACAGGGTCAGAGGTGAGAGCTGTCAGCTCCTGTTACTACCCTGACTTGGGAAACCTCTCTCATTCTGGAAATTCATATATTTTCTTGGGCTTTGATCAAGATCCAAGTCAAGCTTCCCTCCCCCTTTTCTCACAGAGGCACTTGGTCAGAATGGCAAATAGCCCTCAACTGTGCCATGCACTCCGTCTCTTCATTCCCTGTTCCCTTCGAACCATCTGCTGCAAAAAAAAATCACAAAACAGCCCGATGGAGGGCAGGTCAGTGCTTCTTTTTCAGACTTCCCTGTCATTCTTTCTCTGGTCGCATCATCATTCCAGGTACAGCAAACCCATTACTGTCCAGTCAATTCCAACTCATGGAGAACCTATGTAAGTTTTCCAACGTTGTCCAACATTACTGGAACAGACAGCCTCATCATTTTACTTGAAGTAGCTGGTGGTTTGAACAGTCAACCTTTGAGCTAGCAGTTCAACATTTACATGACATCCCTTCAGAGTGGTGAGTCATAGTCTGCAGACACCGTGGGCGAGAATCATTGTTCTGGCTTATTTTCATAAGGTGGGATTCTAGGTAGGCAGGTGTGACGCAGGTGTAACTGGAAGTCGGCTTGATGGCAACAAACAACAACACTGATGTCATTGTTTTGGGACTTGGGAACTGAGACCTCTGAGGCATGGAGCTAAGTAACAGCTACTTCAGGTTTGTTAGGTACTTCATTGCTGAGCTCTGCTCTAGATACTGGGAATAAAGCTAGAAGGAAGGTGGCATCTCTGTTCCTGGGGTTGAGAGATGAAAGGGGTTGGGAAACTTCCTGTCCTGTTAGTAGTGTGTGTGGACATAGTTTCTGCTGGTAGATGCCATTGAGTCAGTTCCAACCCCTAGCCACCCTATGGATAATAGAATGAAACACAACCCAGTCCTGCCCCATCCTCTCAATTGTTGTTATGTTTGAGCCCCTTGTTGCAGCCACTGTGTCAATCCATTGGCCGAAGTTCTTCCTCATTTTCACTGCCTCTCTGCTTCACCTAGCAGGACATCCTTCCTCCTCCAGGGAATGGTCTCTCCCTAACAGTATGTCCAAAGTACGTGAGGGGAAGCCTCACCATCCTGGCTTTAAGGAGTATTCTGGCTGTACTTCTAACCCACATTTGTTTGTTCTTTGGCAGTTCATAATACTTTCAATATTCTTCACCAGCCTCCCAATTCAAATGCATTGATTCTTCTCTGATCTTCCTTTTCAATGTCCAACTTTCACGTGCATAGAAGGCCATAGAAAATATGACTAAGATGGCTTTAGTCAGGTGCACCTTAATGTAACATTCTTGCTCTTAAACACTTTGAAGAACACTTTTGAAAGAGGTCTCTGGCGGCAGCACGCGGCCCCTTTAAGGGTGAGGAGGAGGGGCGCACAGGTGGAAGGTCATGGCCCCTTTAGGCTTGGCCTACTTGGCAGCAGCTGGAGCCTATTGAGAACATGACAGGAGGCCAGCCAGCACTTCCTATAGAGGTAAAGGGCTCATTCTGAAGGCTGTGAGCCAGCCTCGGAGCCGCACTGCCTCCATGGGCCATAATGACCTAATGCGCAAGGCCTAGGACTTCAAAGACCAGGTGTGGCCTGTGCAGCCTTCCCGCCCCTTCCCAGACTCCTGCCCACCAGGGAGGGCCTTGCCACCATGACCCCTGATGTGGGTCTGCAGCCCACCAGGCATCTGGCCAGCCACCAGGATCCTCACCCTGCCCAGCTGACCCACCCAGGACCACACTCCAGACCCCTGCCCCCACCCTGGGCCTGCTCACCACCAAGACTCTGCCCTGGGCCCGCTACCCACCCAGGAACCTGCATAAGGGCCCTTGCCAACCCTGGGTCCAGTCCAGGCCGGGCACACACCTGGGATCCCTGTTCCAGGTCCCTGCCCACCTGGGTCTGGGCCTGCCACAAAGACCCTGCCCGAGGCCCTCTGCCTACCCAGGAAACACCCCCTGCCCAGCTAGCCCCTGGCTCATCTGGGCACTGCCCCAGGCCCATTGCCTGCCCAAGATCTTGTGTTAGTCTGACTGGACATGGAGGATGGAGAAGATTAGGGACCCTGCCCAGGCCCCTGAACCCCATCCCACTTGGGGTGCCCTGGGTTGGTCCAGCCCCAAAGGTGGCTCCCCTCCTCCAGGCCAACATACCCAGAACTCCATTGGGCCCACTGCTTACCTGAGGCCTCCCCATCAAGGGCTTGGGATATGTAACCCCGCCTGGGATGGGGCTCCTAGCTTGCTAGAGCCCCATGCCACTCTCCTTAAGCCCCAACTACTTAAGATCCCTAGAAAGTGGCTGTGGGGGCCCTTGTTGAGTATCACTCTGGCTGTAAGGGGCTAGGCTGTAGCTCTTGAAACTTGTCTTCTCCATTCTGAACCTTTAGGACATTGGTCCTTCCACAGGGCAGTTCTACAGAAGTGGCAGGGAACTCTATTCCCGAGTGGAGTTGGCCACGTTTGAGTGGGGGTGCCCTGGCAGGGACCCCAACTTGGGAGAACAGCCCATCTCCCCTTTCTCTTTCCCAGCTGCAAAAAAAGAAAAAAAGAAAGAGATCTCAAACAACAGATTTACCCAATACAATACATCCCTTGAGTTCTTGACCGGTGCTCGCATGATCATTTATTGTGGACCCCAGAAAGAAGATAGCCCTGATCACTTCAGCATTTTTTCCATTTATCATGATCATGTTGTAGATGACAGGGTCATAATTACATATAAATATGTCCCTGGGACCCAGCTCCTGGGGAGTCCCAAACAACTTGATGTAAAGAAAATAAGAGAGAGAAAACAAGCACTCTGAGCTCTTGGTTGGAAGGACAGTCCTTTGTGAATAGAGGGCTGCAAGGATATTGGAGTTCCTGAAGGGGGGCAAACAGTTCCACACACAACTATTTAACAAATCATTTGCCGTTGGAACCCACCCAGGGACACCATGGAGGAAAGGCCTGGCAACCTGCTTAAAGCCTATAGTCTTGAAAGTCCTATGCAATGCACATATGAGGGCACCATGAGTCAGAATCAACTCTCTCATGCCTGTTTTGGTTTGGGGCGAGGAGCTATTAGAAGCAGTGGGGTATAATGTTGAATCCCAAAAAAGGAAGGATTTGGTCACCATTAAAGTGACTTCTGACCAAATTACTAACAATCATAGGGACTTTTGTGGGAGAAAGATGAGGAGTGCTACTGCTGTAAATATTTCGTGTCAAAAACCCACAGACAGTTTTACCCTGTCCTATACAGTCGCTGACTTGCTGTCAACTGGATGGCACTAAGATAGCACCTATCTGCTGAAAGGTTGCCATGCGGCAGGACTTGTGCCAAGTCCACTATGGTTATGCCTATGATCTTTGTGGGAGACAAAGCCCTGCTTATGTTTAATGTCTCTGTTGTCAGATCGCTCCATTGTCCAGTCCTGGCTCTATGTCCTTCTAGCTCCATGACCTGGGACAAATCCTTGAACCCCCCTTGTGCTGCTGTGTGTAGAAAGGAAGTGAAAAATAGTGCTTAGGTTGTGTGTTCGAGGTTGAGTTTGAATGCATCAATAGATAGAAAGACCTTGTTGTTGTTGTTAGTCTCCAGTAAGTCAAATTTGACTCCTTTTGACCGTAGGTCTGATAGGACAAATCACTGCCCAATCCTATGCCATCTTCCTACCCATCGGCAGGTTTGAGGTCATTGTTGCGATTATGGTGCCAGTCCGTGTCATGAAGAGTTTCCCCAGGTCCACATGATGTCCTCTTTTCGCAACTGGTCTTTCCTAACGACATGACAACATTTTGCCATTCTCTCTTCTAAGAACATTCTGTGAAGAGTGTCCTGGCTCAATTTCCTCCAGGACTGATTTGCTCGTTCTCCTGGCCACACACAGTATACTCCACACACGGTCTTTGCCATCACTGCCATTCAAATGCCTCAATCCTTCTGAGAATCCTGGTCCTCACTGTTGTCCCCATGAGAAACTCCATTTCTCGCAGCTTGCTTCAGATCTGCTGAAGTGGAATCTGAGTTTCTGTTAGGCCCCAAGGGCATTGTATTTGTGTGCCTGCTAGAAGCACGGCTGGGGAACAATGTCTGGCCCATAGTAAGTGCTGTATAATTATTGGTTGTGATCAGTGTCATTATTTATTACTCCATCTAATCTTTCCAGCACACTCACAGGTCAGGAAACCAAGATTCTGAGCCTGCCAGTGCCTTTGCTGAGGCTACCCCTCAGGAGAGGGCAGGGGCTCCATGCAAATCGAATATAGGATCAGGCCAACATTTGGATCACTCTGAATGGAGACACAGTCAATGCTCATTAACCAGTCACTCCCCAGTGCTTTCATCACCCAATCCTTATCAACTGTGAGTCTGCTTGCTGTCTATGGATTTCCCTATGGATTCTGCATATTTTATATCAATCTCATTATGGTCTGACTTGTTTCACTCAGCAGAAGGTGTTCAAGGTCCCTGCATGGTGTAGCATGTTCCAAAACATCATTCCTTTTTAAAGGCTGAATAATATTCCATTGTATGACTTAGATATTGTTTGGTTTATCCATTCTTCGGGCCCCGGGCACTTTGGTAATAGTCACCTTTCAGCTATTGTGGGTAGTGCTGCAGTGAACTTGTATACCACTATCTCTTTGAGTCTCTGTTTGCTATTCTTTGAGGTATATGCTTAGATGTAGAATTGTGAGGTGGTCATGGATTTCCTCTTCCTTGGATCCATGATCAACGCTCATGCAAGCAGCAGTCAACAGCTTAAAAAATGCATTGCATTGTATTGGCTAAATATTCACAAGACCTCTTTAGAGTATTGAAAAGCAGGGATGTTATTTTGAGAACTAAGGTGCATCTGACACAAGCCATAGTATGTTCAACACTTCCTATGCATGTAAAATTTGGAGATTAAATAAGGCAGGCCAAAGAAGAATCGATGCATTTGAATTACGGTGCTAGGAAAAAAGAACCATAGAAAGTACTATGGACTACCAGAAGCACCAATAAACTTGTCTTGGAAGAAGCACAGGCCAAATGCTCCTTAGAAGTAAGGATGGCCAGATTTTGTCACCCTTTGGATATGTATTTTCAACATGTTGTCAGGAGAGACCAGGCCCAGGAATAGGACATCATGCTTGGTAAAGTGGAAGGGCAATGGAAAAGAGGAAGGCTCTCATGGGATGGATGGACATGGGGGCTGCAGTAATGGGCTCAAACATAAGAACAATTGTGATGATGGTACTGGGTGGCGTTGTGTTCTGTTTGACATAGGGTTCTTATGAGTGGGAACCAACAGGACCGACCCTAACAACAATAGTAAATCTCTGACTTGTTAAGAAGAAACAAGCATTTTTCATTTCCTCTATGAGCCAGGCACTGAGAAGACCCTGAAGGTCCAGATAGAAACAGCACTTGACCCCTACCCATGATGGGTTCCCAGTCTAGGGGTGAGGCAGCAGATCTCCACTTTTGGATGAGACCTATGCAGCCCTCTTGGGGTTCTAATGTGTGCTGGAGAGACTCCAGTTAACTTTGCCTTTCTCTATACCCGCCTTTAGGGAAGTGGAAGAATTTTAGAATAAAGCATCCCCCGAGATTTCTGTTGCACAATTAGACAAAAGGAAACCAATGGTGGCTAAAGAGAGTGAACAGAGAATCCAGAGCTGTGTCCGGGTCCTTGGCCATGCAGCTATCAATCAGCACAGTTGAGTTCAGGAATCAGCAAGCGAAGATACTCAATATCTGGATCCAGTAGGTATAGAAGGCGTAGCTTCAAAGATAAAGAAGGATAAACCCTCTTTCGCTTTCAGGAGGAACTCACCCAGGGAGAACTCATTCTGTTGGGACTGCACTAAAGCCTTAGAACTGGGAGGGTCCATAGGAGCATGTTTACTGCCAGAACGGTGGCTTCCCATTCAAGAGCTTCTATCATATTCCAGCTCATGAATGGTCCTTCGAGTGCCTTGGTTCTTTTGCTGTGACTTCTGTGGCATCACTTGAACTCTCCATCCCCTCCAGCCAGGAGCAGTGGCAGGAATAATCTATTAGGGAGAAGTGAGAGAGTGAGCTAGGAGATATTCCGTACACAGATTGCAGTCTCCTTCAGCAAAGGCCCTGTGGGGTGGGGACTTAACTTTTCTGATTCTCTCCTGTTAGAAGTCAACACGGAGCTAAAGAAGCATGAATGGAAGAAAGCAGGATGATGAGCTGACAGCTTTTCCATAAGGAAATAATAGCCAGAAGGGCTCCAAGTTGGGATGAGGGGATGGTGGGGAGGGGAACACACGTGATGCTACCAAGAGGAGAGTGAGGAGCAAGAGACCAGTAGAGGCTAGTCTCAAAGCCATCTCCAATAACATTTCCCCAACAGGCTGTTTTCCTCTCTCCACTCTAAACACGTCAGCCTTCACCTCCACCAAGCACCGAAACCCCAATGCAGCCTTTATCTGCCCATTCCTCCCACCAATTGGTCCAGGTTACTATGGGAACTATGGGAGTAGTAACGGGTTCCCTCTATTACTACCTACCTCCCTGATTTCAGCACAGATCAATCAACCCGTCCCCGCAGCCCCATATCTAAGGGGAAGGTCCTAGGGGAGAGTAAGGAAAAGATAGATTCAACACAGGACTAGAACAATAGTGAAAAACTTACAAAGAGAGCGAGTGATGTAATTCCAGAGTATTAGTCAATTCCTTTTGTCCTTCCAGCTACCATCCTCTCGCCCAGCTTAACTCCCTGAAGGAGGAAGGATCTCTCAGTGGGTGTCTGCAAAGGTGAGGTTCCAGGCCACTTGGGGGCTTCTGAGGGTTCCCTTCCAAATTTGCCTTCCCTCCCTTCAAAAGAAAGTCACTGGAACTCACCAGCCAGAGTTGGCAAGGCTACCACTGAGTTGCCCAGTTAAGGTTTATGTCCTGGGGAAGACTGTAGCTCACAAAATACCTTCAAGGGATTGTTTCTTCCCTACAAGCTCTTCCAGAATCTTGTCATTCTACATCCCAAGTTGGAGTCTATGTTTCCTCCTTTGAACCCACGCCAGCCTTATGGCTCTCCAGGAGTCAAGTTTGGCAGGTGAGGTGCGGTGTGACTTCTGAGGTAATACAGCTCCCACCTGGCTCTTTCTCTGTACAAGACCCTCGGAGTCCAGTCCCCTTGCTGTGAGGAAGTGTGATGAAGAGGCCACATGCAGATGCTGACACTAGTCCCACTTAAAGTCCCAGCAAACACCAGTGGCCATTGTCAAGTACACCAGTGGGGAAGCTGTGTGAGATGTCTCCATCATAAGCCATTGTCAGACGGCAACCGCACAGAAGAATCTGCTAGCTTAGTACTGCCAATCCCCAGAACCATAGGAAATGATGACTGATGAGGAAGATAATAATTGACTCCAATTTTGTTTCAAACTGGAAGAAATGCGCTGCACAGCACCGGAGTTGTAGCTCTGGAGCCACAGTCCCGATGCAGATGTATTAAATAATTTATTATCTAGTGATTGTTCCTGGTCCTCACCCTTCCCAGCTTCCCTGTGCCCACCCAGTCCAAGCAGCTGCTTCATCACTTATTCTGTAAAAGTATGTGAGGGTAAGTCAGAAAGCATTGCTCTAAAACCACAGACACTTTATTAAACAAAAATATCAAAATGTGAAGTGACTGTTTCTAGACATAGCCGCCATCTTGATCTACATCAGGGAGGCAAACTTTTGAGATAGAAGAGCCTACTTTTTCTCTCACAAAAATTGAAACATTCTTTGAGATAAAAAAAATATATTTTTGCAACTTCAATCACCATTATCTGAATAATCACTGTCCTTGAAAAGGTTTCCATTTTACTTCAGAGCCACATGCATGGACCGAGAGACCCGCAGTGTATCCCTGACCCCTGCTCTATAGACTTCAGTAATTGTTCTCTGAGGGATTCTCTGCTCATATACACTTCTAGTCACACGACATACCATGACCAACAGGGTCGTTCAAACCGTCTCCAGAGATTCTTCAAGGGTTTGAGTGTGTGTGTGTGTGTGTGTGTGTTTGTGTGTGTGTGTGTGTAAAAAGAACACGAAGTTAGAAGACATCCAGAGATTATGGAAGGGTTGAGTGTGAACGTGTGTGTGTGTGTGTGTGTCTGTAAAATGGACACGAAGTCAGAAGCCCTCTACAGATTCTGCAAGGGTGTGTGTGTTTGTATGTAAAAAGGACATGACTTTAGAAACCCTCCAGAGATTCATCAAGGGTGTGCGTGTGTGTGTGTGTATAAAGGACAAGATGTCAAAAGCCCTCTAGAGATTCTTCAAGGGTATGAGTGTGAGTGGGTGTGTAAAAAGAACACGAAGTCAGAAGCCCTCTGAAGATTCTGCAAGGGTGCATGTATGTGTGTGTTTGGAAAAAGGACATGAAGTCCGAAGCCCTAAGGAGATTCTGGAAGGGTCTGATTGTGAGTGTGTGTGTGTGTGTGTGTAAAAAACACGAATTCAGAAGCCCTCTATAGATTCTGCAAGGGTGTGTGTGTGTGTCTGTATGGGTGTGTGCGTGTAAAATGGACAGGAAATCAGAATCCCTCCAGATATTCTGCGAGTGTGCGTGCATGTGTATATATGTGTGTGTGTGAGTGTGTAAAAAGGACACGAAGTCAGAAGCCCTCCAGAGGTTCTGCAAGTGTGTGTGTGTGTGTATGTGTAAAGGACAGTAAGTCAGAAGCCTTCTAGAGATTCTGCAACGGTGTGTATGTGTGTTTGTGTGTAAAAGGGACACGATGTGAGAAGCCCTCTAGTGATTCTGCCTGGTATGAGTGTTAGTGTGAGTGTGTGTGTGTGTGTGTGTGTGTGTGTAAAAGGAAACAAAATCAGAAGCCCTCTAGTGATCCTGCAAGGGGTGTGTGTGTGTGTGTTTGTAAAAAGGACATGAAGTCAGATGCCTTCCAGAGATTCTGCAAGGGTATGGGTATGCATTTGGCTGTGTGTGTGAGTGTGAGTGTGAGTGTGTGTGTGTGTGTGTGTAAAAAAGACCCGAAGTCAGAAACCCTTTACAGTTTCTGCAAGAGTGTGTGTATGTTTGTGTTTGTAAAAAGGACATTAAGTCAGACACCCTCCAGAGATTCAGAAAGTGTTTGTGTGTGTGTGTGTGTGTGTGTGTGTGTGTAAAAAGGGCACGAAGTCAGAAGCCCTCTAGAGATTCTGCCATGGTGTGTGTGTGTGTTTGTGTAAAAAGAACAAGAAGTCAGAAGCCCTCTAGAGGTTCTGCAAGGGTCTGAGTGTGAGTGTGTGTGTGTGTTTGTAAAAAGACACGAAGTCAGAAGCCTTCCAGCGATTCTGCAAGAATGTTTGTGTGTTTGTGTAAAAAGGAAACCAATTCAGAAGCCTTCTAGAGTTTCAGCAATGGTGTGTATGTGTGTGTGCCTGTAAAAAGGAGAAGAAGTCAGAAGCTCTCCTAAGATGCTGCAAGGGTATGAGTGTGAGTATGTGTGTGTGTGTGTTTAAAAAGGACACGATACCAGGCGCCCTCTAGAGATTCTTGAAGATTTTGTGTGGGTGTGAGTGTAAAGGACACAAAGTCAGAAGCCCTCCAGATATTAGGAAAGGGTGTGAGTGTTTGTGTGTGTGTGACTAATTAAGACACGAATTCAGAAGCCCTCCAGAGATTCTGCAAGGGTACAAGTGTGAGTATGTGTGTGTGTATAAAAATGACACGATGTCAGAAGCCCTCTAGAGATTCTGCAAGGTTGTGTGTGGGTGTGTGTGTAAAGGACACGAAGTCAGAAGCACTCAAGAGATTTTGCAAATGTATGAGTGTGTGTGTGTGTGTGTGTGTGTAAAAAGAACGAAGTCAGAAGCCCTCCAGAGATTCTACAAGGGTGTGAGTGTTTGTGTGTGTGTAAAAAGGACACGAAGTCAGAAGCCCTCCAGAGATTCTCCAAGGGTGCATATATGTGTCTGTGTGTGTAAAAATGAAACAAAATCAGAAGCCCTCTAGTGATTCTGGAAGGATGTGTGTGTGTGTGTGTCCTAAAAAGGACACGAAGTCAGAAGCCCTCCAGAGATTCTGTAGGGGCATGAGTGTGTGTGTGTGTGTGTGTTTGTGTAAGTAAAACCTACAAAGTCAGAAGCCCTCCAGAGATTTTGCAAGTGTTTTTGTGTGTATGTGTGTGTAAAAAGGACTTGAAATCAGACGCCCTACAGAGATTCTGCAAGGGTGCGTGTATGTTTGTGTGTGTAAAAATGACACGAAACTAGAAGCCTTATAGAGATTTTGGAAGTGTGTGTGTATGTGTGTTTGTAAAAAGGACATTAAGTCAGAAACCCTCCAGAGATTCTGAAAGTGTGTATGTGTGTGTGTTTGTGTGTTTGTGTGTGTGTGTGTGTGTGTGTAAAAAGTACACGAAGTCAGAAGCCCCCTGGAGATTCTGCCATGGTGTATGTGTGTGTGTGTTTGTGTAAAAAGGACACGAAGTCAGAAGCCCTCTAGAGATTCTGCAAGGGTCTGAGTGTGAGTGTGTGTGTGAGTGTGTGTGTGTGTGTAAAAAGGACACGAAGTCAGAAGCCCTCCTGAGATTCTGCAAGATTGTGTGTGTGTTTGTGCAAAAAGGAAACCAAATCAGTGGCCTTCTAGAGATTTGCAAGGATGTGTGTGGGTGTGAGTGTAAAGGACACGAATTCAGAAGCTCTCAAGGGATTCTGCAAGTGTATGAGTGTGTTTCAAAAGGTTACGAAGTCAGAAGTCCTCCAGAGATTCTTCAAAGGTGTGAGGTTTTGTGTGTGTCTGTCAAAAAAGGACATGAATTCAGAAGCCCTCCAGAGATTCAACAAGGGTGCGTGATTGTGTGTGTAAAAAGGACAGTAAATCAGAAGACTACTAGAGATTCTGCAATGGTGTGTATGTGTATATGTAAAAAGGAGAAGTCAGAAGCCCTCCAGAGATTCTGCAAGGGTGCGTGCAAGTATGCATGTGTGCATGCGAGGGTGTAAAATGACACGAAGTCAGAAGACCTGCAGATATTCTGCAAGGGTGTGTGTGCGTGTGTGTGTACAAAGGACACGAGGTCATAAGCCCTCCAGGGATTCTGAGAGAGTGTGAGTGTGTGTGTGTGTGTGTGTGTGTAAAATGGACACGAAATCAGCAGGCCTCCATAGATTCTGCAAGTGTATGAGTGTGTGTGTAAAAAGTACACAAAGTTAGAAGCACTCTAGAGATTCTGCAAGGGTCTGTGAGTGTGTGTGTGTGTGTGTGTGTGTGTGTGTGTGTAAAGAGGACACGAAGTCAGAAGCCTTCTAGAGTTTCTGCAAGAGTGTTTGTGTTTGTAAAAACGACATTAAGTCAGACACCCTCCAGATACTCAGAAAGGGTGTGTGTGTGTGTGTGTGTAATAAGGGCACGAAGTCAGAAGCCCTCTAGAGATTCTGCAAGGGTCTGAGTGTGTGTGTGTGTGTGTGTGTGTGTGTAAAAAGACACGAAGTCAGAAACCCTCCAGCGATTTTGCAAGATTGTTTGTGTGTTTGTGTAAAAAGGAAACCAATTCAGGAGCCTTCTAGAAATTCAGCAACGGTATGTATGTGTGTGTGCCTGTAAAAAGGAGAAGAAGTCAGAAGCTCTCCTAAGATGCTGCAAGGGTATGAGTGTGAGTATGTGTGTGTGTGTTTAAAAAGGACACGATACCAGGCGCCCTCTAGAGATTCTTTAAGGTGTGAGTGTAAAGGACAAAGTCAGAAGTCTTCCAGAGATTAGGAAAGGGTGTGAGTGTGACTAAAAAAATACGAATTCAGAAGACCTCCAGAGATTCTGCAAGGGTGCGTCATAGTGTGTGTGTGTGTGTGTGTGTGTGTGTGTGTGTGTAAAATGGACACTAAATCAGAAGCGTTCCAGAGATTCTGCAATGGTGTGTATGTGTATGTGTGTGTGTGTGTGTGTGTGTGTGTGTAAAAAGGAGAAGAATCAGAAGCCCTCCAGAGATTGTGCAAGGGTATGTGTGTGAGTACGTGTGTGTGTATAAAAATGAAACAATGTCAGAAACCCTCTAGAGATTCTGCAAGGGTTTGTGTGTGGGTGTGTGTGTAAAGGACACGAAGTCAGAAGCACTCAAGAGATTCTGCATGTGTGAGTGTGTGTGTGTGTGTGTGTGTAAAATGGAAACGAAGTCAGCAGGCCTCCATAGATTCTGCAAGTGTATGAGTGTGAGTGTGTGTAAAAAGGACACAAAGTTAGAAGCACTCTAGAGATTCTGCAAGGGTCTGTGAGTGTGTGTGTGTGTGTGTAAAAATGACACGAAGTCAGAAGCCTTCTAGAGTTTCTGTAAGAGTGTTTGTGTTTGTAAAAACGACATTAAGTCAGACACCCTCCAGATACTCAGAAAGGGTGTGTGTGTGTGTGTGTGTGTGTGTGTGTGTGTAAAAAGGACCCGAAGTCAGAAACCCTTTACAGTTTCTGCAAGAGTGTGTGTGTGTTTGTGTTTGTAAAAAGGACATTAAGTCAGACACCCTCCAGAGATTCAGAAAGTGTTTGTGTGTGTGTGTGTGTGTGTGTAAAAAGGGCACAAATTCAGAAGTCCTCTAGAGATTCTGCCATGGTGTGTGTGTGTGTGTTTGTGTAAAAAGAACAAGAAGTCAGAAGCCCTCTAGAGGTTCTGCAAGGGTCTGAGTGTGAGTGTGTGTGTGTGTTTGTAAAAAGACACGAAGTCAGAAGCCCTCCAGCGATTCTGCAAGAATGTTTGTGTGTTTGTGTAAAAAGGAAACCAATTCAGAAGCCTTCTAGAGTTTCAGCAATGGTGTGTATGTGTGTGTGCCTGTAAAAAGGAGAAGTCAGAAGCTCTCCTAAAATGCTGCAAGGGTATGAGTGTGAGTATGTGTGTGTGTGTGTTTAAAAAGGACACGATACCAGGCGCCCTCTAGAGATTCTTGAAGATTTTGTGTGGGTGTGAGTGTAAAGGACACAAAGTCAGAAGCCCTCCAGATATTAGGAAAGGGTGTGAGTGTTTGTGTGTGTGACTAATTAAGACACGAATTCAGAAGCCCTCCAGAGATTCTGCAAGGGTATAAGTGTGAGTATGTGTGTGTGTATAAAAATGACACGATGTCAGAAGCCCTTTAGAGATTCTGCAAGGTTGTGTGTGGGTGTGTGTGTAAAGGACACGAAGTCAGAAGCACTCAAGAGATTCTGCATATGTGTGTGTGTGTGTGTGTAAAAAGGACACGAAGTCAGAAGCCCTCTAGAGGTTCTGCAAGGGTGTGAGTGTGAGTGTGTGTTTGTTTGTAAAAAGACACGAAGTCAGAAGCCCTCCAGCGATTCTGCATTCTGCATCATTGCATGTAACTGCGTAAGTTGGAAAGGAACTTATGGGCTAGTGTTGGACTTATGGACTTGAGTTGGACTGGCCTGGCATATTTCCTTGAAATAGAAATACTATAATGACTTCTTGATAGAAAACTATTTATTGCACATATATGAGTGGCACTTGATTTGTGTCTCTAGTCAGCCTGGCTTACATCCAGTTCACTGCCATCAAGTTGATTCCAACCCTTAGCAACTCTATAGGACAGGGGAGAGATTTCCCTGTGGGTTTCCAATACTGGAACTTTGTATGGGAGCAGAACTGCTGATCTTGTGTTGAGCAACCCAACTGGGTTGGTTCTGACGCATTATGTTTGTAACCACTATACCACTAGGGCTCAGCTGTGCCTTATTCCTCAAAGTGACATCTTTTAACACTGGAAATTGGTCTTCAGCAAGATCTACCAGTGTACTCGGTCATATGACTTATTTTCTTTTTACACTGTTTTGATTGTGATGTGAGGGAAAATCTACAGAGTAAATTGATTTTCCTTACAATTCATGCAATGTTTTATGATATTGATTGCAATACCTACAACGCAATACTACTTTTCCTATTCCCTCACTTTGTTTGCCGTTTCCATTGGTCTTTCGTTCCCATTCCTTCCTGCCTTCTGAGTAACTCCCTGACAAGTGCTGGGCTCTGAATTGTACATCTTTGACAGTATAGGTCTCCTATTTGGGGGCTGAAAGTTGAGCCATGGAGGTGAGGTCAGGTGTCAAATGGGAATTCCACTAGTGCCTATCATATCCTAAGGTTAGTCTTCTTATTTTGAGTTCTACATTTTCCCCAGTTGATCCAGGGCCTACTACTGTGAGCACTTTCAGAGCAATCTGCAGTGAGAAACCTATGCTATCTTGGTCTTCTGGACTCAGCGCTGTGGAGCCTGGGCTTCATGTGATCAGTGAATCCCTTTCATCTTCTTTTGATGCTATCTGTGTAATTCTGTATTTTGAATTTCTCTTCAATTTTTTCAGCTAGTGAAATGCACATGCTTTTCATTTTTGCTATCCTCATTCCAGGTCTTTGCAACTATTAATATAATTCTTTATTCCATCTTTTTGAATTCCCCTTTGAAATTTTGTGTTCAGCTTCTTTATTCAGCGTCTTTACTTCATCAATTATTTCTATATTTCTCTCTCTTTTTCGTACTTCATCATTTCTTTCATTGGCTTCAGCTACTCCACATTCAAGGTGACATCCATTTTGTCTTTTCTTTAGTTTCTATCTTTTTAATTATCTTTGAATTTCTTTATTTATGATGTTCTTGATATTATTGCAGAACTCGTATCATCTCAGGTGATTTGTGTTCAATGTGTCAACTTTCTTCTTGAAGTATCCTCTAATTTAGATGAGATATACTCAAATTCATACTTTGACTCTTGGGGACTTGTTTTAATTTTATTTGAATTCGAGTTCAATTTGCCATTGATGGCTTGTTCCACAGTTGGTCTCCAGTCTCTTGACTGATGATATTGAACTTCTTTATACCGTAAATACTTGAGTATAAGCCGAGTTTTTTTCAGCACATTTTTTATGCTGAAAAAGCACCCCAGTTTTGGGGGGTAAAATTAGTTGCCTTGGGTTATACTCGAGTATATATAGTAGTTTATTTCAACAGATGTAGTTGATTTAATTCCTGTGTATTTCTATCCAATATACATGATCCATGTCTATGGTTACTGTTTACATCACTGAAAAATAAATGTTCAATCAATAAGCCATCCTTATTGGAAAATTCTATCATGAGATCTCCCATGTGGCTTCCATCCCCATGGCCATATTTTCTAACTAGTGATCCTCCTCCTTAGTTTCCAGTTTTTGCATTCAAGTCATCAGTAATCTTGATTGCATGTTTCATCAATTTCAGACTGAAAAGGTTGGTAAAAATCCTCAATGGCTTTATTGTTAGCATTAGTGGTTGGTGTGTAAATTTGAATAATAACTTTATTAATTATTCATCCTTGTAGGTATAATATATCCTACACCTAACAATGGTGAACTTTGGAATCGATGTTGAAACATTCTCTTTTTTAACATGAAAGTCATCCATTCCTTTCAAATTTGTTACTCTGGTATGTAAACCATATTATTATGACATTCAAAATGGCCAATACCAGTCTATTTCAGTTCAATAACACGTAGTGTTTGATCTTTATGTGTTCCATTTTTTCATGGCTTCCAATTTTTCTAGATCCATATTTCATGCATCCCATCTTCTTGTTAGTGGTTATTGCAGTACTGCTGTTTCTTCTCATTTTGAGTCATTGCCACATCAACAAATATAGGTCCTGAAAACTTTATATCACTAAGGTCAACTCTACTTTGAGGAGACAGCTCTTCCCCAATTATATTTTGAGTGTCTTCCAACTTGAGGGGTTCATCATCCTGCACTATATGAAAAAATATTCCACTGCTATCAATGTGCTCCACAAACACCACTATTTTTTTTCACATGTAGATTGGCAGGTTATTCTTTCTAGTCTATTTAGCTTGTAAGCTTTTCTGAAATTTTTCCACCACAGGTAACTATGCTTGTGTTTGAAATACCAGTGGTATATCTCACAGGATCATGGTGACTTTCAAGTTATGATAGTGCAAGAACCTGACATGTCTGACAACTTGGCATGCTAGCCTAATTCCGAATGGCCAGCACATCTCTCTTCTTGCTTTCTCTAGTTTCTGTAGACCACTGTACCTGAGCATGCATGACTTAGGAGGTTGTGGAGTTAATTCTTGCTTCCTGGAGTAACCCTTAACCAATGACCCATAGGAGTTGTTGGACAAATAGCTACACTCCCTCACATTCTGGGCAGAATAACTAGTGGATTTTCTACAGTGTCTCCAGTAAGATTAACCTCCAGTTGCCCACAATTTTAAATTGTTTGATAATGTACTTTTCATTGGCTGCCTTCTTTCCCTTGTCTATTTCCCATTTCCTTATTGATATCTCCCCAAAAAATGGCTTAATTAAAACCTTTGTCTCAGAATCTAATCCTATGGGGAACCCAAACACAATCATACAAGTCATTTGTCAAATCATGGACTTAGTGGTTATATCTATTGTATGTGTAGGTCATGGAAGAGGACAATTCATACCATCACTTTGAATAGTCATTCAGAGTGCCAACTGGGTCCCCAGCATAGATTCTGGACATCAAAACTCACTGTTTCCTGTATCATAACACTTCCTTTTAGACTTCTGTCATTCAAAAAACTCAACAAATAGCTTGCTGTCTCACTTCAAATTTTGTAGTGGGCAAATATGGCTATGTTTTCATTGTGTGTTTAGCACTGGACAAATCAGCTTTGACCAGGAAGGTGAAGTCATGTGGGAAAAAAAACAACAAAAACACTAGCAGCTGTGTGTTGTGGAAAAAAACCCTGTGGATGAAGTGCAATTTTTAGGGAACAGAGACCAGCAAGAGAAACCAATAAATGTCCACTGTTCTGATGTTAAGGAGAACCCTGGTGAGGCAGTAATTAAGCACTTAAGGGCTAATCAATCAGCAGTTCAAACCCACCATTTTCCCCAAGGAAGAGTTACGATGTGGCAGTCTGACCCCCTTAAGATTTACATTTGTTACCACTACCAACTGATCTGAGAGGGATAGCATTAGGGAATCCTGGATAGCATTCTTAACGAGCTCTAATGGAAGAGTGGACTCCTCATTGAGCTCCTAACCACAAAGTAAGTGGTTCTAACCTATCAGTTGGTCCATGTGAGAAATATGAGTTTGTCTGCTCTGGTAAAGATTTAAGCCTTGGAAAATGAAAGGGTGAAGTTCTATTCTATCTTGTAGGGTCTCTATGAGTCAGCTTCAACACAATGATAATGAGTTTGCTTTGGAATTTTGGGATAGAATAGGAGAAATATGTGCAACAATGTTTAAACTTATTTTAAAAGTTCAGGGGTATTGCTCAGAGAGAGATTCTTGGAACGCACAAGACTGTTGTCCTTAGGCACCTTCAGATCTGGAACTGAACTCACTCCCTTGGCTCAATCTTCAGCCAAACAATAGGTAGATCTATAAGGTAAAAAGTAACACTAAACAACTATTTGAATCAAAAGGATATAATTTATTCAAAGATCAAGTTCAGAGGGGTCAGGAAAGAAGGGGGAATGGAAACAGGAGATACAAGGAGGAAGTGCGATAAGTGATATTACGTTGAGCAGACTGCAGTCAATATCATGAAGCAAAATATGTGTGAACTGTCAAATGGAAAACGGATGTATTCTGTAAACCTTCACCCAACTCACAATAAAGAGATTTTTTTTCAGCCTTGGAAACCTATGAGGCAATACTATTCTGTCCTATAGGGTACCCATGAGTTGAAATCAACTCAGTGGCAATGGGATATTGATGCTGATGCTTTCTGCCGATTCTAAAAAAATAGGGTTATTAGCAATTATTGTGGAAATAGCATGAATGAGACTATATAAATGGGGTTGGTTACAGATAAATTCTTTTAAATGTTAAAGGATAAGTGATTCAGGATGGACTTACCCAAAAAGAGAAAATTATTGCAAGATTTTGTTCCAGGGATAAAATAAAAATAGGCTTCCTGTGGGTAAGACTTAAGCCTATAGATATGGAATTTAAGGAACTGGTATTCCATGATGGTCACCTTCCAGACACAATCACTCAAGACAAAAAGTGGGTGTATAAACAAATGAGGTGAAGAAAGCTTATGGAGCCTAGCTATCAAAAGATAAAGAGTCTAGGGTTTTAAAGACTAGAAGGTTCACATGTGGCCATCTAACTCAGAAGCAATAAAGCGCACATGAAAGAAGCACACCAGCCTGTGTGATCACAAGATGTAGAAGGGATCAGGTATCAGGCATCAAAGAACAAAAAAATCATATCATTGTGAATGAGGGCGGGTACAGTTAGGAGATCCAAGATCTATCTGTAGGCAACTGGACAACCCCTTACAGAAGGGTCGCTGGGAGGAGATGAGCCAGTCAGGATGCAGTGTAGCAACGATGAAACATATAACTTTCCTCTCATTCCTAAATGCTACCGCGCCCACTATCATGATCCCAATTCTACCTTACAAACCTGGCTAGACCAGAGAATATACACTGGTCCATATAGGAACTGGAAACACAGGGAAACCAGGACAGATGACCCCTTCAGGACCAGTGCTGAGAGTAGCAATAACAGGAGGGTGGAGGAAAGGTGGGGTAGAAAAAGGGATCTGATTACAAGGATCTACATATAACCTCCTCCATGAGGGAGGGACAACAAAAAAGTGGGTGAAGGTAGATGTCGGACAGTGTAAGATAGGACAGAATAATAATTTATAAATTATCAAGGGTCCATGAGGGAGGGGGAGGGGGTAGGAGGGGAAATGAGGAGCTAATACCAAGGGCTCAAGTAGAAAGCAAATGTTTTGAGAATGATGATGGCAACAAATGTACACAGTGGATGTATGTATAGATTGTGATAAGAGTTGTAGGAGCCCCCAATAAAATGATTCTTTTTAAAAGCCTCAAAGAGCAAAACACACTATGGTTTATTGTACATCAATGATACTTAAATAAAACTACATAAAAGAGCAGAAAAAGAAATGGAATTTAAGGTAAAGAAAGTATTCCCTTTGAAGACCATATTGCAAATATATATTTAGGCAGGCAATTAGATAAAGACATTTTAAGTCTGGGCTTCTATACCTGCCATCTGTCTGTTATGAAAAGTATAATTAGCAACTAGAATCTCTCATACAAAATCAACTCAATATGGTCTTTCTGGTCTGACCTCCGTGGTGTTCTACTCTGCTTTGTTGGAGCTCATATCATGGCTCTATAACAAGACTGAGGAGTTATTTGCATCCTTATGTGGAAGGTAAATCTGTTTGGCCATTCTGTTAGACTAGTTCATTTTCTTTCCTACCATCCCATCTGCCATTTTAATTCAAAACAAGGAGAAAGCATGTATGTGCCTTTTGAGGAAGGAGAAGATTTTGGTGTGGAAGAAATTCTCTTCTAGACTGCAAGGTAAGTATTTACCCCCTCTAGCCCTGTTGGAGGAGGGGAAAAGGAAGAGAGACAAGGCAAAGTGAACAACCTAGTTAGCTTCATGCCTCCTTACTTTACCTGGGGATTGAGGGGAATATCAGTGACTATGGACCTGTTGTGCTCCCCATTTGGAAGCATGAAGAATAGAGGCTGCCAGGCAGAGCAGCCCTATGGGAAGTCACTGAAGACAAACATATAGAGAGTGCCATCAAGTCTACTGTGATCCATGGAGACCTTATATGAAATGGAATGGAGTGCTGTCTGATCTTGCACCATTGTCACACATTCCTGAATGTTGAAGTCCATTGTTGCAGCGATTAGGTCAATCTGCCTCAACAAGGATCTTCCCTGTCCCTCTATTTCATCAAATATGATGTCTTCCTCTAGGAATTGTCCACTGATACTGTATCCAAAACACATTAGTCAGTCAGTGTTCTTTTGTGATCCATAAGGATTTCTTTCAGTAATTTTTGGAAGTGGACTGGCAGGCCCCTCTTCCTTGTCTGTCTTAGTCTAGAAGTTTCACTGAAACCTGTCCACCATGGGCAGTCCTGCTGGTATTTGAAATTCTTGGAACAGAGCTTCCAGCATCATAACAATACACAAACCATTATAGTACAACCAACTGACAGATGAGTGGAGGATATCTATCTATCTATCTATCTATCTATCTATCTATCTATCTATCTATCTATCTACCTTTCTACCTATCTACCTATCTACATATATATATATAGAGAGAGAGAGAGAGAGTAAAACTGGCAATGCAGTCTGATTAGGCAGTATTCTGATGATCTGCTGCTAACAGAAAGTATCTTAAAGTAATGATAATATCAATTTTGTTCACAAATCTGCAATCTGGGCAGAGCTCAGTGAGGACACTAATTTTGGCTTCATCAAGCATTAGCTGGGGTAGCTCAAAGGACAGAGGCTGCAGCTCTCTTAAGACTCACTCCCTCACACGACTGATACTTCTATTGGTTGGAGCTCAAGAAGAACCCTATATGTGACATTTTCATTTGGCTTGGTCTTCCTTGCAACATCCTGACAGGGTCCCAATGGTGAACAACCCAATACGACCAGGTGGAAGTCACAGAGCAACACTTCTGCCATAGTCAAAGGCCTGCCAAGATGCAAGGAAGAGGGAAAGCAGGCCCTGTTTCTGGAAAAATGAACACAAACTCATCTTGTAACAAGAGAATGTGCGATGTGCAACATTAGGACAGTCATCTTTGAAGGACACAACCTGCCATGAGCCAAGATACAGAGACAGATTTCTACGAAAGCGAAAGGGCAGGACTTAGACTTAAAGATAAAGCCACAGTCTTCATAGGACAAGAGCAATAGGGAGACAAGCAAAGGAAAGCTCTAGGACGCAAGCCTAACATGGCTAAAGATAGGGACAATGTCAGGACTGAACTGGAAGCAAGCAGACACCTGTGCAAGGCAGAACCCGTGAAGTTGTGAGTGCCTTCAAGGCTAAGTCAAAGTACCTTGGGGCGTGAGAAGGGAAGGAACAGGAGAAGGAATTAATGGGTAGGTTTATGGAATTTGTAAGTCTGGGGCCAGAGCATCAGGAATAGCTGGGTTCTGGCACTCAGTTGATACCATCAGAGTTTGAACCTTTTCCTTTCAGTGCTGTTTCCTTTTGAGTTTCACGCAGGCTTCCTGATGACAGCTGTAGTTTTATCTAGAAGCTCAGGAATTCTATTAGAGAGAGGCTCTTTTCCTTTCTAATCATTGGTGGTACTATCAGGTAAGCATTGGATTGCTAACTGCAAGGTTGGCAGTGCTACCCTACCAGCTACCTCATAGGGAAAAAGATGGAACTTTCTGCTCACATAAATATTTACAGTCTGAGAAACCCCATAGGGGCCTTCTATGATTCAAAATGGACTCATTGGCAATGGGGTAATTGTTTCTGGGGCATTTTTTAGGGTTAGATATCATTAACCTAGCATGAGTCACATACTGAGTCTGACCCAGTCCCTTTGGACAGAGGAAAGTCATGCCCTGACTAGCCAGGCCTGGAGCTGGCAGATTGGGTCAATGCCAGCAGAAGCATGGAGATGGAGCATGGTGGAAGAGTGATCCCAAAGATACAAGCCATGTGCTGTGAGTGGAAGAAGGGCAAATGAATGCTGCATTAATTAACCAGTGATTGACAAAATGAGGTTGCATAACAAATGGCTCCAAAACCCAGCAGTTCAACAAACAGCCCAACCCCTTCCCTACCACACACACAGTTCTTAAAATTCAGGATCAGGGAGATTAACTGGAACTTTGAACTTGGCACTTCAGGGCTTGGAAGAGGTGACAGTGCATGTAAAGGCCTTGGGGCAGGAGAGATCTTGGTGTGACTGAAAGCCCAGAAGAAGACTAATTTGGGGGAGGTGAGATAATAGGAATGGAGGTTTCAGTGAGCATTTCCTTGAGAGCCTTCAAGCAAAAGCGATTTTTCTATATTCATGTTTTAGAAGTAGATCTCCACCCATTGGGTAAAGCTTTGGGTATTGGATTGGTGTCGGTATGCAGGGAAAAAATAAATGGGCTTGTTATGGATTAGGAGCCTGTGGTAGTCACCTAATCTTGTGTCAAGTTAAGGATTAGGAGTGTAAGTGTGGAGTCTAGGCTGCCAATCTGGAGATAGTCAGTGAGATTTTTATGTGGGCATAGCCTTCTCCTGAGAACTCTGAGAAATCTGGTACTTCCTCCTTGGAGGTGGAAGACACCTCTCTCTCTCTCTCTCTCTCTCTCTCTTTCTGCTACTCCTTGGGAGACATTGCAGAAGGCAAGCCAAATGGATGCGACCAGACCTCTGAAGCCAAAGAAGCCTCAGAGAGATCGCTGCCAGCATTGAGATTCTTACAATGCCACTGGATCCACAAGACTTTCCACCCATTGGCCTGTGATTATCCTGCATTCAGCATCACTGCACATGTTTTATGGGTCTGAAATGGAATTTATAGATTGGTATCAGACATATGGGCTAATATCAGACTTATGGATTTGATCTGCACTGGGCTGGGATGTTTGCTTAATGTACAATTACTGTTTGATATAAAACTCTCTCTCTGGATTTATAAGGTAGAATTAGACCAGAACATGTACTCTGGTACAGACAGGAGCTGGAAACACAGGGAATCCACGACAGATAATCCCTTCAGGACCAGTGGTGAGAGTGGCAATACCAGGAGGGTGGAGGGAAGGTGGGGTAGAAAGAGTGAACCGATTACAAGGATCTACATAAAACCTCTGCCCTGGGGGATGGACAACAGGAAAGTGGTGGAAGTGAGATGTTTGACGTGTAAGATATGACAAAATAATTTATATATTATCAAGGATTTATGAGGGAAGGGGTGGAGGATGGAAGTGGGGAAATGAGGAGCTGATACTAAGGGATCAAGTAGAAAGCAAATGTTTTGAGAAGGATGAGGGCAACACATGTACAAATGTACTTGACATACAATGGGTGGATGGGTGGATGGATGGATGGATGGATGGATGGATGGATGGATGGATGGATGGATGGATGGATGGAATGACTGTGATAAGAGTTGTATGAGCCCCCAATAAAATTATCAAGGGTTCATAAGGAGTGGGGAGTGGGGAGGGAGGAGAAAAATGAGGAGCAGGTGCCAGGGGCTTATGTGGAGAGCAAATGTTTTGACAATGATGAGGGCAATGAATGTATAAATGTGCTTTATAATGGATGGATGGATGGATTGTGATAAGAGTTGTATGAATCCCTAATATAATGATTAAATAATAGGGAAATGATTTTTAAAAACCACCAACTCTCTCTCATACACATGAGTCTCCCTCAATTTTCCTCTAGCATACCCAGACTAATACACAGTTCGCCCCTGTCCTATAGGGCCGCTGTGAGTTGGCATGGACTTGAGGGCAGTGGGTTTGTTAGGGCTTTGGAGTTCAGCAGGCCTTTGTTGGTGTGTTTGAGTCTATTTTTGTAGCTGTTGTGTGCAGGTCAGTGGCTCATCTTCCAGCACTCTAGAGGACCATATTTTGTTGTGACCCATAAGGCTTTCATTTGTTAATATTTGGAAGTAGATCACCAGGTCTTTCTTCCTAGTCTGCCTTAGGCTAGAGCAGTGGTTCTCAATCTGTGGGTTGTGACCCCTTTTGGGGTCCAGCGACCTTTTAACACGAGTCACCCGATTCATGGCAGTAGCAAAATTACAGGGGTGGTATTTCTCTCTCTTTGGCCACCCATGAACTGATAGGCAGGCAGCGGTCACAGAGGGTCTTAAGCCAGCTCTCCCGCTCCTGAGTCGTCCTGCAAAGTGGGATAAAGAGGACGGGGATGGGGAGGGAAGGGGAGGGATGGCCTCCACTTTGGTGGCTTTAGGAACTTGGACTGGTTGTCTTTCCTGGTCATGCCATATTTCCTGAAATCTTGGGGAAAAGAACCCATTCTGTTGGGGGAGGGAGTAAGTCTTTTATGTATGCTGGCTTACTAGTGGCCCTGTAAAGTCACACATCAATTTTATCTAACCCTAACCCTAAACCTAACCCTAACCCTTACCCTTACCCTTACCCTTACCCTTATCCTTACCCCGATAGCAGAAGACCCCACCAGTAAGCCAGCCTGTGGTGGTGGTGGTGAGCCATTTATTAGTATATAATGTCTGGCTCTACATTTTGCCCGACCTGTTAGATTGACTAAGGGCCCTTGTGGCATAGTGGTTACAAGTTGAGCTCACATCCCAAAGGCCAGTAATTTGATACCACCATCAGCCCTGTGGCAGAAAGATGGAGCTTTCTGCTTCCATGGAGTTAGTCTTGGAGAGTCACAGGGACAGAGCTACCCTGTACCGTAGGATCCTGTTCAACAGGGTCCCTCACTATGAGCTAGTATTTACTTGATGGCCATGAGTTTAAGGGCCATTTTGGCTTCCTTTTCAAAGGAACCTCATTTAGTGAACTGACTCTTTCTGGTCAATCCTTTCCTCTGACTGTGGTCTGAATGTAGCACCTCACCTGGGGAGTGAAGGGGTCTGAAGCTTGGAGCTGCCTCCCAATGAAAGAAAGTAAACCATGATAGTTCATAAAGGCACTTGTGCAAATTGTTAACCACCAACCTTGGCTTAATTCATTTTTTATTTGGATAGAAAGTACTCTAATTATGTTGATGACAAATAAACCAAACATATATATGTGGATACATACATACACACACACACACAAGACGGATGATTAGGGGCATCTACCCAGCTCTGTCAGAGAGATTTGTCCCAGGTCTGGGCATAGGAGTCAGTCTTCTTGCATTTCAGTGTCTGGCTCTGTAACTGACCTTAAGCCACGTGACCTTGATCAGATTGCTTAACATCACTGAGCCATTTTGGCAACACCGTGTATCAGGGCTGAGAAGTGGCACTGGGTAAGCCCTGATACATGATGGGGGAGGGAATAAGCCAAAATAAAGCATACAAGGGTAATGACCATGGCATTCTCTCCAGTGTGGGCCTCAGAGCAGCTCTGGTTCTAGAAAATCCCACAGAAATAATTTTACCAAACTGGGCCTTCAGCCCTCACACCAAACTTAACACGTTTCTAATCCACACGATGTTTACAACTTTGGGTTCTCATCCCTCTACTTCTTCCAAGAGACCAAGGAGAATGGAGTGTTTGAGCAATATCCAGGCCGCATGACCATCTTTCTCAGTTCTTAACTCACCTTTTCCTCTCTCAAGCACAACTTTAATGTTTCCATGAGTGTCCGTGGCTATGATAAAGAATATGTGTTATGGGAGGTAATCAGGGCCTGCGTCTTCCATAAACCAGTTGCCAAAGACTCTTTACAGATAGGTAATGGTAGGCCCATATGTTTTACTTACCTATTGCTGCTTAGTGACTTTCAATCCCACTCGGTGTATTATTTGCTCATAATTTTGTAATTTGAGGAAGGTTTGGCTGGGGCAGCACATCTCCACTCCACGTGGCATTGGCCAAACCAGCTCAAGCAGCGAGACCTGGCAAGATGGGTTTGCTTTGGTTCATAGGTCTAGGGCCTGGGTTCTTGCTGTTGCATTGGCTCCCCAATTTCCCTCCATGTGATCGTATCATGTGCTTGCCTTTAGCTTCCTCACAGCAGGGTGATTTTCAAGATAGAGTTTTCTGTCAGGATAGTTGGGCTGTAGGCCCATTGACAAAATCCCTTAAAGGGATTAAATTGAATGCACAATTTAATACATGACTGCCAAATATCCCCCAGAGCACACAAGTTGAAACCACAAGACTTCTCCCAAAGAGAGGTTCCTTGTAGCTTTTGATTGTCATCTAAGTCCCTTTTCCTTTTCCACAATAATGTCTGGGTTGCTTTATCAATCATCTTCTTTCTTTTTATGTAGCACTATCTCTGGCTGTTTAGTCCAAGCCAATGCAGTTCCTTCCCAAAGTTACTGGGTTTCCCTTGCACTGGATTACATGATGCATTCCATTTTATGAAAGCCATGTCCCCACGTGTCTTTGAAATGGGTCCCTCTCTGTTTTAGGCTGCAATTCAGCCTATTTAGGCTGTAGCACAGCCTTCTGGAGACTCTTAGAAAACCTTTTGTGTACACGAGACTGTCTACAAGGCACTGGATTACATTCTTTTGTGATCTTAGTACAGGGCATGAAAGCTATCTTCTTGATCTGATCCAACGCAGAAGCCATGCTCATGCCATTCCTATTATGGGACATTATTTTTTGGCAAGAAAGACTTGGGGTTGAAAAATAGGTTTTGTTAGGCAGATAGGCAGGAATGAGATGTCCATTGACGCATGCTCAGGAGAACCAAGCATAGAACAAAAGCCTAGGTTTTCCCGCTGGTGGGTACGGATGGGCGTTAAACCTGGATCAGCCCACCTGGGCCAGGTGATTGCAATTCAGCCAATGGGATCGACCTGGGGTCATTCACCATACCTCCCCCCGGGAATCCTTGAAAAGGCAGGAGCGAGGGGGAGAAAGGAAAAACTGGGGACAGGAACTGGGGAGAGAACTTGAGAAAGAACTTGAGACAGGTCTTTTTTTGAAGTAAAACTTAGGAGAGAGATCTTTGCGTGACCTCGAGCAGTCTCTGCCAGGCTGCATGGTGGGGAGGAATCCTAGGGGTGCCGCGTAAAACCTGAAACTTCTTTTAACTTTCATTAAACTCACTTGGATCACGAGCCAGGCTTTGGCGTGAATTCTTTCTCATGCAAAGCCAAGAACTGAGATGTAACTCTAGCCCGGAGAGAGATCTTACAGTTTATATTTAAGTCCAGCATGTCCCTGCTCCTTCATAGTTCATATTTTCTGCTAAAAAAACCACACAACTAAACCCCAAACAGAAGTAACTTCTTTAGCTTTTCTTCACCCTTCTGTAGTTTATAATTATTTGTCTGTTGCCTCCATTGTCAATGACGCTGAGAGTTCAGATTCTAGATAAAGCAGAAGAATGTCACTGCCACCCAAAATAGTTGTTCTTAGTGTTAGTTGGTGCCCAATCAATCCCTGCCCATCCACTCACTTGCTGCCATTGAGTCAATTCTGACTCATGGCAGCGGAGTATACTTGCCCTGGTAGGTTTCTGAGACTATACATCTGTACAGTAGAAAGCCTCAGCTTTCTCTCTCAGAGCAGCTGGTAGTATTGAACTGCTGACCTTATGGTTAGCAGGACAATATGTTACCAGGGATCCTTTTCAAGACTGTGCCCTTTCAGAAACAGATCACCAGGCCTGCTTTCCTAGGAACCTGTGGGTGGGATTGAAACATCAACCTTTTGGTTAATATGCAAGTGCTTAACCAATGGGCTTTATCCTGGTTTGGAAAACCTAAGTCACTGGTCTTTTGCCTAAAGAGTCACTTTCAATGGCCCTGGCTTGTTTCATGGGAAGGGCCAGTTCGGGCTCCCGGACAGATGGTGGGGTAGGATCCTTATTTAGTAGGGCCATATTGGGTGGGGCGGCAGGGAAGTGTGTGTGTGCTGTATGTGTGTGTAATCTGCATCTTTAACAAATGAGAAACACTGGCCCCAATTGTCCTCTGCCTCTCTTGTTGCTGCCTTTTTTGGGGATTTTTCTGGCTTTTAGCAGCCCTGGAGGCCCCTCCTATCTAGGCAGGAGAAGGAGCCAATACATAAGTTCACACTAAGGTGCTAGAGAGTGATAACAACTAATCCCTTCCAAGGGCAATTGCTCTCAGAAAGAAAGAAAAAAAGAGAGAGAGAGCTCAGGGGTTTGGGGGGAGCAATTTAACTCCAATGAATAGTGTCTCCTGGAAGAGTACTACACTTTGTCGCTGCAATGGGAGTCATATATGAACATGTGTGTGTGTGTGAAACCCCTCGCATCAGTCTCTTCTTCTGCTTTTGTGTAAATTGGACTGTAAACACATTCTCTAGGAAGTGTTTGAATACCTCTGTTTATGGAAGCTTCATGACAGAAGGGGGATTTTTGTCTCTTTTGTTCAGGGAGAGAGCCCCAAGGTCTGGCATTTAATAAGTAAGTAGCAAGCTGGTTGAATGAATGAGTGAATGAGTGAGTGAGGTAAAGAAGCCTTCTGCAGCCTTCCAGGTCGTGACTGCCCCCCTCAGAAGCCTGGCTCTTGTCTAAAGTGAGGTACACCTCTCCCCCTTCCCATTTCATGCTTCCCCGTGGTCTGCCTGGGATTGAGCTGAAAAATGTTTTTTCATGCACGTCATCCTCATTATATCATTATCCCTCAGAGCAAAGCTCTCTGACCACCCTGAAGACCTGTATTTAATGTGAGGAAAGGTGATTTAATGGAGTGGAGAGCGCAGCATAAAACAGACAACCCTTTCAGAATAGCAGGGGAAAGGGACAAAAAGGGAAAAGAAACGAAAAATGGCGAGGGAGGGGGGCAACTCTCACTCTCCTAATAGGCTGAAATAAGAAGTCCTTTTGGTCAGCTTCATCAGAAGACAAACCTGAAAGGGGCCCCTTGCCCTCCCCGCCAGCGCATAACTGACTTACCATGCATTTTACCTTGGAGCTGATTATGCGCTGAGTTGAGGCAGACGGGGAGAGTTTATTGACATACGGTCTCCCTTCACACATTTTGTTACAGCCAGACATCAGGGACTGAGCTGCAGGATATTAAAGGATTTGGAAGCGTTATCAAGGAATGGGACATATTTATCAAAACCAGGGTGATATTACAAAGCTGGGTTGCTGCTACACCTGGGTGTGTTATGTGATTAAAAATAATGACAATGCATCCTCTTGATGGATTTTGCACTTGGGCGAATACTGAGCAGGTCTGCTGGACCACCCTTGGTCGAGAATTCACACCTAACAACCCCTTTGGTCTCAGAAGAAAATTGTGGCTGCTAGCTCACACTTTGAACCCAGGTAGGGCAATGTTTACGCACTTCACTGTTAACCGAAAGAGCAACACTTGGAATTCACCAGCTATCCCGAGTGAGAAAGATGTGACCATGTGCTGCCACAAAGATTACAGCCTTGGAAACCTTCCGGGAGTTTCTTCCCTGGCCTACAGGGTTGCTCGAGTCAGAATTGACTTGCCTTCCATGGCATTGAGCTGTTTTGAGTTTTGAATGGCTGAATTGGAGACTTCAGGATTGCAGGAAGTTTTGAGAACAGCCTGAGATATGCAGGCGACCAGCCTTGCTTGCTGCAAGGGAAGAGGAGTTGAAGCACTTACTGATGAAATTCAAAGATGATAGTCTTCAGTGTGGATTACAACTCGAGGTTAAAAGAACAAGAATCCTCACCACTGAACCAATAAGCAACATGATGAACAGAGAAAAGATTTAAATGATGAAGCATTTCATCTTACTTGGACCCATCCACAACCAACGCTCATAGAAATATCTGTAAAGAAATCACTGGATAAATTGCTTTCAGTGAATTTGCTGCAAAAGGCCTTTTAAATATTTTTTTGAACCAAGGTGACTTTGTCACCTTAAAAACTCAGGAGTATCCTATCCCAAGGCATGATTATTTTCATATGGAAGCTGGAAAATGCATAAGGAAGTCCCACGAGAAGAATTGATGCATTTGAAATATGGTCATGGTGAGGAATATTGAATACACCAAGGAACTTCTAGGAGAACAAACAAATCTATGTTGAAAGAACTACAGCCAGATTGATTCTTAGAAGCGAGGATGGTGACATTTGGCTTCATGTACTTTGGGTGTTATCAGGAGGGACCAGTCCCTGGAGTTGGGCAGCATGCTTGGTCAAGCCAAAAGGAGGACAAACCTCCACAAGATGGGTTGACACAGTGGCTCAAATGTAGGAATGGCTGTGAGAAATGCGCAGGGCAGCGTGTTGTTTTGTTCTGCTGTACATAGAGTGGCCATGAGTTGGAACCAAATTGACAGCACCTGGTTACGCAATGTACTAATGGCAAGATCAACCATTCAAAACCACCAGCCACTCCTCAAGAGAAAGATGAGGCTTTTTTACTCCCGTAAAGAGTCACAGTGTGAGAAACTCACAGGGGGAATTCTACCCTGTCATATAGGGTCACTGTGAATCGGCATTGACTCTACGGACGTGAACGGCAACAACAACAACAACAACAACAACAAAACTTACTAATGGTGGCTGGGTACATGCGCAGACACCCATCCACTCGCACTGGAGCTAAGTTAGTGGTTTCAGCAGGAAGCTGACCTCGGTGGTTTCCAGACCTCCCCTGGGCTGAACCAATTTACACCAGGTCCTTCAAATATTCCTGGTACGCCGGGCATCTTTCATTTCCCAGAGTTGGTTGCATGACTTAAGGCTTGATGATCATGGGGCCACATGAAGGACGCCTATGTGCTCCAACCACTGCCTTCCTAGAGAGTGCTGTGGACAATTGCCTTCAAGTCAGCCAGCTCCTGACTCATGCGGACTCCATGCACTGCAGAACACAATGCCCACTGGTCCTGCCCCATTCCTTCAATGGGTTGTAGATTTGACCCTTTGTCAGTTGGGGGGTTTTCAGTGGCTGATGGCTTGAAGGAGTTCACCAGGCCTTTCCTCCTAGTCTGTCTGTAGGCAGAAAGCATCGCTAAATTCTGTTCAGCATCATAGCAATATGCCAGCCTCCACTAGCAGTTAGGTGGTCGCTGTAACAGGAGGCGCACTGGCCAAGAATCAAACCCAAATTTCCTGCATGGCTAGTGAGAATTCTGCCATGGAACCACCATTTCCTCTCTCCTGGTTTCTAGTGTTTATGTATATAAGATTTCAGTACCTTCTAACAAGCAGTAAGTAAGACTGCACCACGGGTCACCTCTATTTAGCTCTCCCCCAAATTTTTCCACATGAATTATCAAGTGTGTGACAGTTGTAATATGTTTCTCTTTTTAAAAATTGCTGGGTGAACTTAAAACAGCACAAGGAAGTGCCAGCATAGCAAAATGATACCCACCTGCTTATTTATCTTAAGAGAAGAAAAGTCGTGAATGCATTCACTCAGGTGAAAATATCATTCATGGAAAGAAGTGCCTAATGGTCACCAGGACCCATGGTTAATCCAGGCGTGGTCATCTGATTCCAATTGATCAGACCTAGCTATAAATCACTTATATGTCTGGGTAATTAAAAGCAAATATAAATATTCAAAAAAAATAACGTTGCATGGGATAGAAAGAGAATACAAAACAACATCAGACATAAGTATGCCTCAAGACAAACTCATTGTGCACATCCAGAATACATAATGGCTCTTGCTAAGATGCGTTTCCCACTAGACCCTACCCCAAGCCAGTGAAAGCCAGAAACTCTACAGTAAACTGTGGATTGTACTACTCAGAAATGGGAGCTGTGTCTCTAGACCTAATTTGGGGCTGTTCGTGCTGAGGACTCACCAATACCTGCTGCAGTGACAACAGTCCAGGTGAGAATAAGGAAATCTGGATGACAGCCAGGATATAGGAGCACTGAGACCTCAAATTGCTTCTAGGCGACCATGGCCTAATGGGCTTCCATTTCTGCACCTTTGGCAGGAGGAGTTTGTTCTGGAAAGTAATGGTTTCTAAGGAAGTATTTCTTAAACTTTCACATGCATGCACTTACCCAGGTTCCTGGAAATCGGGCTGGGGGGCAGATTCTGATTTTGTGGGTTCAGGGTGGGGTCTAGGATCCAGCAGTTCTAGAGGCCCTGGACAGTAGTCCTAAACCACCAGCCAGTCCTTGGGAGAAATATGAGTCTGTAGACTCCGGGCAAGAGTGACAGTCTGGGAAACCCACAAGGGCAGTTCTACCCTGTCCTGTAGGGTCACTATGAGTCAGCATCAACTCGATGTCATTAGCATGGGAGAAGCTAATGCTGATGTTGCTGGTTCCTTGACCTATGATACTTTGAGTGGCAAAGTCCCAAGGGCCTTCCCGGATGTGATGGCCAAAAGCAGTAGTGTTCACCCTTGGTCATACTTTGGAATCCCTTAGGAGCTTTCCAGCCTCCCTTTGGCCTGGCGCCATCCCAGGCCAATGAAGCAAGGCTTAGTGGAAGCAGGATTCAGGTCACGATCAGTGAGAAAGCCCCCTTGGCAATGCCAACGTACAGCCAGTGCAGAGTCGAACTGGTCGACGACTCCACATGACTCCATATACTTTGGTGAAGCCAGCTGTTTGGGCAAGGTTTTCAGAGTTACCACCCATGTAGACTTGTTGGTGATAGTGCATTAAATAGAGCACATGCAGTGCATTGCATGAGTGGCCTATGTCATGCAACCACATCAGGGGGATGTTGAGCCAATTTCTCTGGGAAACCAAGGGTGTTGGCTCCATCCTGAGCGTTGGCAGGGTAATGGACTGACACAGAGGAAACTCATTCTCTTTGTGGCGGTGCACTAATGGGTTCTTCACAGAAGGCCAAGTCCATGGCTGCAGATGCAGATGCTCACGGGGCTGAGGGAGCAGGTCAAATCCTAAGTCCGAGGTGGGTGTTTGCATATTTACATGCCCTCACTGCCATCAAGTCCATTCCAACTCACAGGCCCATGGGACTGAGTAAAATGGCCCCCGTGGGTTTCTGAGACTGTGATTCTTTAGAGCAGTAGAAAATCTCCTCTTTCTCCAGAGGAGCGGTTGGTCATTCAAACTGCTGACCTTGAGATTAACAGTCCAATTCCTGACCACTCTTGCCATCAGAATTCTATTTATATACACAAGTATATATATATATATATATATATATATATATATATATATATATATATATATATCCTTTCCCAAAAGAACTCCACATTTTCAAATCATTCTTGACACTCATGACCTTTTTTTCCTTTATAGCCATGCCTTTGGTTGAAACACAGATATAAGAGAAGTATTTATCTACTTATAGGGGTACAAAAGGAGCTTTGGTGGCACAGTGTTTGCATGTTGGGCTGCTAACACCAAAGTCAGCACTTTGAAACCACCAGCCACTCCGTGGGGAGAAGAGTCTGTCTACTCCTATAAAGAGTTACAGTCTCAGAAACTCACAGGGACAGATCTACTCTGCCTCATAGGGTCACTATGAGTCAGCATCACATCCCTGGCAGTGAGGTAGATTTTGGTTTCATAGAGAAACAAGTCAGTCCTGAGATGCTAAAGACAAGGTTGGCAGTTTGAACCCACCAGCTGCAGAGAAAGAGGAGGCTTTCTATTCCCATAAGGAGCTACAGTTTCAGAAATACCCACAGGGGAAATTTTAACCTCTCCTGTAGGATCAATATGAGTCAGAATCGACTTATTGGTGGTGAGCAAGTGGAGGGGACCCTAAACAGGTTTCGGTGGACCTTAAGAGTTCTACTAATTGTGCATGCTCTGTAAAATGTAAACCAAGACTTTACTTTTGCAAACATTATTTTTTCTAAACACGTCTAACTGTGAAACTATACTCGCATGCGGGTCTTTGAACCTGGTCAGTGGTCTGGGGAAGTGGAGGGCCCTGACATCCTTTGTTGTTGTTAGTGCTGTCCAGTCATTCTGACATCACAGGGACCTTCTTTGCAACACAAGGCAGCACTGCCCGGTCCTTTGCCAGCCTCAGGGGTAGTATGTTGGAGCCCATGGTTTCAGCTACCGTGTCCTCCAGTTCACCAAGGAGTTTCCTCTTTGAGCTGCTTACTAAACCCGTTTCTGAGGAGTCCATTCCAACTCACGGTGACGCCGTGTGGGTCAGAACCACGGGACCCCACAGAGCTTTCAAAGGCTGGTCGTTCAGAAGTCAATCAGCAGGCCTTTCTTCTGAGGGGCCTTGGATTTGAACCGCAAACCTTTTAATCAGCAGTGGTTGAGCGTGCTAACTGTTCACATTACCCGGAGACACCCAACCCTTCTTACCCTCATCGCTTCATAGGTGATCCATCTCCAATCCAAGAGGGCAGAGAAGATAGATAATACAGCCTGAGCTGCGTATGTCAGGTCCAAACTTTTCAGTGTCATGGAACAAATAGCCAAAAACCTTGATGAAATGGCTGGGAAAACTCAGTCCAAATCATTCCAAAGAAATGAGTAGCGGTGCACTCTTGGGAACTTGCGCTGTGACAGCAGCCACCAGGAAGACCCGGGTAGTCCAGAGCCTTGCCACCCCAAATATGGTCACAGACTAGCAACATCAAGAGCTTGTTAGAAGTGCAAATTCTCAAGCCCTACACAAGGTCCACTGAACCAGCGTGTGCAATTTACCAAGACCACCAACGGATTGGGGTACCTGTGAAAACCAAACCAAACCCATACTCACTGCTGTCCAGTCGAGTCAGACTCAGAGCAGCCCTATGGGCCAGGGTAGAGCTACCACTGTGCATTCCCAAGACTGTAATTCTTTAAAGGAGCAGACAGCTTGTTGTTCTCCTTCAGAATGCCTGCTAATTTAGAACTGCTAGTTTGGTGGTTAGCAGCCCACTGCCTAACCGCTAGGCCGCCAGGGCTCCTTTTGTGCTTGTGAGAGGTCGAGCAAATACCATTAGCAACTAGAGAAGAACCTGGAAGGAGAAGAGCAGGGTCAGAACTGTGAGTAAATTTGGTCATTAGCACATTTCTGTGTTCACTTATTCTGTTCCTTCCCTTGTGTATTCAGTCAACAATTCTTCTTTGAACATCACCTCTGAGCCAGGATCTGTGGTATGCTAATTAAGTTGGTTTAGGAAAGGGGTCTGCCTAAGTGACTCCTGCTTCCTGGCTTTTCCTGCTTCCAGATCCCCTCTCTTTACTTCCTTCCACATTAGAAGCACATCCCTACATGTGCAGCTGATCCCTAGTTCAGGACGGGAAGTTACGTGTTGGCATGCATGCTCATAGCTCGCTCCGTGGGAGTGCAAAAAGTCAATTCCTTCAAGAGCCTAGCACAGTCTGTAAGGTTGGGATGGTGTTAAAAGTGGTGGGGTTGGTGTTAGCTCCCGTTGAGCCCATTCTGCA
Organism: Tenrec ecaudatus; assembly: GCF_050624435.1. Taxonomy (NCBI): domain Eukaryota; kingdom Metazoa; phylum Chordata; class Mammalia; order Afrosoricida; family Tenrecidae; genus Tenrec; species Tenrec ecaudatus. The sequence goes on along the minus strand of NW_027457650.1, from coordinate 1,131,601 downwards.
TAGGATGCCTTCATGTGACAGAGTAGCAATGTCCCCATTGGGTTTCCTAGTCTGTCATTGTTACCAAAGGAGCCCTGGGTGGTACTTTAAGGGAAGTTTTGGACTGTCAACTGCAAAGTCAGGGGTTCACACCTACCAGCTGCTCCGCAGGAGACAGATTAGGCCCTCTGCTCCCATGAAGATTTACAGCCTCAGAATCCCATGATTGGGTCGCTATGAGCCAGGGTTGGTTCCATGACAGACCCAAAGCCCACTTTCTATCGAGTTGATTCCAACTCATGGTGATCTTATATACTTGTTGTTGCTGTCGGGTGCCATTGAGTGGTTTCTGACCCAAAGTGACCCTATGCACAACAGAACCAAACACTTCCAGGTCCTGCACCATCATCACATTTGTTCTCTGCCTGAGTCCATTGATGCAGCCACGGTGTCAATCCAGCTCGTTGAGGGCCTTCCTCTTTTGTGCTGCCCCTCCACTTTACCAAGCAGGATGTCCTTCTCCAGGCAATATGTCCAACATATTTGGGAGGCAAAATCTTGCCATATATGCTGTCTAGGACACTCTGGCCTGACTTCTTCCAAGACAGATTATGTTGTTCGTTTAGTAGTCCATGGCAGGGTAGAATCTTCCCTATATGTTTCTGAGATATTATGTCTCTACAGGAATAGATAGCTTCATCTTTCTCCCACAGTGAAGCTGGTGGGTTAGAACTGTTGACTTTGCATGTAGTAGCTCTGTGCGTAGCCCGCCATGTCACCAGAGGTCCTTTGCGTTTGATGGCAGTGGGGTGGAATGTTTACAATGGCAAGACCTTTTTCTCATGTATTGCTACTGACCGCGGTCTAAAGCCCAAGTGCTTAGCCATTGGGCCACCAGGATTCTTCGTAGTAAGGATGTGTTCCTCCCAAAGTTCATGAACACTACACAGCAGTGGGGTTTTGGAACTGCTAGGTAGTTTAGCTTAGGGACTGAGGCATCCATTACGCATGATCAGCAGTCTGAGCCTTTGTCCCATGAACGAGTGGTACACTGCGCATGCTCAAAGGCTCAGGTTCCCAGCCAGGAAGGGGAGGTACACCTGGGTGTGTTCTGCACCTGAATTGGCCCACCAAGGCCAGGTGAATTCAGTTCAGCCAATGAGTTCAACCAGGGTCACCAGCACGCCCCACCTCTTGGAGTAATTTAAAAGGCAGGAGCAGAGAGCAGACCTCGTGACTTTCAGGGAAGCTTCTAAGGAGATGCACATTTCTGAAGAGCCCTGCAGGTGCCTTTATAAACCTGAAACTTCTTCTAATTCTCATAAAACTCACTTGGATCACAAACTAAGCTTGGAGGTGAATGCTTTCTCGTGTGTAGCCAAGGAGCAAGGTATATCTCTATCCTGAGAGATCTCACAGAACCATTGATTGCCCTGGCATGTTTTGGAGTCCTGATGGTGTCATGGTTATGCTTTGTGCAACAGTTTAAAACCACTAGCCACTCCACAAGGGAAAGATGGGGCTTTCTATTCCTATAAAGAGATACATCCTCAGTAACTCACAGGGGAATTCTACCCTGTCCTATAGGGTTGTTATGAGTCAGCATTGACTCAATGGCAGTGAGTGAGGGCCCTGGCAAGTAAGCCTTGGGTATCTACATTGACTCTCAGTTTCTGGTTAGCTTTTCACCACTTCACCCCATGAACTTGAATTGCGGTGGATGAGGGTTGGGAGCTCTGGCTCTGGGGCTGCTTGCTTGAATTTTCACATCATGGCCCTGCCCCTGATGGGACCTTTGCCATTTGGGCAAATGAGCTCAAGCCCGAGTTTCCTTTTCTGCAGCATAGGCTGAGGAAGGAGATGTCTTCTTTCTTGTGTGCTAACTGACTTTTACCAGTTAGTATGAATTAGATCTTTCCATGAGGAAGATCAGGGAGAAGGGGGAAGGATGAAGCAACTTGGATAGAGGTGAAGGCAGCGTGAGGGGTCAGAGAGAGAGATGAAAGGACCACCATGTCACCTTTGACTACTCTTAGTGAGGCTGGCTTGGAGTGCAGGAACGGGGAGAGTGAGGACACGGGATAAAGGCAGTGCTCATTCATTACTTCCGGGCAGAGTTCAGCCTTTGGCATGTTTGTTGGATGCTGGCGCTGTGTTCATCCAATGAAACTTCAAACTTCTGTCCTCTCATTAACCCTTTGTCTCTCCTTTGTTCACGATTTAGAACTTCTATTCTCGGGTTCTCTTTAGAGCCCCAGGAAATCAGAAGTCACAAGTCACTTCTGTTTAAAGAGAGGCCCCCAGCATGCAAAGGCAGGAGGGTGTGTTAACAGCACACCGGTCCAGTGGCTAGTCACGCCCATGCAGTACAGTCTCCATCCCTTAGCTCAACAAAAGGAAAATCACCAAAGAAAAACATTTTTCTTTTTCATGGTTATTTACTTTTTCAGTTCCCTCCCCCACCCATACTCTGTGTGAATTACAATAGAACACGCACACACACACATACACACAATTTTCTGCCAGAATGTGTTACTCCAGTACATTCTACCCTCCTCCCTCACTGCCTCCTACCCTTTTTTCTCCTATCTACTTTCTTCTCATGACACCCAATGGACAGGTAGGGGAATTCAAAATAGACCCCAGTCTCAAATGTAGTTTAAAGCTCACTCACGCACTGCTATTGTGCCAGTTCTGACTCATAGTTACAGGATACAACTGCCCTTGTGGATTTCTGAAACAACAATTCTTTGTGGGAGTTGAAAGCTGCCCTTTCTACAGGAATGCAGCAGGTGCGTTTGAACTGCCAACCCTGCAGTTAATAGGCCAATGTGAAGGGGTTTTGCCACTTTGCCACCAAGGATCCTAAAGGTAGCATGAGGAGAACATTTATTAAATCTTCCATGGTACACAGGCAAGGGGGAGACCTGAACCACAGTTCTCGGGATTCTTGGTGCCTCGCAGTGGACAGTTCCAGCCGCATCGGATCCAGGCTTCCCAAGATTTGCAGAGCCACCAGCATAGTCTTTGCTCCTCTCCAGGATTCACAATTGCTTCCTGGTTGCTCAGGTATGTAGGAGTTTAGTGGTTCTCTAATGCAATCATCCCATTTTGCAAAGAAGATGCTGATGCCCAGACCGGGGAGAAGATTATCGGAGGCCACTGAGAAGGACACCATCACCTCAAGTCCTTCTGACCCCCCACAAGTTTCTGCCAACAGCACTGAGCTCTGGGTTACCTACTCAGTCTTTTGAAGCCTTAGCCAGCTGATGCAGCTGCCAGTTGGATTGATCAGGGTATGTGACCCAGAGCTCCTTAGAACGCGCCCCCCCCACCCCAAATGCAAACTTACTGCCATAGAGTTGATACTGATTCAGAATGACCCTATAAGACAGGTTAGAACTTCCCCTGCAGGTTTCTGAGACTAACTTTCAGCCTTTCTCCTGAGAAGTGTCTGGTTGTGTGGTGGTTTAGATCTTGCAGTTAGCAGCCTTTTAGCATGAGAGGTAGGGTCACATTTCTGTTCTGATTATGCTCCATTTTCTGAGATGCCAGTGCCGAGGTTCACCCCCTGCAGGTAGCAGTGAGATTTTTCTCACTAAACTGCGCTGGATGGGAAACTTGGGGCAAGTAGTGCATCGCAGCCAAGGAAGATCTCATTGACAGTGCAGTACTTGAATAAGGCAGGAAGAAACAGGAGTGGCCATCTGGCGGTGGGGAAAGTGTTCCAGGTAGGAGACAGTCAGTGCAAAAGGCCTTGTGATTGGCTTCTCCAAGCTTCTTCCTGGAACAGCAAGGAGACCAATGTGAGTGGGGCATGACACTCTGTGTAGTGAGGAAAGATGATCACTGTGTGGGCCTCCTGTATGATTGAGAAGCCAAGGGGAATTTTTAAACCCTAAGCCAGATCAATGCTCAAGGAAGCATCAGTCAAGACATCAAATGACACGTTGCATTGGCTAAATGTGCTACAACAGATCTTTTAAAAAGACTGAAGATCAAGGATGTTACTTTGAGGACACTGCCTGATCTTGTGCCAAATCTCGCCATGGTTGTTAGGTTGGAGTCCATTGTTGCAGCCATGGTGTCAGCCCATCTCCTTGATGGTCAGTCTCTTTTCTTGTGGACCTTCAGTTTTACCGAGCATGATGTCCCTTTCCATGGACTGGTCTTTCCTGATAAAATGTAGTAGCTACAGGTTTGGATGTCATGCCTTTAGAACAGTGGTTCTCAACCATCCTAATGTTGTGACACTTTCATATAGTTCCTCATGTGTGGTGCTCCCCCCAACTATAAATTATTTTTGTTGCTACTCCATAACTATAATATTGCTACTGTGATGAATCGGATGACCCCTGTGAAAGCATTGTTCGACCCCCCCCTCCCCATGGGGGTCGCGACCCACAGGTTGAGAATCACTGCTCTGGAACATTTTCATCATAGAAGAGAGTTCGGTTGCACAGCTCTGAGTTAGAGGGTGAGACGGGTTATTTGACATTCATTTGCTGATGTGTTTGCGAACCCAGTGGAAACACTCAGGAATGAGCATCTTCTTTAGCCATATTCCTGGATCATTCAAATGCCATCTCCCCTGTGAATGCCTCACTCCATCCTTGGCTTTCCATACTTGCCATATGAAAATGGGATAATATTCAATACTTAGCATTATATATAACCCAGTATTTGGTAGTCTGCCTCAAACAGATGCGAGTCTCTCTCTTTTTCTACTAATATTTAATTTTGATATGTGAAAACATACAAAGCAAAATCTGTTCCATTTCAACCCTTTCTGGACACAATGTTCAGTGACATTGGTCACACTGTTCATATTGAATTAACATTCTTGTTCTTTCTATTCTAGGTGTTTCCTTTCTTTTTACTTAATCTCTCTGCCACAACCCTCTCACATATATTTTGAATTATCTGTAGCCCATTTAGTTTTGTGCTGATTTTTTAAAGACTGCAATACTCAAGGATGCAATCCTTTAAGAGCTAAATTGTTATTTAGTTTAAAGATGACTTCAGGGGACAGTTTCAATTCAAGGTTTGAAGAGTAACTCAGGGTCATAGTCTCTGGGACTCTTCCAGTTAAGTAAGTCTAGATAATAAAAGAATTTTAAATTATGTTCCACAAGGTTCTCCCTTTCTATCAGCATCCTTAGGAATCATGGTGCTATGGTGCCTGCTAACCTCAAAGTCAAGAGTTGAAACCACCAGCCACTCTGCAGGGGAAAGAAAAGGCTTTCTGTTTCCTTAAAGAATAGCAAGCGAGGAAACCACAGGGGGTGTTCTATACTGAGTCAAAATTGACTCCATGGCAGTGAGTTTATGTTGTTATCGAAAAAAGAACACATTTTAATGGGGGCTCTGACAGATAATATAACAATCCATAAATCAATTAGATCAAGTGAGTTTGTACATATGCTGCCATCATCCTTTTCTAAACACTATCATTCTACTTGACCCCTTTGATATCAGCTCCTGTTTTTTCCCTCTTTCCTCAACCCTCACACCCTTACTAAATTATATATAAATTAATATCTTTATACACACCGTCCTCTGTGTCCCTCTACCCATATTTCTGTTATTCGGCCCCTAGGCTGTGTGTGTGTGCATTCTAAATCCATCATTGTTATCAGTTCCCTTTTCCTCCCCTTCCCTACACAGCCACCCTGTGCCCTCATGGTATCTGAGTCAGTTCGAGTTGACTAGAGAAGCACATTCAGAAACACTCATGTGTCTTAAAAAAGCTTTATATAGAAGAATAATTGTATATTAAGAAAACATCCCAGCCCAGTCCAGACCACGTGTATAAGTACGAAATTAACCCATATATCCAATAACAGTGTGTAAATTTATTTCAGCCTTATGCAACACATGCAATGACACCAAGTGCTGGAAGATCACAGGGCAGTCGGTGCAATGTCTTATGGACCCAGTGAAGGTGGAAAGTGGCATGGGTCTCCACATGACTCCTCGCCGTTCAAGGCTCTGGCTGCCGTCAATGTAGATCCATGTATCTTGTCAGCAGAAATATCAAGTCATGGGTGTCTCTCACCCCCAGGAAAGAACACAGGAGTTGCCAGAATCCTCAAGAGAAGGCCATGCCCACATTGAGACCTCACTGGCTATGGCCTGAGTGACAGTCTGGACTCCACCCCTATGCAAGATGATGGGAGGTTAAAAAGCTACCACAGTTTCGCTACTCCCATTACTGTTCCTGAGGATTTTATCTGTCCTGGAATCCGTGCGTGTTGCTATTTTTTTTTATGATTTTTCATTCAGCATCTTTCTGTGATGTCCCTGATCTGAATGCCCTGATGCAGTATCTGTGAGTCTCCTGTGAGCAGGGACTGTGTTCTCTACATCTGGGTCTTCTTAAAGCTTTGCAAAATGTTGTCATTTGAATAACACTCAATAAATATTTGTTGAAGGAATGGCATTGCAGGTGACAGTCAGTACCTATTCTCCCATCAGTTATATGGTTGGCGGTCTTTTTACCTCTCAGACATATAGCTGAATCATTACAATGTGAGGGTCTGAGTCTGGTTATATTATTGGGACATGTAGTCAAAAGACAAAATATGTTTGCCTAAAGCACCTTTTGAGTATGATGTTTCAATAAAATGAATTGGACAGATCCTGGCAGCAGACATGTTTCAGCCACTCACAAGCAATGTGGCTTTGAGTAGTGTACCCTAAGCTCTGAATTCAAGATAAGTAGTTTCAATGGTCAATATGCATGTGAGAGCTGGACAGTGAGTAAGGAAAACTGAAGAAGAATCAATGCATGTGAATGATGTGCAAACAATACCGAAAGTCATCTGGGCTGTCAGAAGAACAAGCAAATCCCTCTTGGAGGAAGCATGGCCAGAATGCCCCTTAGAAGTGAGGATGGCAAGTCTTCATCTCACATCCATTGGACATGCTATCAGGAGAGACTGATTCTTAAGAAAGGACATAATGCTTGTTAAAGTACAGGGGCAGCAAGAGGGAAGAAGACCCTTGATAAGATGGATGTCCACAGTGGCTACAGCACTGGGCTCAACATGGACCAACGACCGTGGTGATGACACAAGAGCAGGCAGGGTTTCATTCCGTTGTACAGTTCCGGTCTCTGGTACAAAGGAAAATAAGTTGCCCTATCCTGTGGGGTCGAGGCTATTGTGCCTGCTGTGTATTTTGTCCTAAGGACTTGCAGTGTTGTTCTTTATACAGTGTTGTTGTTATTAGCTGCTTTTCGGTCCATTTTGACTCATAGCGACCCCCATGCATTTCAGAGTAGAACTGTTCCATAGGGTTTTTAAGGCTGTGACCTTTTGGAAGCAGATTTTCAGGCCTACCTTCCTTAGGCACCTCTTGGATTCTGGGTGGGATTTAACTGCCGACCTCCTGAGTGCTAGTCAAACACTACCTAGGGAGTCCTCCCACTGAATAGTGTGAGTGTATTCCCACCTAGCGTGCTCCTCTTCCAGTGCTTGTTTGGACGGTATTCTCTTTTGATCCATAGGGTTCCATGGACTCATTTTCAGTAGTACATCATCAGGTCTTTCTTCCCAGTGTGTCCTAGCTTGGATGCTCTGGTGAAGCGTGTCCAGAGTGGCTTGCTCTGGTTATAATCGTAGCTGGTGACACCGCTTACAGCAATCACAGCTATAGACAAATGACAACATGATGACAAACTGACAGATGGGAGGTATCCTAGGGAAGGAATGATCAACACAACACAACCTGAGTGGAAATCGAGGTATGGAGTCTCTGAGAGTCCAGGCTCTTCATCCTGGCACAGCCTGGGGCAGGGCCTGGAGCCAGGAACTGTGGCTGCTGGGGTGAGGACCCCCAGCTTCCCCACTTGGCATTCCCTCCCCAAACACAGCTGGCAGCCTGTAGGAATTGTCTTTCCCCTTGCACATGACGGCACTGACGAGCATAACACAACCCTGCTGGTGGTTAATGACTGGTGACATTTTGAGGCCGCTGCCCACCTTTGGTTGAGGGAATTTGCCAATGCTCAGAAGTTGTTGGGCTCTAACGAAATGCAACCCCTGCAAGCAAGCACTGAGTCAAGTGCACGAGGTGTGGGGCACTCTGACATCCCCGTGTGACCGTGAAAAGCAGGCTGCGGAGCAGTGGTGGCTGCTGAGGCTCCTTTCTCCTGGCAATACTGGCGTGCTGAAATGGCGGGCTGATTTGCCATGGAAAGCAGGGTTTCATGGGAACTTGAGGATTAAGAATCCACATGCCTGCAATCAATATTGTATGTTCATGGTATAATTTACTTTGAAAGGGAGACGACACAGTTCTCCGAATTTTTGGGTGAAGTAAACCACTTTTCCAAAGGAGTAAGTGGATTTCTGTGTTTATAAATCATGCCCACCACTTGGGAGTGCAGAGGAGGATATGGGAGGATGGTAAAGAAAAGCAGCAGGAGAGGACCTGAAGACCTCATGTTTCCTCAGGGTCAGGGGCCAGGCGAAGCCAATGTCCCTGGAACACCACTGTCTCTCTGGAATGGTATTAGCACAGCTTGTTATTTGCATACTGTACTGAGTTCATTCTGACTCGCAGCGCCCCTATAGGGAAGAATAATCATGCCCCAATGAATCTCTGAGACTATAATTCTTTACTCAAATAGAAAGCCTCATCTTTTTTCCATGGAGGAACTGGTGGATTCAGAACTGCTCACCTGGTGGTTAGCAGGCCAGCACCGAACCTACTATACCACCAGGACATTTCTGTTTAGCCTAGAGACTTTCAAATGGATAGAACAAGACCCAGCCCAACCCTGTTCACGACTATCAACCCCCCTTTCTGTGAAGTCCCCACTACGTTCTGTGAAGTTCACCACTTTCTCCGTGTGTGTGTGTGTGTGTCTGTGTGTCTGTGTGTCTGTGTGTGTGAGAGAGAGTTATAAAAACAGGAACTTTGACTCCTTTTTAGAACTCTTGCAATTCCAGGGCTTGTTCAACAAAGCACGAATCCCCAGTGTCTTCAACCTGACTTGTCCCATGTCTAAATACACATTGGGGTTCCAGACACACTGAGCTAATGAGTGAGTGGACACTACTGTTCTATCTAAACAAACCCTGTGTGACAGGGCTGCACCTGCCTTACTTAATTGAATAACCAGAACCGTTTTCTAAAATAGGTAATATCAACTTAATCTCCCTGCCATCGAGTCACTGCTGATGCATAGCGACCTTGTAGGACAGGGGAGAATTGCCCCCATGAGTTTCTGAGCCTGTAACTCTTAACAGGAGTAGAAAGCCTCATCTTTCCCTCACTGAGTGCTGCTGTTTTCGAACTGCTGAGTTTAAGGTTAGGGACAAAATGTGTAACCCACTACACCACCAGGAGATGCTTGTGTCAACTTTCTATATACGAAAATGAGATGTCGCCAGGTCCAATGCCATCTTCATGGTCACTGCTGTATGTGAGTCCAAAGTTGTGGGCCAATACATCTCAAGGAGAATCGCCTGCATATCCAATGACACATCCCCACACCAAACCCGAGTTCCTTTTCTACTGATCAGCCTTGCTTAATGACTTGGCCAAAGTGAGCAAGCATAAATACTCCCAGCCTCCCTTGCCAGGCACAGTGTGGTTTCCGAGAGCAGGGTTTCTTCTACAATGGGAGTGCTCATGCTTTTGCCACACTCGGCAGATTCTATGAATATTTTGACTTGTTTTTTAAACTTATTTGATCATAGAGCATGTTTCCCTTTTCCCTTTGTATGAGATGACAAAATTTCACTCACTTCCTAGTCATCCAAGGAAAGAGTAAACTTCCCTGCCCTGCCAGCGAAGGGCTTGGACAATAGAATAAAAGTGGAAGGAGTTGTGTGCCACTCTAGATCAGAGGTTTTAAGAGAAATGTTCCTTTTGTTGCTTACCTATCCTTCAAGAGGAAGGAACCCTGGTAATACAGTGGTTATGCGTTGGGCTCTTAACCTCAT